>NW_012155715.1:0-1330 GCF_000956105.1 Propithecus coquereli | reverse complement strand
TTCTTTTTTCTTTTTTTGTCCCAATACCGATAAAGGCAGCAATTTCTTTTTAAAAGCAAGCCAGACACAAGTCACACACATTCCTCTGGCTCAAATTCCACTGGTGAACTTGGTTGTGACCACGGCCAGCTGCAAAGGAGGCCGGGGAGCGGAGTCTCCAGGTGAGTGTCTGTGTGCCTGGCTTACAATCTAGATTCCTGGAATTAGAGGAGCTGGATTTTGGTGGACAACTATCATTCGCCACCACAGAGACGTTTGCCCACGGTTAGTTACTGCTGCTTGAAATAACACTCCGGGCCGAGATGTATAAACAATCTTTTAATATCTTCGCTGTGAACTGGCTCTGTGTGGTTTTTATCTGGCAGACGTTTGCCTTGGTGATATCTGCAGTTTTCTTCCTTCCTTACTCTTTCTCAGCATCCTGCCCTCATCTTAACCTGGAACCTATGAAGGAGAATCTTTCCATCGGAAGACTTTGCGACGCTTGGCTTCTTGTCTTGGGTGGCAGGTGCTGGGATCTGTGATCTGCGTTCTTGGGTTTAGAGCTTTTGGTGGAGGGTGGAGCAGGGAGCGGACAAGGACGCTGGACTCACCTTTACAACAAAGAAGAGCAGAAGTAGCGACACTTTGCACTGGATACAGGCAGGAGGGGATCCAGGCTTTGATGGACCTGAGGCTTACACAATTTGGGGCCCTCTTTAAGAAAAAGAATACAAAATTAAGCATTAGAAAAGATAAACATTGGCTATTTATTATCATTTATTTAAATAAATATTCATTTTAACATTATTAAATCTATTGCGACACTGCAGATCCTGTCTCCAAAAAAAAAAAAACAAAACCGGGGAGGGCGGAATTAATCTGAAATTAAGGTATACAGATGAGAAATTTCAAGTTGCTTCTTATATTGGTCTACATGATTATGTAATCAAATTAATTTTATGCCACTTATATTGATTTATTAATGAGTATGTACAGGAGTTTTGACACAGGAACACTTGCTTCTTCAGGCCATTTTGCTGTGTCTGACAATGTCATGTGTCTTTCCATCATCCAACAGACCTTGTCAGCACAAGAGCAGCGGGTGTGCCAAGAGAGTGATGTGACCCAATGCATAAAACGTGTAACTTCACACACAGCCGTGCTTGCTGTTGGTAATACTGCAATGTTTATGCCCTACAGGTCCAGGAATTGTGATCAATTCTATTTTTTGCGATTCCCGTCAAAAAATAAAAATGATATATCTCGTGTTAATAATTGTGTGCACTGTATTATCAAGTATATTTCTGACAGTAGCAAACTTTTACTTTTTTTTATTTATTTTTATTTT
>NW_012155714.1:7188-8967 GCF_000956105.1 Propithecus coquereli | reverse complement strand
TACGGCACTGCCCCTATAGCACACACACATGTGCACACCCCAGCAAGTAGAGGAGGCCGTCTTCCTGGGAAAGGCCTGGAGCTCGCCGGGGTGAAGCCCCTCCTCCCTGGACCCAGGGCCTCGAGGGTTCTGCCTCAGCTTTCTTGGTAAACAAGGACAGCAGCGGTCACGCTCCGCCTGGCGATGGCCCCGAGGATAAGTCGCCATCAGAGTCCCCATGGGGACACCCTGTGGGGACTCCGTGCATTAAGCAGTTTCAAGGACGGAGGGAAAGGATGTGGCAACGTAGCAAGAGTCACTTCCGACAACTCCCCAGGAAAGGGAGTGGGCTCTGTGCAGCCTCAGCACCAAGGGCGAGACGGAGAGAGGCCCTGGCTGTGGGGCAGCCCCCGGAGACCACGCGTCTCGGTGTGTGTGGCTGTCGCCGCAGAGGGAACAAAGGAAGAGGTGGCAGAGCAGTCCCTTTAGGGGAAGGCGGCCAGATCACACACGCAGGGCTGACGTTTAACCACGATTATTTGCGCCAGGAGCTTTCACTGTTCACTCTAAGCCTCGACCTTTCTTCTTCCCCTCGTTCCCGACACTCGTACACGTGCAGTAGCACACACGCATACACACAGAAGCACACGCACACGTGCATACACACAGAGATGCATACACGTGCCCACCAGCACACACAGGTATCTGTGCGCATCAGCTCACCATGCGTGCACATACGTGCACACGCGTGCACTCGCACGTAGACACCAGCGACACGCACATGCCTGCACACACCAGATCTTCTTGTGGCTGGAGAGAGACTCACGGACAGGTTCCTACCCTGGGTCTGGCCAGCTGACGGCCTGTGGCCTAGACTGGACTCCTCGCAGGCCACGAGGAGGAGGAAACGTGGAACCAACACCCCATTAACTTAGTGTTCATGGGCCAAGCTCCTCCCCCTCTTTCCAGGTGAGACGTAACCACGCGCACCTACTCCATCCAAACTCAGCCCCGTCGTCATGACTACAGATCAGCGCTGCTGGACTGGAGGAAGCAGGCAAAACACAGCCCATTTCTGTTCAGAGTTTATCAGAAACTTGGGACTTCACAGCTTCGGAAACAGAGAACATAGCCCACTCAGGTCGAGGTTTGTACAGGGCTCCCCGAGTCACGTTTGGAACCGTGAACAAAGTTCCCCGCGGTACAGGGTGGGCTTTGGCACCAGGCGGACTTGGATTCGCTGTGCAGCCCGTCCTTGCTGGCGTGTGACCTTGGGCTCGTGGGCAAGACACAAAGACGCTAAGCCTCCACTTCCTCGGCTCTAAAAATGTCAATAAAAATGCCCACCTTGTGGAGTTGCTAAAATAATTAAACAAATCAGGTGACACGTTCAAAGTTCCCCGCACAATTTCTGTCTCACGGGGGCGCTAAATGTGGCCTCACCCCGTGCTGCCTGCGGGAGGAAGCTGCTCCGTGGGGAGGACGCAGGAAAACCGCACAGGACCAGAGGCCGCCCGTCCTCCTCCTGGTCTGTGGGATGGCGGGGGATGCTGGAGTGGAAGGAGGTGTCCTCCACTTTGTCTCCCCGACCCCCAGGGCCGCATGAGTAACCTGCTGCCCAACAGCCGGGAGACCCCCGCGTCCATGTTCTCCCAGCCCACGAGGCCTGTGGCTGGAGGCCATGGGGGACATTTGTGAGCCCCGACAGCTCGTGTGCTGCCGCGTGCTCTGCTGGCAGAGCCTGGTGTTACGTTTTCCTGTAACAAACAAACGCTCATTTGGAGCTGACTCTCTTCTTTC
>NW_012155714.1:5083-7138 GCF_000956105.1 Propithecus coquereli | reverse complement strand
TCAAAAAAAAATCAAATAAGAGTGTTTTCCATTTTTTCCATTCTACAATGCAACCTTCATGCAAAGAAAGCCTCTTTCTGCACAAATGATGGGAACTAAGGCACATTCCCTGGAACGGAGCCACCTAAGCCTTGGCGACAGGCTATGAAGCTGAGAGGCGCGAACATTCTCACCGTACTGGGGAGAAGGCCCCGAAATGCAGGCGCGGGTCGGGGAGAGGAGCTGCGTCTCCAGGCCACACCAGTGACACCGAGATGCCGTCTGCACACCCCAGACCACCACCCCGCAGGCTCCTGGACCAGCCCCGATAAACAGGAACCCCCTCCCCAGCCTGTGTCTCCTTTGAGCATCAGAGCTCACGTAGTCCCCCAGCTGGGCACCCCCATCAGAGCCACTGCTGCCCTCCTGTACCCCATGCCGGGCGCACAATCTGTCCTCAGAGGTGTCCTTTTCCCTCCCCGCCCCCCATCTGAGCCTCTCCACCTCCAGGGACACCAGTGTCGCCCCGCAATCAGCCACCAGCGTCACTGTCACAGTGACGTTCCTAACCAGCGGCCTGGCGAGCATGCAGCACACTGTCTGAAGGACCTACCGCAGCCGCGTGCGTGCACCGTCCTCCCCTCCGGACAGCAGGGGGACAGGGACGCGCTGTCTTCACCTTTGCACCCCACCCCAACCCCGTGCAAACCCAATGCATGGCTGGCACCCAGCGACTGCTGTTGCCATTGTTTCTAATTCTTGCTAGACACGGTAAAAAGATCTAAGTAATTTTGCATACCGTAGATCTGTGGTCTCCAAGCCCCAGTCCGTGGCCTGTTAGGAACTGGGCCGCACAGCAGGAGGTGAGTGGCGGTCCAGGGAGCGAAGCTTCATCTGTGTTTACAGCCGCTCCCATTGTTCACATCACCGCCTGAGCTCCGCCTCCCGTCAGAGCAGCAGGGGCGTTAGGTTCTCATATGAGTGCAGACCCTACTATAAACTGTACGTGGAGGGATCCAGGTTGCGGCTCCTTGTGAGCATCTAATGCCTGATGATCTGAGTGGAGCTGAGGCGGTGATGCTAGTGCTGGGGAGCGGCTGCAGGTACAGATTATCCTTAGCAGAGAGGTTTGACTGCACAGAGACCATCATAAATCAACAGCTTGCAGACTCATATCCAAATCTTACCAGTGAGTGGCAAGTAACAATGTAATAATAATAGAAATAAAATGCGCAACAAATGTAATACGCTTGAATCATCCCGAAACCATCCCCCCGCAGTCTGTGGAAAAACTGTCTTCCATGAAACTGGTCCCTGGTGCCAAAAAGGCTGGGGACCTCTGCCTGAAGGTAACAGGTCTGGCCGACCGTGAGTTATGGATTTATTTAAGCATCCGAGAACACGGCCTTCACACTCCCTCACGCTCCCGCAGCATCCGGGCTCTCGGCTTCGCGGGAATGCCCAAGAGGCCCTCACTCCGATTGTTCACCCCAGAGACCCTTTGAGCGCTCACTTGAAACCATGAGAACGTTACTAAGAACGGGTGATGGGACTTCCTCTGGAGACACAGCTAGTCACCGGTGGGAAGAGAAGCAAAGATCGTGCGGACCTGGCAGGAAAGGCTGCTCGCAGAGGAGTGGGGTTTGGAGCTTCCCTGGAGGGGCGTCCAGGCCTGCAGGCAGGGCCCCCCAACAGAGGAAAGCAGCATGGCGCCACGGCAGGACATCACTTCCGTTCCCCGACCACAGCGGGAACAGAGGGGGAGCAACAGGGCCCCTTCCTATGCCAGGGCTCAGTCCCGGCTAGCTCCTTCTTACCCTCCTGGAGCCTTCAGACAACAGAGGATTTTCGACGAGGAGAAGGACTGCTAAGGAATGGAAGTGAGGCTCGCGGGTCCCTGACCGGTCCTGTGTCCTGCAGAACACCCGCCACAGTGGACACTCTCGCTCCCATGGCCGGGCCAGCAGGGCCTCTGCCCCAGCTCTAGGGTCCCAGGTGACCATGGGACAGACTCAGGACCCCTCACCATCCCACCTGCAGCACAGGTGACCAGGTGACGGTGGGGCAGAGACCAGA
>NW_012155714.1:0-523 GCF_000956105.1 Propithecus coquereli | reverse complement strand
GTGTCCTGATTTAGACACAAACGTCCCCACTGTGGTCAGTCGGAACTTGCCGGCACCTCCCACGGTTGTCTCAGCCTTTGAGCTGTGCTTTCCCCGTCCAGCTGCAGCGACGAGCAGGACACCCGACGCCCTCCACGGACTGCACGGCACCCCCACGTCCCCACGCCAGGGGACGCGGCTGAAGGCGTGTTGGCATCTTCACCCTGCCCTGTCCGACTTGGCGGCCGGAGCCCGTGCTCACCGGGTTGAGGCTGGCACCACGTCTGTTTTCACTCAGTCACGTCTCCAGTGGCCCCCCACTCCTCCTCCATCCTGGCCGGCACCCCTAAGCTGGAGCAGCTCCCTGCGCCGGCACGGCCCTCCCTCCCGACGCCCACCCATCCACGCCGGGCCTGCGTGTGCCACGATCATTTCCACTCACACGCTCAGGACGGAAGTTGTCACATGGGCGCGCCCAGATGCGGAAGAGGGGACAGTAGCCCGGGTGGCATCCGCTTTTTAGCCACTGGCTGTGCCCACACCC
>NW_012155713.1:12186-12466 GCF_000956105.1 Propithecus coquereli | reverse complement strand
ACATTGTTTCTTAAATGAATGGCAAACAGCAAAATATTATAATTTCAGACTATGATAGTTTTGCACAGAAAAGTTTTAATGTTTCAGTCAAAGGTCTCTTTCATTGAAATACATGGACTTAGTTGAGTGAAAGAATAAAAATTCAAACATGTCATATGGTCAGTGTAGCTGTAAAATTAAATCCTGCATTCTTTATTTTTACTGTTTCAAAAAAATGAAATGATTTGGGAATTTTTTTTATTACATTTATTAGTACTATTTATATTCTGAGTTCTCATCC
>NW_012155713.1:11700-12136 GCF_000956105.1 Propithecus coquereli | reverse complement strand
TACAGTATGCATAATATAAAGTATATGCAATCAATCTTTTGCATCTGGCTTCTTTCACTTAGCATGCTTTAGAGAGTATTCCATGTTATAGCCTCTATCATTATTTAATTACTTTTTATTACTGCATGGTTTTTCATTGTATGCATATACCACATTTTGAGGGACAAACAAAATAGGACATTTTGCTTATTTCCAGTATTGTGTTATTTTGAGTAATGCTATGAACAATTTCATATAACATTTTGTGTAGACATGTTTTCATTTCTCTTGGGTTGATCCCTAGGAGTAGAATTGTTTGGTCATATAGCAAGTTTATGTTTAACTTTTTAAAGACACTGATAAACTGTTTTCTGAAGTAGCTATACCATATTACCTTCCTACTAGTACTCTAGGACAGTTCCAGTTTCTCCATGTCCTCACAAACATTTGATATTAC
>NW_012155713.1:0-370 GCF_000956105.1 Propithecus coquereli | reverse complement strand
TCTACAAGTTAAGAACTTAATTTTCTTATTCCTAAATTTGAGAAACCCAGAAAAGCAGGTGAAGAATGCAATGTGAGTTGTAATAAGTAAAGAAACTGTTTTTTTAGGATTGTTTGCTAGCAGATTTTCCAGTACTGATGGAACAGTTTGTTCTCTATCCTATCACAGAAGAAAATTATATACATAACAAGTTCTCCTTTAATTAACATTATAATTAATTGCATAATACTGTTTTGTTTTTTATTTTTTGTTTTCTAGGAATACAAGCCATTTTTATGGTCTTATTAGCAAGGCTAAATAGTTCCATCAACATATTCTTCCAATGACTATTCTATTAATAAAGACACAGTCTTCACTCCTATACACATCT
>NW_012155712.1:6837-9636 GCF_000956105.1 Propithecus coquereli | reverse complement strand
CCAAAGAATAAGCTGGGTCAGGAGGAGTTCACTTTGGGACATGTTAAAACTGTTGCCTGTATCTAAATGAAGATGGCCAGTAGACAGTAGGTTATAAGGGTCTGAATCATAAGGGAAGAGATCAGGGCTCTAGACAGATTTGGAAGTTATTCCTATAGATAATTCCGAAGTCCTGAGAAGAGAAAGAAGGCTGAAAAACACTGACATTTAAAAGATAAACCAGAGGAAAGGAGGCTGAAGAAACACAGAAGATATAACTAGAGCAGTGCTGTCCAACAGAATTTTCTGCGATGACAGAAATATGATAGCCACTAGCCCCATTTGGCTATTGAGTATTTGAAGTGTGGCTAGTGTAACTGAGGAACTGAATTTTTAATTTTTAAAAAATCTTAATTTAATTCAAATAGCCATATGTGACTATTGCATTGGACAGTGAAGGGCTACAGAGTAGGTTGAAAATAAAAGTGATGTCATGGAAGTCATGGAAAGAAAGTATTTCAAAAGGTAGAGAATGATCAACAGTATTAAATATTACAGAGAGGCAAGCAAGGCAGGGCTAAAAAGTGTCTATTGTATTTAGCAAGTGTTATGGATTGAACTGTATCTCTCAAATATTTATATGTTGAAGTCCTAACCCCTAGTTCCTCAGAATGAGATCTTATTTGGAACTAGGATCACTGCAGATATAATAAGTTGAGATGAAATTATATAAAAGTAGAGTGGGTTCTTTATCCAGTATGACTGCTATCTTATAAAAATGGGAAATTTGGTCACAGAAACATGCACATCGGGAGAATACCAGGTGAACAGGAAGGCAAAGATCATGGTGGTATGTCTACATGCCAAAGAGCACCAAAGATTGCCAGCAAATCACCAGAAGCTAGGAGAAAGGCCCGGAACAGATCTTTCCCTAATGCCTTCAGAGGGAGCATGGCCTTGCTGACATTTCGATCTTGGACTTCTAGCCTCCAGAACTGTGAGACAATAAATTTTTGTTGTTTAAGCTATGCAGTTTGTGGTAATTTGTTACAGCAACCTTAGCAAACTAATACAACAGGAGGTCTTTGATAACTGCTAGTTGTTTGTCCATCTACTTAAATCTTTAAAAATATATATTCTTGTTTATTTAAATCTTAATCTAGTGCATAGGGAATACAGCTGTAAAACTTTGTTTTTACAGTAAATTTTTAAGAGTAGTCACCTAATACTAACGATGCAAATATTCGCTTGTATATCTGAAGTACTGAAATACAAACAATGCACTACAAAATAAGTATGAAGTGATTGAAATAAAAATGATTCTCTGGGAATCTATAAGGTTTAGTTACCTGGCTCAAACATTAGTATCATAAATTTCATGTTTTAAAACAATTATCATCAAAAGAAGAACACTTACCTTTGGTTTCTAAACTTTTAACAGTAGTCATTTTTCCCCCTTAATCAATGAAAATGCACTCCAAGACTTCTACTGAGATACCTAGAAATGTATACATATAAAAGAATTAAAATAATATCATATAAACATATTTTCTGAGTGCTTCTAGTTGAAACGTTACAGTATTTTAATTGCTTCTGCATTTAGTACACAAGCATTTAGGAAGAGAAGTGTCCCTCATATCCCCTTCTCACAGGTGGTATTGTTATGTCTACCAAATGTCTCAAAAGAAAATTAGGCATTGTTTATTTTTAAATACTGTTTCATCACCCTCACCAATGCACTCTAAATTGTCAGAGGTGTGTCCTGAATTTCAGTTCAGCAATGGCAATGAAGTTACTGTAGGGGCTTTTGTATCATTGATATAACAACAGGAATTTTAAAGCAATTACTTTCTTAGGAGACATGTTGTAACAATTTGGTCACTATATATATGTACACACGCACACACCCACATATATATACATATATATACACACATACATATCTCAGAGAGGAACTTTTGTTTAGATGTTTAACAAGCGACAAAAATATTACTCACGATAACTTAATCTGCACTTTTTTGGTAGTAAAATTAAAACGGTGTAGCCCCTAACAGTAAAAAGAGAAACATACATTGAGCACATGCTTTGGGAAATGTATGCGCGGCTTTACAGTATACACTCAGATTTACCGGAGACCATGAGAAGGAAGGTGATACTAATGCAATAATATTTAATACGACGAACTGTATACTAGATGACAAACTGGTTTCACCAGAAAAAAAAAAAAATCACTCCTAGTACTCGATACGACAAAGCATAGGGTTTCCCACGACTAAGTTCGTTATCAGTCACAAACCCTCTTTCATTTATATAGTCTATTGCTCTGAAAACAGGTATACAAAAGACCCTTCGTAAAAGCAAAGACCACTGAAACCGCGCTTGGAAGCTGCTCTGAGAAATGTACAAGCCCAGAGTGTCGGCCGGCAAATACCAAGTGAAGGGCTGGGACAGTGAGGGGAATGGGTACCAGATATGAAAGCGGCAGGCGGGGAAGCGACAAGCACGTCAACCTTTGCTGTCCCGGGAAATCAAAACCGAAGTTCCGTCCCTGTCTGAACAAGCCTTCCTGGAAACAATCTTCACCTAAATCCAAAGCTCCTGGCCACGTCGCTCCAAACTCGACTTTCGTACTTTTCCAACATCCCCTCTTAGTTACACAAGCCTCTTCCGGGGTTTACCTCTACGATTTGTACTCTCGCTACTTCAGGGGGCTTCACTTTACAGGATCTCTGGCTCGGTGTCACTGGGTAAACTTGCCACACTCCTCTTCCATTCCGAAATCGGCCCGCCCAAGCCCTCCTGACGTCAAGCGTCTCTCTC
>NW_012155712.1:3636-4967 GCF_000956105.1 Propithecus coquereli | reverse complement strand
ATTTGCATTTTTAATAAGCCGACAGGTGATTTTAGTTTACCCACGTGTTTGAGGCTTCTAGTTAATTCACTTAATTACCATATCTTTTAAGCACTATGGATAACAGGCTGGAAGATGGCAAAATTATTGTCCTCAGATGGGTATTGCCATGAATTTAGCAACAGAGCCTACTGGCTATCTTTGTTTCTCCATTACTACGCGACAATCCTTTTTGCTACCCCATCTTCCCCAGCCATTTCCTGCAGAGACCTTTTCAGACCTTGACTTTACAAACCCTGTCCCTTCCCCTCCTCTTTTCTCCTTTCTAAGCAGATGATAGAGTCTTAGGCAATTTTTTCAACTTCATGCCCCAACCTACACATTGATCTCTCTTTTTACCCACTCTTTAGTCTTGTATTTCTAGTTTATAGTTATTGTCCAGTCCTCCCCTCTATCTACCAGCAAACTGTTTGAAAGCATAGTATTTGTGCTTATGTCAAACTGACAAAAGTCTGCTGTCTGGCTTCCTTGCTAATGGCTTCAATGAAGTTGCTAAGTTTCTAATGGCCTTTTAAGTTCCAAATCCAGTAATTACTTCTCAAAATGTATTATCCTTAGCCTCACTGTGACAACTGAGGTTCATGGTCATTCGTTCCCTTTCTTTTTCACTGGCTTTGCCTGCTTTTTGAATGTCATTCTCTGTGATTCACTCTTTAATTTCTTTCATTTCTTAGCCTATACATTTTCAATGGGTGATTTTGTCCACACATATGGATTCTACTAATACCTCTGGTTTCACTCCAAAATTTCAGTTTTCATCTGAGACCTGCTAAAACCTAATCCAATTGCTTCCTGGACATTTATACGTGGGTACCTCAAAGGCCCCTCAAACTCAGTATGACCAAAGCTGAACTTGCTATCTTTCTTCCTGGTTTCTCCTATTTTCATCAAGTTAATTAATGATACCACTATATTATAACCTAAACTAGAAATCACAGTTATCCTACATTCCTCCCTCCTCTCTCTCCCATATGCAATTGGTCACTAGATCCTATTGTAGTTTAGTACCTCCTCATTACTTGCCCAGACTGTTGTAATAGTGTCTTTTATAGTCTGGTCTGGCAGTTCTTCCATTCATTATTTTCCATGCCACAGAAGGAATTTTCAACAACCTAATCTGTTGATGTTAATTGCCTTTTTTAAACTCCAGACTTTCCATTCCCTACAGTAAAGTGTCTAGAATGGCATACAAGGCCCCCCATGATCTAACACTTAAAATCTAGCTTCCCTCTTGCCTTTCTCGTTCCTAGACTCCTTTTATCCTCTTGCCTTTTAGCTACTTGCCTTTCATC
>NW_012155712.1:0-721 GCF_000956105.1 Propithecus coquereli | reverse complement strand
GAGAAAAACAATATATGTAAATAAATAAATAAATAATAAATAAAGTAAGTAAGTCAGTCACCTTGTATGGTGACAAGCAGTATGAGGAAAACTTAAGTAATGCAAGAGTGGATGGTTCCAAGAACAAGGGGACTTCGGAAGGATTTTATTCTAAATGCAATGGGATAATGCATCTCATACACTTTACCTATTCCTATTCCATCAAAATAGTTTATTTTCCTTGGATCTGCCTTATGTAAACTTTAGCCATATTAATTTGGTCTATTGGTGCCTATTTTCTTTTCATCCTATCTGTAACATTTAATGGTCTTAAAACCTTTGAAAAAATATTTTTCTGTCTTTTATGCCTCTGCTTTCTTTGAAGATCAGAGACTCCTAATTTCTCACCTTATAATTACCATTTCATAATTTATTTGCCCTTTTCTGGCTTTTTCTGTTTCCATAATATACCCTCCAAGGTGTGGCAAGCAGAGCTGCGTATTCCAGGTGGGTGTGCGTCATAGGTTTCTACACGGATATTATTTTTTTCTCCAGTGATTTTCTCCTAGTACCTCTCTTGATGGTGCTATAGGATATGATTGAAGATCTTATTCTCTAGAAATATCTCTAGCATTTCAATGAACTTTATATTCACTTTCTGCAAAAACTGTCTAAACTACCTCACTTCCAAAAGCTGTTGATATTTTAAGACTTTCTGTTAATTAGATGTGAGAAATTGTAG
>NW_012155711.1:13217-17075 GCF_000956105.1 Propithecus coquereli | reverse complement strand
TTTAAACAAAAATTTCACAGCAATGATCTGTGTTGCTGTCTGGTAGTACTGCCTATGATCCTGCTAGTTGCTGGGCCTGGTCCTGCGCTTTCTGTCGGCCCCATATCAAAAGGACAGTAGCCACAGAGGAGAAGACTGAGGGGTTAACAACCCAATGGTGCACTTGGATATACAACACAAAATCATTGTGCTGCAGAGGGGTAGCACTTGGGGCTGAGGCACATACAGGGTGAACCTTCTCCCTCTTTGCCTTGGATTACCTAACTCTAACAGAAGCCAACATTTTCAGGTTTGCATGAGCTCAATTTCCATCTTTCAGGCCAAAGATTGTACCACTTTATTTTTTCCTGGTAAGAAGAATAGGAAACTTCAGTTCTGTAAGCTAGTTGTAGCTCCGGTTCTCTCTGAATTAGTTAACCTGGGTGGAAAAATACATAGATGTAGCTACCTGCTTATATCCAAGGTTAGAAAATTGCAATGTAGTTTTAAAGTTCTTATAGCAACATCCAAAAACAATACAATGAGAAGATTTTTTCCTGGAAGGTTGCTAATGCAGGTTGGTCACTCCTTCTGTCTCTTTTCTAGGTCACAGGGTCTCTAATTTTCCTTATATCTTCATTTCTTCACACCTATTTTTACTTCATATATATATTTATGTTTCTCACACTTAACCCATGAAACTGAGAAAATTTTTGTTATTTGTTATATTTATTATTTGTAATTTTTATATTTCAGGCTCTTTTAAAAATAAACTTGCAATGCAGATAACTAGATTTTCTCTTTAAATATGCTTTCTATTCTTTGCTTATATACCTCTTTACTTATTGCTGCAAGGGGTTCTGATCAGGAGATTTCAACATAAAGACTGTCTACCTCTGTTGCTGTCACAAAACAACAAAATACGATGTGAACCTCAGGATGTTGACATGGAGGACCTCCGATAGATCGTTATGAACAGCACCTAACACTGAAATTTTTAATATGCAAGTCCCATGTTAAATGAGATTAAATATGTTCTATTGAGTACTTCATCCCATAAAGAGCCAGGTTGCTTTATAATTTAAAGGAATTAATATTCATAAATAAAATGTTTAAATTATTTTTAGATAGGTAAGCCCATCTATGGTTTTAGATGCTCCCAATATATACTTATTGGGGTACACAAACTCTAGGCCTAAGTTTCCTTGTAAAACAAGGTGAATGACTTATGCAAACTTCAAGTTCTATTATTTTATTTACATATTTTCTGAAATTCATTAAACCATTTTTGGCAAGTCATAGAAACTTCAGTTACTCCTTCTTTAAGATTTATCATGGGTTAATAGGAAGGCCTCAGATCTCAAAGATATGTATCAGTTAAATAAAACTGTACATTTAAGAAGGTTATCTAGAATATATATACAGAGAATGCATATTCTATTTTCTGGTTGTGATTTCATTAATTAATGGTTTGTTAGACTTGAAAATACTTACACAAATACCCTGTTCTGTTAAACACATTTAAAACACAAATAAATATGAATAAACATAATGTTGTACTTATTATCTAAACATGCTGTTCCTTACCATAGCAGTCACATCTTGGAGCCTGATGTATTGACACTTTGTGAATTACAAGACTCACATAATATTATAGTTTACCATTCATATTTTTGCACTCAAAATCCAAACTCATACGTGTTTGGATACTAATATTACATGTCTAGATTTTTTTAACACACAAACTCATCCTCCTAACCGAGGACATGAGTAATAACAACTAGATAGTCATCCAAGGAATGCTATTAAACCTGGCATAACTAACAAGCAAAATTTCATTCAAATTCTTTGGTGATTCAGAACACTTGATTAATGCTCTTTCCATCCTCTCAACAGTGCTTCCTGTTCTTAGCCACATGCACAGCCACAAGAAGAAGCACCAAAACTCTGAAAAAAGCCATTGTTGAAGGAGGGCTTGAAACTAAGTCACTCTCTCCAGACTTCCAGCCACAAATTAAAAATTAGAGGGATTCAGAGACATGGAAATACCTGGCTCTCCATTAGAACTGTTCTCAAATATTTATTATGCATCTATCCGTCACATTTCTCATAATGTTATGAGAAACATTATTAAAATGTTTGTATAAAAGCAATAAAAATCAGCAACCGTGAACATTATATCATTTATTTCTGTACAGTGCCACTAATGGCACTTGAAATTTGCTACCATTTTTAGTCAAGGCTCTCTTGTCAATGACTAAGCTAAGCAGCAGAAGCCCAAATTAAATCACCATATTGAGAGTCTTTGGCTATGCGATTTGGCAACTCTGGCAAGTGGAGCCACAACACAAAACTGACATTCACATCAGACTATGGATGCTCAGGCTGCATACGGTAAAGAGAGCTGTTGAGAGAAGGGCCATATTTTAGGCCCAGATAGTGATACTAAATTACTGCTACCCATTATACAGGATTTTCTTTTTATGTAATATAATTTCATTTTACCAACAATGGCTAAATAATAAGTGACATCAACCAAAATGAGGACCACTGTCGAAGGGAGTCAATCTTGTGTGGGGATGATTGTCTTGATCGTGTGATTTTAAGTTGTAAATGGAGACACTTGCTCTCTAAATTCAGTCTCCACGGAATTCTTTGTGAAATCTATCAGTAAGAATCCCTTCCATTATTGTACATAATACTCCTCCAGGTAGCTGTGTTTTAATGGAGATAATTTGGGGAGGGATGTGCAAATTAAATACCAAAATCTTAGAGTAAATAAATTTGTCAGGTATTTTATTCATTCATTAATACTTTCATTCATTCACTCACCTCATTTATTCCTGCAATTGAAATTTATAGAGTGCTTTCAACATGCCAATGCACTTCTAGGTGGTGGACATCTTGAGTAGCTAACCCCCAGCTGGCAGCAGAATATTGAGCTGGTGACAGTACCCACAGAGAGGAAAGAGACACAGAAAAGGGAAAAGATATTTGCCAAATCCGACGCTGCTATTTTACAGCTTTGCCTAAAACTGGCCTTGGTGGCACCCACAGGTGTCCAACCTCAACCACAGTCGGTGAAGTGTGCAAATACTGCCTTGAAAAAGGGAAGTTGACTTCGGAAATACAGGATTCCCTAGAGTCATTTCATTGGTTGAGAACAAATTTTCCTTAGCATCTAAAAAATATAATGCACTAAATGTTTCAGTGGCAGAATCCAATTAGTCTCCCAAAGAAGCTGCTCAACATGTTAAGATGTACACTTTCAGCAAACCTAAAATTGAAAATTTCGTCTTCTTGATCAAGCCAACTCCACTATTTTGGTAAATGGTACCAGACACAAGCCTTGAAACCTCAAAGTCACCTTTGTCTATGCATTCCAATCCTCACTCTCACTCCTCATACTACATTTTTGGCCATGGTGTTTTGTGTTTTTGTGTGGTTAGTTTTTTTTCATTCTCCTTTTACAACTCTTTCCTTCTTCTCTATGTTCCAGCTCATTCTGATATATTAACAACTTATCTCCCTGCCTTCAGTGTTTTCTGCCCTTCTAACCATCCTGAAAACTGCCACTATAATATCATTTTGATCATGTTCATGCCTTTGGTACAATGTAAAGACTCCTAAAATTTAGCTTCAGGCTCTTATACCTCAGTTACAATTTGTGCTACAGCAGATCTTTAACTCTGCTGAGCTTCAGATAAAATCCAAACTCCTTAGCTTGGTATTAAATTTGTTCTCAACCTAATCTATGTTTACCATCTTATGTATATCCACTCATTTTAAGGCTTCTGTTTCCAAAAAGGTTTGCCCATCACCCAATCACTCATTTTTCCACTTCCATATATTTATTCATAATGGTTTATACACACACAC
>NW_012155711.1:2705-3107 GCF_000956105.1 Propithecus coquereli | reverse complement strand
TCCTTTAATCAATATAAAAACAAATAGCAAAAAACAAAAAAGAAAAAGATCCATATTTTTTCTCTTAGAGAATTTTTTTCCACTCCGTTTTTCAAGACTTGCTGAAAAAGCAGAATGACTACAAAGAGCAACAAGGCATAGTTCACCAGCCAGGGGAAGGAATCATGCATCCAAATAATTGCGATGTAATAGCACATTCTGCATATAATAAAGATGTTGGGAGCTATGGCTGCACAGAAGAAAAAAAGTCCAACTCTGCCTGTAAGAAGTCTGGTGGTGGCCGGGCGTGGTGGCTCACGCCTGTAATCCTAGCTCTGTGGGAGGCCGAGGTGAGGGGATTGTTTGAGCTCAGGAGTTTGAAACCAGCCTGAGCAAGAGCTAGACCCCGTCTCTACTAAAAAT
>NW_012155711.1:0-1558 GCF_000956105.1 Propithecus coquereli | reverse complement strand
CTCATTGTTTAAATTAGAAAATGACATTTCAATTGAACTATATGATGTATGTGAGTATTTTTGTTTTGTTTTGCTAAATCTGGCAGCCCTAGGTGGTAGTATATCTTTTATGGATTTGTCGAAGTTTCCTAAAGTTATACTAAATATCAATTCCTGAACTCTCATCCAAGAATAAGCTCACTTTGTTGTTTGGGAGCTGGTTCTTCCCTGAACCAGTGAACTGCATAAAGTAAGAAGACTGGCAGGAAAAAGCCATCTGTAAACCAAAGAACCAGTGACCGAAGAAAAGCGAATGAACAAAATGCAATGATTGAGTAGGAATGGATGAATGTGAGAGCCCAAAGACTGCACAGAAGAAAGGGAATGATACAGATCGGAGGAGAAAGTTGTCTGAGGACATAGATAGGAAGGTGAGAGGAGAAATAAGAAAGTTAAAAACAGGAAGAGACAGAAGAGTCTAGTTAAAAAAAAAAAACAGCAAAAAGGAAATTAAAGAGTTAAGAGAAAATAAAAGGGCAAGAATGAAAAAAACTGATGACAAGTGGAATAGAGAAAACAGAAGATGTAGAAATAGGAAGATTGAGAAGGTGTGAAGAATAACAAACCCCTCCTCCCTCCCACACCCACCACCTGTGTGCTCAAGGGATTGATCTGTTGCTGCTGGTGGTGCTGATGTCACCAGCCACCCTGGGAGCACACAGGCGGTTTCACATGCTCTTTTTCTCAGGACAGCCACCATGGAGAAGCTGGCCGACAACTACAGGGAAAAAAGCATCAACTGGAGTGAGAAAAGTAGACAGGGCTACAGAGAGGGCAGCAGGAGAGCGTGTACACACACACACACACACACACACACACACACACGAGAAAAAAGAACTCCGATTATTGGGATGGTGTGACAAAGATAAGTTCCAGGAAAGGAACATAGGCTAAGAATGAAAGTATTTTAAAAAATAAATTAATATTATATACCACGACAGTTGTTAGGCACAAGGAAAATTTTTTTCAAATTTATTACAAATAATTTATATTTGATTGTATGGTAGCTCTTTCTAAATTGTTCCACACAGCATTTTTTCCTCTCCAACTACATAGGCAAGGATATTGAGCACTAAATGTCATAGCCTTTGGCTTTATGTTGACGAGGACACTTCTTTTTCCTTTCTACAGAAAATGTTGATGCATTAGCCATGCAGAAAAAGGGAAGAGGTAACTAGCACTTATAATTCATCTTCTTCAAAATCCTGTGGCATTTGCCCAGTATCCTCGTCACTGCTTGATGAGTAGTTTTGTAAGCCAAGAATTTGTTTCCCCAATCTAGTTTTCTACCTACTTCAGTGGCGTATTGCTCATACCACACTAGCAAATGGGATGAGATAAAAAAATAAATCTGGAATATACTGAAAATAAACCTAACTTATGACTCTGATTCTTAACACAGATTTTGTATGTGTGGGGGAGAAATGGGGGAGGAGTTCACTGAAGAATTTTATTGTATTGTTTCCAAAACTAATGGAGGACAAAGAAAATCTGACCTGATTGCCCAAGTTTGTTTTCA
>NW_012155710.1:10310-11898 GCF_000956105.1 Propithecus coquereli | reverse complement strand
ATTCCTACATAGATCATTAAGAAGATGTACATGTGACATTGGTTGTGGAGGTGGGGAAGAAAAGGCAGCTTATGCTGCTATCATGAGGGACAATGGATAGGAGATGAAGTCATGTGTTCCATAGAATTCTCTACAGCATGTAGAATCCAGACCATGAAACAAATCGTATTGTGTAAATGAAGTGAAGAAGTAAAGAATGATTGGTCAAATATATTAGAATGTGTGCCAGTCAAGAGGAATTCCTATCAGACTGAGGGGGGAATTAAAATAAAATAAAATAAACCCAGAGATAAATCTTGCACACACCAGTTATGATAGTACATTATGAATTAAGGAGTATTATTAACTTATTTCTCTGGGTGGGAGATTAAATATTTTTAAATGGAAACAATTATGTATGCTTCTTTTTGGTTTGTGTGTTTAGTTACGACTTGGAGAAAGTAAGTGTCCAGAAAGAATGCCTACCATGAAAGGAAAATAACGATTCCACACATAATGTAAAAGCACATTTTTTGAAAAAAGAAAATGATAAATTTCGGTGTATGACCTTACTTCAGAATATTTTTGCTCTCCTATGACTTTAGTTGTTGCCAGAAAATTGTTGTGCAGCCAAGCAAGAAATTATTTAATACACTAGGCACGGAATTATTTTCTGGATATTATTTTAGACTAATCTCTTTTAAAATATTTAAGGCTATTTTGAGTTATTGTTTGTCCAAAGTGATATTATTATTACAAATACAAAGTTCAAAATTTATATTTAAACAAGAGAAAGATGAGCAGGAAATGAATGGAAGTTGCAACAAGCTCTTAATAAATAGGCCTTTCGCCTATCGGATAACTATAGTATTATAGTTTGATTAGATTTCACCTGTATCAAAATAGAAAAGGGATTCTCTCTTCTTTATTTTTTAGTGACTTCATTGCTCTGAAAGTTTCAGAAACTATAATTTTTTTAAGTCAACAATGGTATGACATTGTATTATGATCCTAAGCTTATATCTGAATGAATGTGTGTTTGTGTGTATGAGTATTAGAAGGCTGAAAGAAGACGATTAGGTTTATGGGTATACAAGTAGACTTTCTTCTGAGCAATTTGAGAAACTTGCCTGTTTTTTCTCCCCCACACAAAATATGTTGCCAGATATGACCGAGGAAGCACCAATATTATGACTACTAGCAGTCATCCTACAACCACAAGAGAAAATATGGACAGCAACACTAAAATATGGACACCAACACTAAAATAAGCACTGCAGAGATACAGAGCTGGTGACTTGAAACCCAGTGTTTCACTGCATTTTCAGTTATGTGGATGAAAATATAAGCTTCACTGGTGTTGCAAAAAGTTGAATTTTTGTTACTTTGTCATATCAACCAATTTGATACAACACAGCAAAGCTAAATATACTTTTTTTTTTTTGATACAGAGTCTCACTGTGTTGCCCTGGGTAGAGTGCTGTGACGTCATCATAGCTCACAGCAACCTCAAACTCCTGGGCTCAAACAATCCTCTGCCTCAGCCTCCCGAGTAGCTGGGACTACAGGCATGCGCCAGCATGCCTGGCTAATTTTTTCTATATATTTT
>NW_012155710.1:3586-3935 GCF_000956105.1 Propithecus coquereli | reverse complement strand
TTTGTATTTTTACAATTGTACTCCCACCTCTGTTCACTAAACTGAAGAGGTTGTAAACCTACCCATCGCAACCAGTCTATTGCTTTTTCAATAGCATATGGTATTGCTGGTGACTTTTTAAAAGGGAATAAATAATGAAGTATAACACTCATTGACTTATAAATGTTTGAATAAATAGAATATTGGACACAATTATGACAGATTTTGTATCCTTGATTGTTGTATAACCAAGTTCTATGTTGACAAATCAATGGATTTCTTCAAATCAGAAATAATCAGAGTTCAGAATCTTTATATTTCTTTCAGCATTGTTTGTGTTTCCCATCTTGTGCCCACTCTTCTTTGCAAG
>NW_012155710.1:0-575 GCF_000956105.1 Propithecus coquereli | reverse complement strand
GATCACATAAATAAATATTTATGTAGATATATAATTGAAAGATGATGAAGTAAAGTACAAACACGCCTTTATGGATTTCGGAAAAATTCTTCACAAAGTGGTTTCCGTATGAGTGCCTTTGTTCCTGGGATCAGTGTTATGGTGCATTTTCTAGTTGTCTTTTCTACAAGATTCTATGTTCTTTATCTTTTTATAAGTTGATGATTATTTACATCTGTCAAGGGTATACAAGTAACTCCTTATATTTCCCAAATATATTTGTATTTCTAAAATAAATCTTAAGTTGCTATGCTATTTAATGTATTTCCAGTTAAACATAGTAATATTTTACATAGAATTTTTGCACATATGCTTTTACATTAGTGGTATTACCTTTCATATCAAGCTCCTGGGCTCAAGTGATCCTCCTGCCTTGATTTCCCAAAGTGCTGGGAGTACAGGCATGAGCCACCATGCCTGGCCAGAGATTATCCTTTATTTAACTTTTCTTCTACTGTCTTATTTCTGTTTTGCTATCATGGTTATAGTAGTCTCAGAATAAGTTAGATAGTATTCCTTTTTTTAAGATTTCTCTG
>NW_012155709.1:14251-15048 GCF_000956105.1 Propithecus coquereli | reverse complement strand
TAATTAATGTGGAGAATTTCTACTGTGCCTTGCACATTGTTCAAAAATTGTTGAATAAATAAATCTTGCTGGCAACCTTCTACACTAAGGTGGTGTGTCATACGATATACATTTTTATTATTTTGCAGGAGTCGTTCATGGTGAAACTTTTTTATATCTTCTACAGTTTATTTTGGAAGTATAATACTCATAAAACTCATTAAAGCAACAATGACTTGAAAGCATTAACATTTTGTTCAAATGGAAACCTTTCTGACTTAATAACTATTAGCTTTTAATTATACAATGATCAATTTCAAAGTTTCAGAAATCTCTCATCACATAAAAGTTCTAAGAAAGGATAAAAAGAATTGTGAAAATTATGAAATTATTCCATAAATAAAAGATTAGTAGAGTATAACTTCAGGGGACAATTCACATCACGAAACAAAAGAAATTTAAATTTTTGAGAGTATGTTAGGAAGTATCTCTCAGGATTCAAATGTGGATTCACCAACCTTATTATAATTGGTAAAATGCATGTCATATTTCTAATAATTGACATTTTTACTTTACATGTATGTATTTTCCAGTATTTCCAAAAGAACATATTCTATAAAAGGGACTTTTAAAAATAGGGATTATTTGGTCTAAACGTGTGTTTACAAAATAGCCCTGAGTTTTGTTGGTGTGTCAAATCAGAATACTAGGCCCATACAATAAAAAGTAAGTGCGGTCTACATTTTCTTTCTTTCTACTGTTGACTAGAAGTATTTCAGCCACTGAAAATATTTTACTTGTGTGAGAAGTTTTTCCTT
>NW_012155709.1:2014-2666 GCF_000956105.1 Propithecus coquereli | reverse complement strand
AATAAATACAAAAATACTATTCCTTGGTCCTGTTAAAAAAAATGATCAAAAATTTCCTATATTAATATTCGCTTCTAATCAAACACATACTTACTGTTCTTGGTACATATTTTTAACCATTCAAACACTAGCATAATTAAAAATAATATATTACTATTTTGAAATATTGGCTAATTCACCATTAATCTTATTTTAATCATGATCATATTGGTGATTCAGTAGTTTGATGCTTTACTTCCAGTTAAACCTCCTCTTAGCTTTTAAAAACACCACTATTTGATTTATTTTTACATTCTCTCACATTAAAATGGAACACCTTCTAGTCTAGCTTAATAAATATTATCTTAATAGATTATATTACACTAATCTAAAAAATTGAAAAATTACCTTATAGCCTATTGTCTTCCGATAATAAAGAATTTCCTTTTCCAGGAGCTCAAATAAACGTGGTGGGAAAAATTGAAAATCCTGAACATTTGGCTGTTTTGGAGGCCGTGGAGCCTGTGAGGGGAAAACACATTACATACACATTTCTTTTTAGTACATGAAGTGAGCTTGCATCTCTCAGATCTCAGCTTAAGTGATGCTTCCTTAAGGAACACTTCCCTGATCTCTCAGCCCACCTGAGATACCCATGTTACCCTCATAGCAC
>NW_012155709.1:0-359 GCF_000956105.1 Propithecus coquereli | reverse complement strand
AAATAACTAATATTTTATCTTTCTCAATTGGAGTGAAAATAAATTAATAGTAGCTTAAATTAACTTTCTAAAAGTAAAGTATCTGGCCATTTAATCTATACTTGTTTGATGATCTAGGTATTCAAATTTGAAATAAGCGTTAAAGGGCAATTCTTGAACTTTCAAAAAAAGAATAAATCATACTGAATTAGTTTGTTTTAGACAAGAGTACATTAATACTAACTTATTCAAGTTAATTTATTCAGGATCTATATGAGCCATCATCATGACTTAATTTACCAGGTATGGTTATAAAGTAATGCAACTGGTTCAACAAATCATATGAAAATCTTCTGTAATTATAATTCCAATGATTTATA
>NW_012155708.1:2046-2377 GCF_000956105.1 Propithecus coquereli | reverse complement strand
CTCAATAGGACAGCCGGGTGTGGTGGCTCACGCTTGTAATCCTAGCACTCTGGGAGGCTGAGGCGGGAGGATCGCTCGAGGTCAGGAGTTCAAGACCAGCCTGGGCAAGAGTGAGATCCTGTCTCTACTAAAAATAGAAAGAAATCAGCTGGACAACTAAAAATATATAGAAAAAATTAGCCGGGCACGGTGGCGCATGCCTGTAGTCCCAGCTACTCTGGAGGCTGAGGCAGAATAATTGCTTGAGCCCAGGAGTTTGAGGTTGCTGTGAGCTAGGCTGATGCCATGGCACTCTAACCTGGGCAACATAGTGAGACTCTGTCTCAAACAA
>NW_012155708.1:1220-1984 GCF_000956105.1 Propithecus coquereli | reverse complement strand
TAATGACAAATTTATACCAAAAAAAAAAAAAAAAAAAGAACACAAGAAACACAAGAAGGTAGACACATTCATGAGAGCAAAAAAATGTGAAAAGCTATGTAATCATTTTTAAAAAAGCCCTCATATTATATTACTTAATAACCCCATATTGTAAGTCACAGCGCAAAACCAAATATTCCAGATGGTGATTTTTAAGAAGTTCAGTATATTTTGCTGAAAGTAGGGGAGCTAATACATAACAAATTTCCAGTAATACAAGAAATGTAAATTAAAGCAAGTTTAAGCTACCAAACTAACAAACACCCCAGGGAAATAACTGGAGAAGAGGTTTGCTTAAAGATGCTCTTAAAAATACTAGTAATATTTTTATAATTGTAAAATGTCAAAACGACAAAATGTCCCAAAATAATAAAATGACTAGGCAAATTATAACATTGGAATACCATACACATATTTAAAATAACCTGCATATAGATCAATATACAAAAATCTATATTAAGTCAATAATACCTTGGTTTTGTATAAAAATTAAGAGTTTACTGAGTACTTTTACTTATGTTACCTCACAATATAATTCACACCAGAGGTTCTCAATTCTGGCTTTTCATCAGAATTACCTAAAATACTTAAAACACAAACTTTTAGGCCCCACCTGGTGAACTGAAGAACCTCCAAACGTGTGAAGCACTGAAAATGTTTCCAATGCCCATTCAGGATTTAGAACCACTAATATATCCCTAATTAGAACCATGAAAAAATATATA
>NW_012155708.1:0-1170 GCF_000956105.1 Propithecus coquereli | reverse complement strand
AGTGAGACTCTGTCTCAAACAAAACAAAACAAAAACCTCAATAGGACAAATAATCCAATTTTAAAATGGACCAATGATTTCAACAGACCACCACAGACAACATATAGACAGCAAGTAAGCACAGAAAATCTTCAACATCATCAGTCATCAGAAAAATACAAATTTGTAATGAGTTATCTGTACAAATCTATATGAATGATTAAAATCAGTAAGTTGACCATCCCACATGTTGGTGAGTATGTGAAACAACTGGAATTTTTATTCACTTCTGATGGAAACGTAAAATGTTACAAAGTTGGAAAATAGTTTTGCAATTTCTTAAAAAGTTAAACATACACCTACCATACGACTTAGCCCAAGTATTCCCCTAAGAGAGATTAAATCATGTGCCACCATTATTACAGCTTTTTAAAAAGTTTCCAAAAAATAAGTCTGAAAGAAAATACTCCCCAAATTTTAACACTGGTTGTATTTAGTAACTGGCTTAGAGGTAATTCGGCTTTCTATTATGTCCCATTTTCCAAGTTATTATTAAGGAACCTGAAGCATTTCCTTTAAAAAAAAAAGTCACGTAGAAAGAAAATGAAGTTATATGCACCAAAAGTTAGTATGGGTTTACTTTTTAATAGAGAAGTTAGATGTTCTTTATTTTCCCTTTATTATAAATTTATTAGACTGCAAAGGAAGAAACTATAGAAGATAATTCTGACAAGATCTTAATCATGATGTGAATATGGGCAAGGTAGAGAAATATAGGATGGAATACTAGTAAAATAAGATGAATGAATAGCATGTCAACTTCAGCAGAATTATACACCATAAGGATCCAAGGATCTTGTCTTACAGTTCAAGGTAAAGGAAAAATCATCAAGGACTCAAATAGTTGGAAAAAGTTTCCCAGAATGGGTAGTTTTCTGCTGAGCCTTCTATACGGAATGAGGGACTTCAAGGTGGGTAAGAACATCATAAGTAGAGGCAAGAATACCAAATATTACTCAATGTGAATAGAAGGAAAAGGCCAAACCAAAGAGGTCCTAAAATGATTGCTCAAAGTTTTTGATGAAAGAGGCCGGGTGTGGTGGCTCATGCCTGTAGTCCTAGCACTCTGGGAGGCCGAGGCAGGTGGATCATTTGAGCTCAGGAGTTCGAGACCAGCCTGAGCAAGAGCGA
>NW_012155707.1:91742-92082 GCF_000956105.1 Propithecus coquereli | reverse complement strand
GAAATACCAATTTAGATTGACTTGTACCTCTGTCCTTTCAAATAACTAAAATCTATAACTGCCACATTAAATCTGAGGTATATTCCTGAAACATAATATTTCAACTTTCTACTGCCACAACATATAGTTTTAAATATGACAAGATCTATGTAAATGTAAATTTTGCAAATACGTTATTTAAATTTTGGCCTGTCTTTGTTACTATATTGTTCTGATTTGTTGTTTTGTTGTTCAGAGACTAAAATGAGTACTTTTAATTTCATTTTCTTAATCTCTGTGAGTATAATTGCCTACACAGTCATAGCTAAAACATAATAGAATGTAGAAAAGATTAATGAGA
>NW_012155707.1:80168-80697 GCF_000956105.1 Propithecus coquereli | reverse complement strand
ATTTTGTACCTTGATAATGTATCTTTTAACCTCGCAGGATTCAACCTTATTGAATTTGAAAAGCTACGCCAATTTTTATGGATTTCTTATATGAAATCATTTGAGGGGTGGGGAACATAGCAGCCTGAGGTTCTCTCCACTTACCTCTCCTGGTGTGAAATCACCATTTTATGAGTTGGGACAAGAACAATCAGGACCCTAGTAATCTTCCCATGCCATACCCAAGGTAGAGAGGTAGAGGCTCTGTTTCATGAGGCTGGGAAGTAAAAAGGAGCTCCCACACCCAGCTATACTTACTTGGGACTTTGAAACTGTAGGTAGGGTCAGGATGACAAATGCTGATGTCCTGCTTCTTCAGGAAAAAATGCTCTGTGACTGGAAGCTGAGGGGAAGATTGAACCCTGTGTTATTAGTTGCAGCAGTCTGAAGTGGAGTCTACGCCTCACTGAGCTCAGAGAGGGGCAGGAGGGAGTGATCTTTGTTCACATACCACAGACTCTTAACTTTCTTACTAAATTTTCATAAATTT
>NW_012155707.1:78768-80118 GCF_000956105.1 Propithecus coquereli | reverse complement strand
GACCTTGAGCGATCCACCCGCCTAGGCCTCCCAGAGTGCTAGGATTACAGGTGTGAGCCACCACGCCTGGCCTACACTGCATTCTTTGGAAGGATGTCACTGTGCACAGAGTACATTTAAGGAGTGGAGTGTTACAATTTGCTCCCTGAGGAGAGCGTCTGTATAAATTATTTGAAATTCTTCTGTACAAAATATTTTTCTATTCTTCTCCATTTGTTTATTTATTAAATTAAGCATTTATGTCAGTATGGGCACATGTATTTTTATTATACTCTGGGTTTTAATCTGATATTGCTTTTTTATTTCATTGCACAAGTTGTTCTAGCTTTGGCCATTGGTAACTCTATTTTGTTAATTTTTTAATACATAGGATGATTGTACATATTTTTGGAGTATATATGATATTTTGATACATGCATATACTGTGTAATGACCAATTCAGGGTAATTGGAATATCTATCATCTCAAATATTTATCATTTCTTTGTGTTGGGAACATTCCAAATCTTTCTTCCAGCTATTTTGAAATATATATAAATTATTGTTACTTGGCTCCTCTCTTCCTTTATATACTGAATCAATGTAATTTTTTTTAGTGCTGTCTTAATTTCTGACACTACCAGATAGTCCAAGCTCATCTTGTATAATGCCTGCACTAGCCCCAGTATCCACCAATTCTCTAAGGAGCCCTGGATCCTTATTGGATAATTGTATTAGATACCAAGATGTAGGTGCCAGGTGTAATCACTGCTACCAGAATATTGTTGTGTCTGGCACTGCTCAGCTGAAAGAGCAAAGAGAGAGGTGTATGTATGTACATGTATCTATAAATATTTCTAAATGTAACTATATGTAGTTATATCAAGCTACACTTCAGTGTGGCTGTTTCATACATTTGTAACACAATTATATTTTTATCATCGTTTTGAATTTCCTCCTGATATTCCCCAGCCCCCTAAATGAGGTTTCTCAGTTTGCACATAGAAAGGTTCACTCTTTCTGTTGTAAAGTTCTATTGGTTTGACCAATCCCCAGTGTCATAAATCCACCATTACCATTGTATACAGAATAATTTTGTTATATCGTACCATGTTTCACCTATTCAATCCTACTTTCTCTCCTCCAGTAACCACTGAATTTTTTTTTTATAGCTGTCAAAATTTCACCTTTTCTAGAATGTCATATAATTTGAAACATACAATATGTTGCCTTTTCAGACTGGGTTGTTTCACTTAGCAATATTCATTCAAGATTCATCCATGTCTTTTCATGGATAGCTCATATTTTCTCTTTCATATTTCATTTTTATTTTAAGTGTACCACTCATTGGTTTTTTATCATACCCACAAGT
>NW_012155707.1:77300-78718 GCF_000956105.1 Propithecus coquereli | reverse complement strand
TTAGAATCATAATTATTTATTTAACAATCATTTTTAATGCAAATTGTTTTTCCTGGTGTTTGTTGTGATATACTTAATATTGAGCATAATCTCATTTTTAATTTCACCTTATCATTGGAGGCATTTTACTTATTACAAAAATCTTTATAAACAATTGAATGACCGTTAAATGAAGGACACTTCACTTTGTTGGTATGGGAAATTATTTCATAGAATTAGAAAATATACCTAGATATGAAATACCTTCAGAGTAATTTAACTACTATAAGATACATAATTTGTGCTGCCTGTTTTCTAGTTGCATAGTCCTTTTTAAAAATTGTTTAGTGAGCATATATAATGAGCATATATCATAAATTGTGAAAGAAAGTGTAGGTAATGTAACATTGTCTCAGTTCAAGATCCTTCACTAAAAGAAATTGGAAAATGACAAGAACATGGGCATTAGTAACTATATTATGCAATAAAAAATGAATGGCATAAAATGGATGAAGATAAATAGGAAAGGTTTTAAATACAGTCTAAATTTGTGAGAGCTGATATAGGTAGTGATTTATGATCAAGGAGGCGACATCAACAATGCACTCCTTGGAATCCAGGTGGGATTGGCCAAGTATTAAGCAGAGGAGAGAAAGGCCTGTGGCAAGTCAGAAAGAGTGAGAAATAGAATGAACTAAGATCAACAAATGAAAATATTGGATTTATGTGAGGAAAAATAATAAGAAAATGTGGCATCTAATAATTTGGAAAATGATGATTGAGAACGTAGGTGGAGTCATGCACGGCGTGGAAAAATGTGCACAATAGATGTCGATACAGAAAATGAGGGATGATTAAATTAAACATGTGTCGACTGAGTTACTGCTTTGTGTCTAACATTTTACTAGGTTCAGAGCTTCATTGATGAAAGAAAAAATCCATAATCTTACAGGGATGGAAATTTAAGCCATGTGCAGAGGAGGTAAATTGTCAATTATAAAACAGCAGGATAAATCCTATACCAAAATAGGGACCAGTTGCTAAGGAACCAAAAAAGGAAGTGCATACCTCTCTAAGCAGGACTTGAGTATATACTATTATATGCTATCACTATTGCATTAATTTTGCAGGCTATAATCTCTTCAAAACTGTATTTTCAGACCATTGATATCTGGAGCTTTTTTAATTTTGGAAAGATAACTGTACATCTCACTATCTAGCATATAGTAAGTGTTCAGTATATGTCAATGATGTTAACAAGGGATTCGAGAAAAAAAGAAGGGGAAGTAAAAAAAGAGACTATTTAGTGCCCTCTACAGAATTTGACATAGCTAAAGTAAATAGGAACAGTGTATTTAACCCATCCTGCTATTTTGCAGTAACTTAGCAAAAATTTGTAATTTGTTTACCTGTTTATTCATTTGTACACACACAGGGTA
>NW_012155707.1:76689-77250 GCF_000956105.1 Propithecus coquereli | reverse complement strand
TCCTATGGTTCTATTTGCATTTGCCTAATGACGAATGAAGTCAACCATCTCTTCATGTGTTCCTCGGCCTTTTTATATTTTCCTTGGAGAAATGTTTGTTTATATACTTTTGCCCATGTCTACAATTGGATTATTCATGTTTCTATAATTGAGTTATAAGAATTTTTATATATACTAAATAAATTCCTTATCACATATATGATTTGAAAATATGTTCTTCCATTTTGTGGATTGTCTTCTCATTTTCATGGAGATATGCCTTGGAGGAAAATGTTTTTAATTTGATGAAGTCCAATTTATCTATTTTTTGTTTTGTTGTTGATGCTTCTGGTGTCATAGGAGAGAATCCTTTGTCTAATCCAATGTCATGTAGCTTTATTCCTATGGTTTCTTCTATGAAGTTTAAGTAATAACTTTAGTTCTTATATTTAGGTCTTTGATCCATTTTAAATTAATTTTGTATATGATTTAAGCTAATGGTTCAACTTCATTCTTTTGCATATGGCTATCCAATTGTTCCTAAACAATTTTTTGATAAGACTATTCTCTTCATGTTGGATG
>NW_012155707.1:65209-66649 GCF_000956105.1 Propithecus coquereli | reverse complement strand
TGGAGAGTTTAGTTTCAATTGACATCAGGAGACAGGGAGATAATTTGTGATAAGATCAGGGAAGAAGGGGTGTTTGTTTGTTACTGATTTCGGGTTGCAGGATTTCATAGAAACAGAAGAATAGGGATAGTTTTAGGATAAGTCAGGAAGTAGAAAACACAGCAATTTGAGAATAAATATTCAGACCAAAGAGATAATGGGGAGTCTATGTGATGTGTGATTGACAAAAATGACAAGGAACGGAGGCTAATGAAATTTGATGGTCTGAAAATATCAATTTGAAATAAAGTATGGTTTCATTGCAATTACAGAATAAATTCACAAGCTGTATAGGAAGTCAAGGAAGCCATCCCTGCTAGTTCTACACACACTGATATTCATTTTAGTATTTTTGCATATAAACATATTCAGGGAAAAGTTAAATTAAAAAAATAATACCATTAAAGTAATGACTAACAAGGTATGATTTTAGTCAACATTCTCCATACAAACAACAAATACGATGTGTGTGTGTGTGTGTATGTGTGTGTGTGTGTGTGTGTGTGTTTGGAGAGAGAGAGAGAGAGAGAGAGAAAGAGAGAGAGAGAGAGATTTTAAGAAATGAGCTTGTGCAATTGTGGGGCTGGCAAGTCCAAGATCTACAAGGCAAAGCCATAGTCTGGAGACGCAGGTAAGAGTTGATGCTGCAATTTCGAGTTGGAAACTGTATGGAGGCAGAATTCCTCCTCCTTTTCCCCAGCACCTTGGTCTTTTCTCTTAAGGCCTTCGACTGATCGGATGTTTGGATCAAGCCCAGGCCACATTATGCAGACTAATCTGCTCTACTCAAGGTCTACTAATTTCAAAGTTAATCAAATATCTTTCAAGATATGAAAGAATATCTTCATAGTAAAATCAAGAGTAATATTTGACAAAAATCTGGGCACCGTAGCCTAGCCAAATGAGATACATCACACTGCCAATGTAATTTGCACTCATAAAGATACTTACAATAATTCGATAATAAAACAGAAGATAATTATACTATAATGGTAAGTGCAAAAGTAATACAAGTAATATACAAAATATAATAATTATGGCAACTATTCTTATTTTAAAAGTTTTAAAGATAATAATAAATGGGATTGTTTTCCTTTGTATAAAATCTTTGAACTTTGAGAGAGATGTCTTATATGGCCGACTAGAGACATCACCTGTTGGAACGTCCTGGCAGGAAGGCAGGATATCATACAGAGGAGAGGGGAGAAGAGTCACAGCACAGGTGTGTACCACAGAGAGAGAAATCAGAGACAGCTGGGGACCCCAGGGAGAAAATTACAAACCTGAGAAGTAAGAAGATAAAGAGGAAAAGACATTGATGAGGATCAAACCCAGAGAGGCTGGGAGCCCAGTGAAAGGGTAAGGGGCGATCCTCCTCCCCCTCACAAGTGCCTTGGATGA
>NW_012155707.1:64688-65159 GCF_000956105.1 Propithecus coquereli | reverse complement strand
TTAACTAGACTGCCAGAAACTGGAAACCGAGGATGATTTTGTACGTTGGTTTTTGTTCTCAATAGTTACCATCACTTAGGCACATGGTACATGTCAACAATATTCATTAAATTAATTTTAAACTTAGAGTACATTATAATTTATCTTTGTCAAGCAGACCATGGGCAGCAGGATGCCTCCTGTCTCTTTGGGAAAGAGACAAAAAAAAAAAAACCAGACTCATTTGGTCTTTTAACTTCTTCTAGTCCCCAACTTTATTTATCACCATGATTCTCACTTTCCTATCTTTTTTGCCTCATTTTATTTGAAGAAGATAATTCCATTTGAATATTTCTGCAAAGAGAAACTTTATCCTACTCTAAGCCAACGTGATTGTGTAGCTGCAGAGATCAAGGGCCTGTCTTAATAACGTTGTAAGATCTTTATGTCTTGATTTTAGACAGCCAACTTAGGCTAAGATTTTCTCTTCCT
>NW_012155707.1:47428-49460 GCF_000956105.1 Propithecus coquereli | reverse complement strand
AATAAGAGGAATGAACAAAGTCTACAAGAAATTTGGGATTATGTAAAGAGGCCAAGCATACAAATCTTAGGTATACTGAGGGTGAAGAGGAAAACACACACGGATTAGTAAAATCTATTTGAGGGGAAAATTGAGGAAAATCTCCCTGGTCTTGTTAGAAACTTAGATATCCAGGTACAAGAAGCTCAATGAACTCCTGGGAAATTCATCGGAAAGAGGCAATCACCACGACATGTAGTCATAAGTCTGGGCAAAGTTAATGCAAAGGAGAAACTTCTGCCAGCTGTAGGCAAAACATCAGGTAACTAACAAAGGAAAACCCATCAGGCAAACTGCAGACTTCTCAACTGAGGCCTTACAAGCAAGAAGGGATTGGGATCCCATCCTCAGTCTTCTTAAATGAATAATAGGCAACATAGAATTTTGTATCCTGCAAAACTAAGTTTCTTATATGAAGGTGAAATAAAGACCTTTTCAAACAAGCAAACACTGAGGGAATTTGTAAAGACCAGAACAGCCATGCAGGAAGTACTTAGATCTGCATTATACATTGATTAGCGCAATAGACACTCCCCAGGGTAAAATCACCCAAAAGATAAAGCTCAAAGTCCAAACATAATAATAGCTCAATAAGTAAAACACACCAATAAGTTTCTACCCAACAAGATGAACAGAAATGCATCCAATTTATCAATTCTTTCAATAAATGTTAACTGCTTCAATTCCCCACTTATGAGACATAGGCTGGCTGAATGGGTAAAAAAAAAATACAAGCCAAGTATCTTCTCTTTCTAGGAAACACATCTAACCCAGGAGGACTCATTCAGACTCAAGGTGAAGTGATGGAATAACATATCCCATGAAATGGAAGCTATACTCATGTCAGAAAAAAATAGACTTTAAATCAAAAATGGTAAAAAAGACAAAGATGGCCATTACATAATGGTAAAGGGAAAAAAATCAATAAGAAGACATAACAATCCTAAATATATATACAATTAACACAGGATCTCCCAGTTTTGTAAAGTAAATTCTTCTAGATCTAAGCAAAGAAATAAACATCTTAAATATTGATGACTTAAACACTTCACAGACAGAACTAGACAGATTATCAAAGCAGAAAATGAATAAAGAAACACTGGACCTAACCAGGACTCTAGAACAAATGGACCTAACAGACATGTACAGAACATTCAACTCTAAAACTCCTGAATATACATTTTTCTCAGCAGCAATGGAACATTTTCCAAGATTGATCATATCTCAGGCCACAAAGGTAGTCTTCACAAATTTAAAAAAACAGAAATCATACTATGCTTCTTCTCAAGCTATAGCACAATAAAACTAGAAATCAATTCCAAAAGAAACACTCAAATCTACCCAAAGTCATGAAAATTAAATAAGATACTGCTGAATGATCCTTGGTCAATGATGAAATTAAGATGGAAATTAAAAGATTCCTCAAACTGAATGACAAAGGAGACACAAGCTTTCAAAATCTATGGAATACAGGAAAGGAAATCTTAAGGGGAAATTTCATAGCTTTAATGCCTACGTCAAAAAGACAGGAAGATCACAAGCTAAAAACCTAATATCACATCTCAAAAAAATAGAAAAAGAAGAACAAACCAAACCCAAAGTCAGCAGAAGAAAAGAAATAAGTAGGGTCAGACAGAACTAAACAAAATGGAAAACAAAAAAATAATACAAAGATCAATGAAAGAAAAATTCGATTCTTTGAAAACATAAACAAAATTGCTATTCCACTAGTCAGATTAACCAAACTAAAAAAGGAAAGACTCACATAATCTCAATCAGAAATGAAAAAGGAGACATTACAACTGATAGTGCAGAAATACAAAACATCATCTATGAATACTATGAAAACCTCTATGCAAACAAATCAGGAAACCTAGAGAACATGGTAAATTCTTAGAATCACACAACCTCCCAAGCCAGAATCAGGAAGAAATAGAAACCCCAAACAGACCAATAATGAGCAGTGAAATTAATCAGTAATAAAAATCTCCCC
>NW_012155707.1:45806-47378 GCF_000956105.1 Propithecus coquereli | reverse complement strand
CACATTATTAAATGTGAATGATGTGGCCAACTTACTTCAATTTCCTTCCATTTTTCCTCCAGATTGACTACAGCCTATGCCTTGTAGACATGTAACCTAAGTCTCAGGATGCAACAGATACCAGTTTAACAAGCGGGTTTTCCACCACATGTCACAGTTACTGACCACCCAGCCAGACAAGGAAGAATCCCTGGTGCTCCGTACCACATCCCAGATCAGCCAGGTGCACGTTTTCATGTCCATAACTCACAATGCTCCACTAATCTTTATTTGTTACAATTATTTAAGTCACAATGACAGGTGCAAGCGCTTTAGAAAACATTTTGTCAGTTCTATAGCCTAGAAATGTATTACTAAAGGTATGAATTCATATTTCCACACACAAAAAAGATCTGCACAAGCGTGTTCACAGCAGCCTTGTACATATTAGTCAAACGGCAATGAACAATATGGTGGAAAACCAATCGTGGCACACTCATGTAACAAAATACTACTCATCAATAAAAGGGAACAAACTGCTAATATATTCAACAACATCAATGAATCTCAAAAATATCACCAAAAGTCAAACATAAAAGAATATATACTCTAAAATCCTCATTATATGGTTTTCAAGTATAGTCAATCTTTGGTAATGGAAGTTAGAAGATAGGTTACCACTGTGTGTGAGTTTATGGGGGAGGAAGGTTTGACTGGATCTAGATGATGTAAAACCATATTGATCTAAGTGATTTTACATATGTAAAAATTTATTGAGCTGTATATGAAATGTTTATCCATTTTATTGCATGGAATTTTTATCAATAAAATATTGTAACAATGAAAGTCTCAATTCAAACTGGCATCTAAAAATGATATTCATAGCTCATGTAATTGTAAACTAAAAACAATGATTTGTCTTTTGGAACTGCTGGTGTCAAGTGCTATGCATACCCCTCTCTATATCTCTGTGCTCTGGTTGCTCTGCTTAGTGTCCTTGTCATAAGCCTTCTCTGTAGGATAGCAATAACTGCCATCGTGCTGGATTCGCATCATAATAATGTATTCATCCTAATTGAAAGAGAGACATCACCAGGCCACCATATCTGAAGAAAATATTTTTTCAGAGAGCTCTAATTACCCAGGCTTAGATTTGCAGACAATTTTAAATGGAGAGTTAGAAAACTGTAATTGACAATTAGTCATGTAACATTTGGGCAGGGTTAGCTCCATCAGACCAAGTGAATCACTTTCCCATAGGGAAAAGTTGTTTGTTTAAAAAAGAAGAAGAAAAGAAGATGTGAGTAAGTGGTATTGAACGAGTATTGATTTGAATGTCACTTGTGATCAAAATGAACATATGAGACGTGAACCAACATTTTCAATATGGAGAGTGATAAAAAAACAAACATTGATGATGAAAATTAGGAGGATTAGACTGTGGTATTACCAAATGTCTAAAGAGAATATATTTATTTTATATCCATACGTGATTCATTAATTTTGATTTAGAAGTATCATCAAACACAGAGGAGAATGGAATTACCTCTAAAACCTGTGAAAATATGTAGCTTCCATTTTAAAAAAATCTTA
>NW_012155707.1:42872-44578 GCF_000956105.1 Propithecus coquereli | reverse complement strand
CAGGTGTGTACCACAGAGAGAGAAATCAGAGACAGCTGGGGACCCCAGGGAGAAAATTACAAACCTGAGAAGTAAGAAGATAAAGAGGAAAAGACATTGATGAGGATCAAACCCAGAGAGGCTGGGAGCCCAGTGAAAGGGTAAGGGGCGATCCTCCTCCCCCTCACAAGTGCCTTGGATGAATAGCAGGACACAAGTATATCGAAGGCCTCTCCACCCTCCACAAGCCCAGGCATAGTAGCTAATATAGAACAGTGGGGCAAACTAGTGAGTCTCAGGAGTTTGGGCAGTCTGAGTGGGCCACCCCCCAAAAGAGTACCACAAGAGGCCGGAGTGGTGGCTTTCTGCCATCCAGACACCGTTTTCCCCAACACCTTCCCTATCCACTGCAACCAAGAAAGCAGTGTGAGCTCAGCCTGTCTGGGAGTTGCAGACCCTCCACCACCCAGTACAACTGCTAGTGTACTTGGAGCTGAGGAGTTCGCATATGGCTGCTTCTCTCTGGCAGACACGCATCCCAGGTTGAGCTCTCCACAGAAAATGGGACCCATACGTGGGCACATGCTACAGGCAGAGGACCCCACAGATGGAGGGGCCCACATCTCCTCCTCTGATGACTAGTTGAGGAACACTGGTGTACAGTTTTGGAACTCCCTACCTGCCGGCATTTGGTGGTGATGCACGCTAATGAGACAGACACACAGTCCGGGGGGAGATTTGAGAGCCAGACTTGGGTGGTGAGGGAACACACGGGGACTGAACTGACAAGAGTGTGCTTTGGGAGTCCAAGTAGTGGCGATTTGGAGAAATACCCACCGCCTCCACCCACCCCAGAAAAACTTCACTACTGGATAAGGGCAGAAAGATTCCAGCCCTTAGCACTCAGGGCCTTAGCACTCAGCATTTAGGCCCCTCCCCCATAAACAGCCCTCCCGGTATGGTGAGCTCATCCTGACCCTCATACCAGCGGCTCACCCTAGTGGCTAGAAAAGCATTTTCTGAGCCCCAGGAAGGCTTTGCGAAGCCTTTCAGGGTCCTACAACCCAGGGACAAAATGCATGCTTCTCCCTCCACCTTAGTGGTGGTGGAGATCATGGAACTCCCTGGGAGCTTTAGGGTCTCTCATAAATCTTGGGGCAGTCAAGTACTCCACCTGGGGGACCAGAGTCTGCCACGGGCACAAAAGAACATCTTGGCAGCTGGCGCTTTCATACAGATATCAACCAATGACATCGAGAACAACTCTATAGTGCATCATAGTGTCACCCAATTCAAGCAAACAGGGTGTGGCTGTTTCATACTCACAAGTATCACCCCTGAAAGCAGCAATTAATTGGAGGACCCAGCACAATTCACAGTGCTGGGAAGAGGTGAAGACAGCAAGACAGAAGCAACCTGACAGGATCATCAAATCTGTTTGAACACCCCACAGGCAACTCAGGACCAGCACTCTTCTCCCTGGCACAGTCAGGGATTGACGTTTGGGGTCCCTTGGATAGGCCCACAAGCCAGGCCACCCAGTACCTCCACTGGATTGAGAGACCAGAGAAGAAGAAATCATCAAAAGAACTCTAGAATTATGAAAAATTAGAGCGAAAGATCATCCCCAAAAGGATGAAACAGCTCCTTACCAATGGATGCCAAGAAAAACAAAAATATCAAAATGACAAATAAAGAATTCCAAATTTGGATTATAAGGAAATTCA
>NW_012155707.1:42026-42822 GCF_000956105.1 Propithecus coquereli | reverse complement strand
TAGAACAGGTCAGCAGAGATATGCATGCAGTCATGCCACTAGCACTTTATTTTAAAATTAATAGACTATTTTTAAAGTAGTTTTATGTTTACAGAAAAATGAGCAGAAAGTAAAGGGGTTTGCCATAAACAGCAGAAAGTAAAGAGGTTTGCCATATACCTCCAAACCCCTATAATCAATTCCTACGCCCAGTTAATTGTAATCCACAGACTTACACTAAAGGCAAACAGACTAGTGAGTTGACACTATCAACCAGTAAGTCCTGCTTAATGTGTTCTTTCTTACAATATTTTGGTAGGTTGTATTTTTTCTCAAAATGTATTCATTCTCTTTCATTCATATGATTGTTCATTATTGCCTTGGGCTCTTGACTTGCTTTGCTAATATAAGTTGATAATGACATACGTCTTACACTTTAAATATGTTTCTATGATTTGACTTTTCCTCTTTGTTCCTCTGCCAACACCATTTGAATGGTGTATCTCAAGGAGACACTTGGTGTATAGTCTGGGTCTTCGAATAAATTATAAGTAAAACAGTAAATGCAATTGACTCACAAATGCGTTAGCAAGAAATAAATGTGTGTTGTTGAAAGCCGCCGAAATTTTGGGACTTACACTATATAGCACAATTACAAAAATAACTGACTAATGCAAATATTATGTGTGTCACACATTTTCCTGACAAATAGATCAAGTGAGAACATCAATGTTAGCACTTCTATTTATGTGGTAAATAGATACACACTATATGCATGCACTATATATACACACACTATATATAGAGTACACGTATG
>NW_012155707.1:40557-41976 GCF_000956105.1 Propithecus coquereli | reverse complement strand
CATTACATGGCAGCAACTAACTGACTACTTAGAATGATTTTCTTTTGTGTTTGCCACACTCTCTGTCTCTCCTTAAAATTTGTCAACACTGAGGTTAGTGCCAATTGACCCTTATTATTTTGCCTGTCCTATTGCTTTTCTTATACTTAGCTGACGTAGGTTGAATGCTTAATCCATGGAAGTATTTCAGGATGTTGCATTATTTGGGAAATGTAAAATCATAAATACAATAGAATGAATTTATTTTAGAAGAATAAAAGGTTGTGTGTTTGTCTTAGATTAGTTGTCAGGTTTTCTGTCAGCAACAGAAGACCCTTTTAAGTTTTAAAATTTTCTCTGAAGCTACTTGAAATATTTCTCTTATTTACAATGCTCTTGTTGAATATCACCAGTCTTTCAGCTCCTTGATTAGATCCCTAATAGCAGTCAATATCACCTGAAATGATAAATTAAAAACAGAACGTCAAGATGCTCTTTAACTTCAAGGCTCATTTAATATAACTGATCACTATGAAAGCAAACAATAAACAATTAAAAAGAGATCTCGTCCACATAATGTATATCAAGTATTTTAATTGTCTTCATTAGGGATGCATGAAAAAGCCAAAAATGTCTTTTGGTTGCAGAAAGTAATGATCCAAGATAAAAATATATCAACATGGGAAAAAAATTGAACATAAAACTATTTCTGAGTTGTCACCTGAAATTAGAATCATCTCTCCATGACATAAAATTGTCAAACCTTTGATTCAGTTATTAAATGTGCAGATGATTAAAATACAGCCTGGTTAAAGAAATCCAATTAACAGTGTAGATTATTTTCAGAAGTGAGCGACTACTTTACACGTATCGTGAGCTACTTAAAATGCTTCACACAAAGGAAGTCTTGATAAATGGTTTTATGTAAAAGGAAATTACAGACAGTAGGCATAAAAAGCATGTCCAGTAAGACCATATGTTTCAAAACTAGGTAATACGTTTAATACTGGATTTCTTAGCTTTGGCACTATTGACATTGGGTCTGGATAAGTTTCTGTTGTGGGGAGCTGCCAGATGCATTGTAGGATATTTATTGGCTTTCACCTATTAGACGCCAGTAACAACTCCCTGATTCAGACAATGGAAAATTTCTCCAGATATTACAAATAACCGCTGGAGGGTAGCATCAATTCCCCTTGAGAAACATAGTTTAATATTGTAGCTTTTAAAATATTAGAACACATATCCTATGAGTATTCAACAACGGCAGGAAATATAAATGTGCATAATAAAATTATTTAACTAAAGGAAACAGGTGTTTATAAGAATCATTTACTTAAACTTTAAAATCTTACATCATGAATGACAAGGTACACATCCAAAAGTATCATATGAACTTTAATCCACTTACCCACCCTTACTCAGTAATGACAGGTTAAG
>NW_012155707.1:40105-40507 GCF_000956105.1 Propithecus coquereli | reverse complement strand
ATCCACATGCAGTCAACTGATCTTTGACAAGACATACAAGAATATACACTGAGGGAAAGAAGCCCTATTCAATAAATAAGGTGGGGAAAATTGGATAGCCACATGCAGAAGAATGAAACAAGATGCATATTCCTCACCACTCACAAAAATTAATTTGAGATAGATAAAAAGGCTTAAATGTAAGACATGAAATCACAGGAATTCTAGAAGAAACTGTTAGAAAAATTCTCCTAGATACCAGTCCAGGCAAAGAATTTATGGAGAAGACCCCAAGGGCAATCACAGCAACAACAAAAATACATAAAATGGGACTTAATTAAATTAAAAAGCGAAACAGTGCTGGGAGAATTGGATAGCCACATATAGAAGACTGAAACAATATCCACACCTCTCACCTCTCAC
>NW_012155707.1:37893-38464 GCF_000956105.1 Propithecus coquereli | reverse complement strand
TAAAACATTCTTCACAGCGAAGGAAATACCAGATTGAATAGAATAGACAACCTACAGAATGGGAGAAATTATTTCCGAACTATACATCCAACAAAAGAGTAATATCCAGTATCTACAAAGAATTTGAACAGAAGTTTTACAAAAAAAGATAGACGAACGGCCAACAAGTACGTGAAAAAAATGTTCCATATCACTAATCATCAGGAAAATGCAAATTAAAACCACAGTGAGATATTGCTTTACCCTTGATAGAATGGCCATTATTAAAAAGTCAAAAAACAATAGATGCTGGCGTGGATGCAGAAAGAAAGGAATACTATTATTATATACATAGTGGGACTGAAAATTAGTACAACCTCTATGCAAAACTGTACAGAGATTCCTCAAAGAAATAAATTTAGACCTACTCTTCAATACAGCATTCCCAGTGCCGAATATCTACCCAAAGGAAATGAGTCATTTTATCAAAATGACACCTACACTGGAATGTTTATCATAGAACAATTCATAATTACAAAGATGTAGGATCTATCTAAATGTCCATCAATTCACGAGTGGATAAAGAAAATTT
>NW_012155707.1:33188-35477 GCF_000956105.1 Propithecus coquereli | reverse complement strand
ACGAATTTAAGTCAAAAACATTTTATGAATAGGATTTTTTACTACAATATGTAATAAGAGCATTCAAATATGAATGCTCCCCAAAGGAAGGACACACTCTGGAGTTATATAAGCCAGGTAGGAAGGTTTGGTGCTGCAAATTAACTGCATGTATTAGAGCTGCAAAACCACTTAACCTCTCTGAACTTTATAGCAAGTGAAATACAATTCTTACTGATTATACAGTAATAAAATACAAGTTCTTCCTACTTCACTGGCTTTGTAATAGTCGAATTGGATAATAGATTTGTAAAAGTTTTGTACATCATAAAATTCTTCTCTAACAGGTATTCCTCATCTCTCTCATCCGGTTTTTATCTAGTACAATCTCCACATCTCTGCTCTTTGAGGATTCGCCCTGTCTTAACTGAAGCCATATTTTGCAATCATTTTTTTTCCAATACTAAATTGCTTTGTTGGCTGAATATATGTACATACAAGATTCTCTAAGACACTGCATAAAGCTGCTCACCTCATGAGAATCAACTCTATCCAGCATTATGGGAGGATGAGCAGCGGAAGGCATTGCTGTTATAATAACCGCCACTTCACCCATTAGGATGTTACATTTTTTTGTCTGCAATTCTTTACTCTTTCCTGCAATATCAAGACCTATTTTTCTCCTTAAAAAGTCAGCTCCATATTTCTTCCTTTGTTGAAGGATTACCTGTGTCCCAGTTTCACCAAGTTATGCAATTATAATGCAGAATCCATTTACTTCCCAGTAATTGGAGTACAGCCATTGCTCTGGGAATAAAAGCAAGGCTTACAGTTCAGGGTAAAGAACAAAAACATATCGCACAGCTTATGAGAAAAAGGTAGAATGCTACGTGGCCTCAGTGACACCATGAGCATCAATGTAGAATTTTAATTGCAGTTTGCCTTCTTTGCAATAAAGGAGTCTGTTCTAAACGCTTTCTAACAGAACTAATTCTGAAACCAAATTAAGATTCTACATTATGATTTAAGTTGATACAGCTAATGTTTCATGCCAGAAAAAGGCGATGTATGGGTAATATCGTGCAGTTGTATAGTATGTGTTGTTCCTAGTTTCAAGAGTGACATTAAAATCATTCAATTACACTGTAAAACTAGTAATTGATGACATAAACAACACTAATAATGAGTACTGTATGATCTACTTTATTTTTTCTACAGCCATATACTTCTTTCCAGTGATTAAGGAAGCACCTATGGCAGTTCATACCACTACACTGACCTGAAACTAACAGTCCTAAATTGGAATTAATTCTTCTTCTTAGGAATGGAGAGCTACTAATAATTCATTCTTTCAACAGAAGAAGAGATTTATTATTATGGTGAAAGCCATATTCAAGCGAAGGCTAGAATTGTTCTGCTAGCCGTTTAAAAATCTATCACTCTAAAATCCACACCAATTGCAAACCAAACTTGTTATAAGTTTCTCCTTAAAAAAATTGTCAAGGTTACTTCTTAAAAGTAAGATAATCATCAGTCCTTACACAAACAATTTGCCAACCAACTCTGACATCATTCTTCTGCCCATCAAATTCCTGGATCTCTATTTTCTCTTCTATTTCCCCAGCCTCTGAAGCAATTCAGATTCACATCTTCAAATATATGAACTCTTGCAGTCAACTACTCACTTAGCTCCAGCAACAGTACTTTCTTTGTGATCTGCCTGATTTATTTCAATGATTCTTTTTAGAATTACTTTTAGGTCAATTTCCTAGTTAAGAATCTATTTATTCATTCTAGTGCCTATGATGTTTCAATCATATTAGTAACCCTGTCTTATCAGAATGGTTCCAGTGATTTTGAAGACAAGCTCTTTACTGTAGGCAATGCCCTACTTCTCTCTTCAACGTAAATGGCTGCTCTATCACGACACATGGATGTATTATTCCTCTTCTTGTGCCCGACTTACTCCCACTCCTGCAATCTGCATGCCACGTTGACACTCTTGGAAATAATTCCTGGCTGCATAGCATATGGAAGTGTGTTTAGGTTTGCTATTTCCTTTTTCATGACACAAAAATATTTGTATCCTTTAGTCTTTCCAGAAAGCTTTCTTGATAATAACCCGCTTCACAAAATAGTAATCTTTTCCCTTCTGATAAGCTGGGTTATCTTAACTAAAAATTTTCACTGCATACATGTTGTTAAGTTGAATTGCATAACATATTCCAGGAGAAAAGATATAATAATTATTTAGAAGAAATTAAAATGAACATAAACTGAATTATTATACATGTAAATGAATTTTTAGTG
>NW_012155707.1:32063-33138 GCF_000956105.1 Propithecus coquereli | reverse complement strand
CAATAAAACAATTGCTTATCATTATGTAGATGTGTAAATTACCAGATTATTTAAAGGAAAGGATTTAAAGAAATGGAGTCATATCATATTTATCTATAATCAAAAATACTTTTATAGTTCAATTGTTTTAAGAATGTCTGAACAATTGTAAAAATAATTTGAATATTTGACAATAAAATGCTCACTTTTTTGGGGGGTGAGACAGGGTCTTGCTCTGTTGCCTAGGCTAGAGTGCAGTGGAATCATCATAGCTCGCTGCTACCTCAAACTCCTGGGCTCAAGTGATCCTCCTGACTCAGCCTTCTGTAGCTGAGACTACAAGTTTGCACCACCATGCCCAGCTAATTTTTTCTACTTTTAGTAGAGATGGGGTCTTGCTCTTGTTCGGGCTCATCTGGAACTACTGAATTCAAATAATCCTTCCACCTGGGCCTCCCAGAGTGTTAGCATTACAGGTGTGAGCTACCACTTCCAGCCAATAAAATGCTTCTTTACATTTCATCTAAACACCGTCCTACACCTCTCTCCAAGTTAATTCGAAATGATCTATAAACTCAAATTAGTTATTCTATGTAAAAATAGAATTACTACATTTGTTACAAATTACTAAATGCAAGATACCAGCTAGCACAACTTTTCAGTTGATTTCACTTCTCTCCTATAATTCAGTCTTACCCTTAGTCACAATCTAGAAATTCATCATAACAGTTACTATTGTGTAATTTATAAATGTTATAGTTCTCCTTTCAGATTAAGTTTTTACTTTTAGACATAGTAAGTATTGCAACGTTTTCTGTATAATTGAAAAGTGTAAGGAAAAGTACCCCCAAACATAACAACATACATTCATGAATAATTCTTATTTTTCAGAATAAACAAAAAAATGTGTAGATATTAGAAGTCAAATTGTAATTCTAAAATATTTAGTTATTGTTGTTGTGATTGGCTGTCTAATAATACTCACCTTTTAAATGATGAAAAATATGTTTGAGATCCTGAACTGAATTCCAAATTTATAGACAACTACAGATCTATTAACTTAAAAAAAAATCTGCCTGACTATATGTCCTGTATT
>NW_012155707.1:31550-32013 GCF_000956105.1 Propithecus coquereli | reverse complement strand
CTTTTATAGTTCGATTGTTTTAAGAATGTCTGAACAATTGTAAAAATACATTTGAATATTGGACAATAAAATGCTCACTTTTTTGGGGGGTGAGACAGGGTCTTGCTCTGTTGCCTACGCTAGAGTGCAGTGGAATCATCATAGCTCGCTGCTACCTCGAACTCCTGGGCTCAAGTGATCCTCCTGACTCAGCCTTCTCTAGCTGGGACTACAAGTTTGCACTGCCATGCCCAGCTAATTTTTTCTACTTTTAGTAGAGATGGGGTCTTGCTCTTGTTCGGGCTCATCTGGAACTACTGACTTCAAGGAATCCTTCCACCTGGGCCTCCCAGAGTGTTAGGATTACAGGTGTGAGCTACCACTTCCAGCCAATAAAATGCTTCTTTACATTTCATCTGAACACCGTCCTACACCTCTCTCCAAGTAAATTCGAAATGATCTATAAACTCAAATTAGTTATTCT
>NW_012155707.1:17607-29227 GCF_000956105.1 Propithecus coquereli | reverse complement strand
ATAGCTCATGAAATACAGAGTTGGTCCCCAATTCACTATGGTTTGACTTATTATTTTTTGACTTTACCATGGTGCAAAAGCAATGCACAGTCAGTAGAAATCATATTTTAAATTTTGAATTTCGGGATATTTTTCTGGGCTAGTGATTATGTGATATGAATCTTTTTCTGACGCTGGGCAGTGGCAGAGAGCTACAGCTCCCAGTCACAAATTCAATCACAGGGTAAGCAACAGATACTGTACAGCATACTGTGTTGCCAGATAGCTTTGCCCAACTGTAGGGGTATTCTTCCCACCTATTATTATACTGAAGTTATCAGACAGGCCAGATGGCCTCTAGAGGAAAATCCCCCCAACAGAGGGGAGAGATGGCTAGATTTTCCCCCAGGCCCTTCTGCAAATGATCAGGAAATGGCTCTGCTAGAAGCTGATATTTAGGGCCTAATTTGGGCAATCCTAGAAGCATTTCCACTGAGGCGAATTGGTCTAATGTTGAGTTATGCAATTGGAAAGAAAGAGAGCACCCCAAGGCTTTTGTCAACTGCTTTGTACAAACTTTTCAAAGGCATACTGCACTAAATCCAGAAGCCTCAGAACACAGAAATCTTTTAATTTCTGCTTTGGTCAGAAATTTTCTCCTTGATACAAAAAAGCAAATACAAAATAATGACATTGGTTAGACAGAGCAAACTCTCAATGTTATTATGGAAGCAGCTATGTAATTCCTTGAAACTCACTACAAGACAATAAGAAGAAAAAATGAATTAAAATCAATGATATTCATTTACCAAAGTGAGTGTTTAAAAAAAGCAAAGGTGTAACTCCAGGTAAAACTGAAGACTCACATACCCTTCTAGCCAACTACAGGGTTTTCCCTGTTTGCTTCCAGATATTTGCAAATAAAAAGCCAGGACATTGGAAGAACAATTGTCTTTCACTTAAGAGAAAGGAAAGCTTAAATAACAATCTTCCCAAACCCCAGCTCCCTCACAAGTTCCATTTTTCCCCTTCTGTGTGACAGTATCCCATAGATTGATAGTGTCAGCACATCCTCAGTCCCACACAACCTACTATGAAGCTTACGGGAGATGACTGGGAACTGGATTTTCTAATGGGCACTAGTGTAACTTTCTCTCCCATCCTCTCAGGATTTATCTCTACCTGTCACCTCTGATTCTATTTAAGCTGTAGGAGGCTCTGGGCAAACAATTTCATTGACCACATCTCAGCTCCACCCCAATATCCTTAAGCTCTCTTAACTCTCACCATGCCTTTCTAGTTTCAGAATCTTCACCAGCAGATCTTTTAAATAGAGATTTGCTAAGTAAATTTAATATCACCATAAAATGTAATGAAAAAAGTGTTTTATTTCCCTGCCCTCAGACCAAATCTCAAATTTCTACTTTTCTTAATGGAAACCCATCTTAACTTAAAATTCTCTGAAAAGGATAAAATTTTAAAAGACGTCCCAGGTGGTCTCTGGGCCTCACATGCAAATGAAGTTGGATTGCTACTAAGTGCAGAATCTGTACTCCTCTGGAAAAAGGATAAACCTTTCCCAACATTGTTCAATGCCCCCTCTTTTGAGATGCAGAAGGAGGACTTGAACCTATAATAGACTCTCTTTGACAGCAGTGTGTTCCTGTCTTTAATTCCTCACCCTGTAATACCTCGATCCTACCAGTAAAAGAAGAAGGGAAATTTGATGCAGATGGAAATCAAATCTATCAGTTTATACAAGGTCTTAAAGCCATAAACTCTTGTGATTTCTCTTCACTCGGAAGACCTTAATTCAGCTACCATTGTTACCTCAATCCCTGCTGACTCGGCTTGGCTTAAATTAACTGGCCTTTGCTCAGCTTTCTTTTCAATTCCGTTGCACCCTGACTTAGAATGTCTCTTATATTTATTTTTAGATGGAAATAATTAATATGGAGACTCATACCTCAGGATTTTGTAAGTCTCCCTCAATATTTTTCCAAGTCCTTAAAGCTGACTTAGACTCTACAGCATTTACCCAAGACTCCACTCTTATTCAGTATGTTGATGACCTTTTACTTTGTAACCAAACTAAACAAGGTGCTCTCATATACCCCTCATTCTTGTAAAAGCACTAGCTGAACAAGGCCATAAATCTCTCCACTCTTAGCTATAATGGGTACAATGAGCTGCTACCTACTTGAGATATGTGATATTTTAGGGCCCTCAAAAGCTCGTCCCAAAATGTCCTAGAGTCAATTTTGTCCATCACTTTCCCAAAGATGAGAAATCAGCCACATGTATTGCCAATGGATTCTCCTAATTTTATTGTCCTCGATAAACCTCTCTGTGAGGTTACGTGCTAGTTTTCCCCCACAGCAACAATAATTTGGTAGCTGTCTATGGACAAAAGCAGTTATAACATTGTTTGACCATGGTCTGTGACCAACACCATCTATCAAAGGACCTTGGAGGAGTCAAGCCTATTCATGTCTCAGGTACCAGGTCTGCCAATCTCAGTCCTAGTTATGGATCCAGAAGCCACCTATGATCTGGCTTCACACCCTCTCAGTCATGGTCAGGGAACAGTCATGTCCATGAAAGGATCAGCTGAAAAATATATCTATCTGTGCTTAAAGCCTAGGGCCTGCCCACTTTGGTCAGACTGCAGATACTGAAGTGGTCCTGAAACTCAGTTTCAGCCCCTCTCAGCTGTCATTCAGAGCAGTCCTGCCCACCCAGGATCCAGCAGGAAACACATTTATCTGTGTTCCTGGATGCAGGTCCACAGACCTTGGTCTAACTGTGAATATTGAAGCAACCTTTTCACCCAGCTCCATCCTTTCCCAGCCACAGTCTGGGAGCAGTCCTACCTGCCCTAACACTAGATGAGAAATATGCTCAACCAGGCCTCTAGAGTCAGACCCACTGACCATGATCCCACAGGGGATCTGTAACCAATCCTATAACCCAACTTCAGCCCCTCCCAGCAGTCCTGCCCACCCAGGGACCCAGCAGGAGGCATGCCTGTCTGTGCCCCTGGAGGAAGTCCTACAGATGTCAAATACAGCTATGGACCCCGAAACAGCCCTGTGACTTGATTCTAGCCCTTTCACCAATGGTCTGGGGCCAAACCTGCATACTCAGGGACCCACCAGGGACGCCACAGGAGCCACGCCTGTTTGCACACCAGTAATTGGTCTGCCACCTGAATACTTGATTGCATACTCTGAAGAACATACTTATCCTAGTGGCAATCCTACTGACCAAGGTACTAGAGGTAGTCCAATATACCCAGGGACCAGACAGTATCCATGTCTACCCAAATTCCTAATTATAGACTCATAAGCTGCCAACCCCACTGCAGACTCAATGACAGCCATGTGACCTGACTCCAACACCACTCTACTGTGATCCAGCAGGTAATCCCATCAGCTCAGGGACACAACAAAAGGTCTTTATCTACTGAAACCAGTCTTTAAAGACTGGAAGGGATACTTTCTCCTTCAAATGCACAGATACCAATGCAAGTCTACACAGATCACAAAGAATCAGGCAAATATGACACCATCAAAAGAAACTAAAAACACTACACTAACCAAACACAAAGAAATGGAGTTCTATGAATAATCTGACAAATAATTCAAATGTGTCATCTTAAAGAAACTCAGTGAGATGCAAAAGAGCACAGGTGGGCAACTGTCAGGTTCGTGTGTTTTTCCTGATTCTTTGGCTCCACGCTTGGAAGAATCATGAGCCAGGCTGGGATAACAGAACAATCACAAACACAAAATGATTCACTAAGCAGCCTTTATTGCAAAGTGAAAGTACATTTCCAGAGAGGGAACAGGTCTATCTCCATGAGTGGAGACAACCCCGAGTTTTTAGCACACACTTATATTTGTATCATAACTGAGCTTTCTCTCCTTCCTCCCTGTAGGTGGAGTTTCCCTCCCTTCCCTGCCTTGGGTGATTGACATCTTGGGGCTATATAATTAAATGCTCTGTTCACATGTGGAATTCTCAGAATTCCCCTTGCCTGCCCACCAGGGGGGATAATCTGCAATGCTAATTAGATAGTAAATGAATCCAGGGTCAGTTGAGGACACTTAAAATCTCCCAGTGCACATGCCACAGTTCACCCCACCTGTGGCCCTGACCATATCTCTAGTTTGTGGTTTCTCTACCTCTTTTTGTTTGGTCATTTCCTATCATAGCCAAAACGTCTGTTCCTCTCCCCTCAGCCCTACCTAACACAACTAAATAAATTTAGGCAAACAATGAATGAAAGAAATGAAGGAACAATCAAGAAAATTAGATATTTAATAAAGACATAGAAACCATCAAAAAGGACCATACACAATTCCTTCAGGTGGAGAACACAATGACAGAACTGAAAAATTTAATGAGAAGCTTAAACACTAGCTTGATTTTGCAGAAGAAAGAATCAGTGAAATCAAAAATAGGTCATGTGAAATTAACCAGTTAGAGGAAGAAAAAGGAATGAAAAATAGTGACAAAAGCATATGGTGCTTATGGGACACCATCAAGTGAAAAATATATGCATCAAGGAATTAACAGGAGAAGAGAGAGAGAGAAAGGGGAAGAAAGCTTATTTAAAAGAAATAATGGCTGAAACCTCCCAAACCTCAGGAAAAGTTGGGACATAGAAAGTCATTTAACTGAAAAGACCCCAAGCAGGATCAATCATGAGAAGATGACCTCAAGACACAGCATAATCCAATTGTCAAAAGTCCGATAAAGAGATAATTTTGAAAGCAGAAAAAAAAAGCAAAAGATAACCGACAAAAGTTAAGAGACAAAAAAGCAAATGGTCATATACTAGGGAAAGTGCTCTCTTTCTTTCCCCCGTTAGGCTGTCAGCAAATTTCTGGGGAGAAACCATGCATATCAGTGGGGAATAGTGATATATTCATAGAGCTAAAAGAAAAAATATTCCAGTTGAAAATAGTATAGATATCAAAGCTGTCTTTCAGAAACAAAGGAGAGATAAAGATATTCCCAAACAATAGCTGAGGGAATTGATCACCACTAGACCTAACTTATAGGAAATACTAAAGGGAGCTTTTCAAGTAGAAATGAAAAGATGCTAAGTAACAAAACGGAAATGTATGAAAGTATAAAATTCACTGGCAAAGGTAAATATAGAGTCAAACACAAACATCTCTAATGCTGCTATTGTGGTAGAATGTAAATGACTTAAAACTCTAGTGTAAAAGTTAAAAGAGAAAGTATTACAAATAATTACAGCTATAATAATTTAATAATGGAGATACAATAAAAAGGGCATAATGTGTGACAGCAGTAGCATAAAATGTGTCAGGGTTTGTCTGGAGTAAAAGTGTACAATTTTTGTATGTGATTGATGATAAGTTTTATCAGTTTGAAATAAACTGTTCTAAGCATGTTTTACATAAACCTCATGGTAAGCACAAAGTAAAAGCCTCTAGTAGACAGACAAAAGATAAGAGACAGGAATTAAAGTATATAACTACAAAGATATCAACAAATCATAAAGTAAGATAGCAAGAGAGGACTATAGAACAAAGTACCTGGAAAACAGTCAGAAAACAATGAACAAAATGGCAATAATCAGTCCTTGCCTATCAATAATTATTTGAAATGTAAATGGATTAAATTCTCTGAGCAAAAGACACAGAGAGGCAGAATGGATTAAAACAGGACAATGCAAAACAAGTTTAAACAATATGATGCCTATAAGAGACTGACTTTAGCTTCAAAGGCACATATGTTGAAAGTGAAGGAATGGAAAGAAATATTTCATACAAATGGTAACCAAAAAAGATCAGGATGGCTATAATTTCATCAGACAAAATAGACTTTCAGAGAAAAATCTGTCACAAAAGTCAAAGAAGGTCACTACATAATGATAAAAGGGTCAATTCATCAAGAGGATGTAATGATTATAAGTATATCCACCCAACATTGGAGCACCTTAAATATATAAAGCAAATAGTAACAAAACTTAAGGAAAGATAGACAGCAATACAACTTAAACACCCTACTTTCAACAATGAATAAATCATCCAGACAGCAAATCAATAAGGAAGCAGTAGACTCAAATAACAGTATAGACCAAATGGAACTAAGAACCACGTAGAGAACATTCCTTCCAGCTGTAGCAGAATACATATTATTCTCAAGTGTACATGAAACATTTTCAAGGATAGATCATATATTGGGCCATAAAACAAGTCTTAACAAACTTAAAAAGATTGAAATCATAGCAAGTATCTTTTCCAAACTCGATGGTATAAAACTAAAAATCACTAAAGGGAGGAGGATAAGAAAACTCACAATTATGTGGAAAATAAGCAACATGCTCCTGAGCAATCAATGGATCAAAGAAAAAATCAAAAGAAAAATAGAAAAAATCTTGAGACAAATGAAAACACAACATACAAAAGCATATGAAGTGCAACAAAAGCCATTGAAAAAGGGAAGTGTAGGATAATAAGTGTCTATATTAAAAGAAAAGAGAAGAGAGCTCAAATAAACAACCTAATGTCTTTTTTCAAGGAACTACATAAAAGAGGAAAAAAAAAAAACTGAGCCCAAAATTAGTGCAAAGAGAATAAAGATTAGAGTAGAAATAAATGAAATACAGACTAGCAAAACAATAGAAAAGACAGATGCAACTAAGAGCTGTTTTAAAAAAGGATAAACAGAATTCGTAAATCCTCAGCTACACTAACCAAGAAAAAATGGAAAACAGTCAAATAAACAAAATTACAAATTAAAGAAGAGACATTAAAACTGATACCAAAAAAATGCAAACAATCATAGACCGCTTTAAACAACTATACACCAGTGAACTGAATAAACTAGAAGAAATGCATAAATTCCCAGAAATATACAACCTACTGAGAATCATGAGGAAACAGAAAATCTGAACAAATTATGAGTAAGACAATGGAATCTGAAATTACTCCCTCTCAACAAAGAAATGCTTGAGAGTAGATGCTTCATGGATGAATTCCACCATACATGTAAAGAACAATTATCACAGTCCTTCTTAAACTCTTCTAAAAAATTGAGGAGAATGGAAGACATCCAAAATTATTTTATGAGTCCTATAGTACCCTCATACAAAAGCCAGAGAAGAACACTAAAGGAAAGAAAATTACAGGCCAGTATCTTTAATGAACTTAAATGCAAAAATCTTCAACAAAATATTAGCAACCCAATTCAACAGCACATTAAAAGGATCATACAATGCAATCAAGTAGGATTTATCCCTGAGTTGCAAGGATGGTTCAACATTTGCAAATCAATACATGTGATACAGAACATTAACAGAATGAGTGATAAAAGCCATATGATCATCTCAATAGCCCCAGAAAAAGAATATGACAATATTCAACATCTTTTTAATATTAAAAAAAAAAAAACTTTCAAGAGATTAGGTAGAGTAGGGATGTACCTCAACATAATAAAAGTCTTATATGACAAGTCCACAGCTAACATCATACCAAATGGTGAAAAGATGAAAGACTCTCCTTCGAGATCAGAAACAAGGTAAGACACTCTCACCACTTCTGTTTGACATAGTATTTGAAGTCTTAGCAAAATGAATTAGGCAAAAAAATAGGAGGGGAGGATGAAATCAGACAGGACAAAGTGAAATGGTCTCTTTTGGCAAATGACTTTATCTTATCTATAGAGAACCCTAAAAACTCCACCAACAAACTGATAGAACTAATAAACAAATTCAGTAAAATTGCAGGATATAAAATCAACCTACAAAAATTTTTGTCTTTCTATGTACTAGCAAAAACATTTCTGAAAAGGAAATCAAGACCACAATTCCATTTAAAATAGCTACAAAAAGAATGAAACACTGTAGCAATAAATTTAACCAAAGAAGTAAAAGATCTGTATGATAAACTATAAGAAATTTATAAAAGAAATTTGAGACACAAATAAATGAAAAGATACCACGTGTCCATGGATTAGAAGAATTAATATTGTTAAAATGCCCATTATACCCAAAATGATCAACAGACTTCCTGAAATCCCTACCAAAATTCCAATGTCATTTTTCACAGGAGAAAAACAAAATACTAAAATTCATTTTAAACTACAAAAAAGCCAAAATAACCAAAGAATCTTGAGAAAGAAACAAAAAACTGGAGGTATCACACTCCTTCATTTCAAACTATTATGAAGCTATAATACTCAAAAAAGTATGGTATTGGCCTAAAAACAGACATATATACCAATGAAACAGAATCAAGAGCCCAGACATAACCTTATGCATATACAGTCAACTAGTGTTCAACAGGGTTACTGAGAATACACAATGTAGAAAGGATAATTTTTTAAGTAGTGTTGGGAAAACTGGATTATCTATATGTGAAAAGAATGAAACAGGACCATTACCTTACACTATGCACAAAAATTAATTTAAAAGTGATTAAATACTTAAATGTAAGATCCAAAAACATAAAAATTTTACAGAAAACATAGGAAAAGCATCTTGGCAAAGTTTTTTTTTTTTGGACATGACACTGAAATCACAGGCAACAAAAGCAAAAATAATCAAGTGACACTACATCAAACTAAAACGCTCCTGAATAGCAGGGAGAAAAATCAATAAAATGAAAAGCCTACAGAGTGGAATAAAATGTTTGCAATCCATATATCCAATAAGAGGTTAATATCTAAAATATATAAGAAATTTATACAACTGAATAGCAAAAGATAAAATAACCTGATTAAAAAATGGACAGAGGACCTGAATAGACATTTTTCCAAAGAAGACAAATGATCAGCCAGTATATGAAAAGGTCTTCAACATCACTAATAGTCAGAGAAATGCAAGTCAAAAATCACAATGGGATATAACCTCACACTTGTTAGGATGGCTATGATCGAAAAGACAACAGATAACAAGTGTTGGCGAGGGTGTGCAGAAATGGAAACCCTTTTACACTGTTGGTGGGAACATAAATTGGTACAGCCATTATGCAAAACAGTATGGATGTTCCTTAAGAAATTGTAAGTAGAACAGTCATATGATCCAGAATTCCCACTTCTCATATATAATCAATCAGTGTCTTGAACATATATCTGCCCTCCGATCGACAGTTCTCCTGGTGGCTTTGAACCAACCCAGGTCTTCCCTCTTCACATTTGTAGTTCTCAAGAATAGCTGCAAAATGTACTGGATATAAGACAGGATAAATGTGGCAGAAACAGCTCTCTGTCTTTTCTATTCCACCCCCACCCCGACCCCTTGGAAACAGGAGGTCCTTCAATACTTTAGCCCCGCAATTCACGTTGTCCCTGGACGTAGACCCTATGGACAGCCCACATTTTGGGATCCCTCAGGTACAGTGCAAGTGGAGCCAGTGTAGTTGAGACTCCATCTACCTCTGGGCAACTTTCTTAAGCCTTGAGGGACTGTTTCAAAATGAATCCTAGGCCTCTGTTGTCCCTTGATGCCTTTCTGTAAGTTATAAAACCCCTTTATGTGACCAATCATGTGTGGGAATGTTTTTTTCTCACCAGACTCAGACCAGTACACAGTAAACTTGCTATACACACTCTCGGGTTCATTGCAGTGTTATTCACAGTAGCCAAGATACGGAAAGAACTTAAGTGTCTGTCAGCAGATGCATGGATAAAAAATGTGGTATATATACATAAAAGAATATTATTCAACCATGAAAAGTAAATACATAAAAGAATAGTATTCAACCATGAAAATCCTGCCATTTGTGACAACATAGATAAACCTGGAGGACTTTATGCTAAGTGAAATAATCTAGCCACAGAAAGACAAATATTGTATGATCTCACATGTGGAATCTAAAAAAGTCACTTATAGAAGCACAGTGTAGAAAGTTGTTGCCAGGGGCCGTTGGGCAGGTAGGCATGTGGAGATGTAGGCCAAAGAGCACAAACTTTCAGTTATAAGATTAGTAAGTTCTGGAGATCTAACGTATAGCGTGGTGATTATAGTTAATATTACAGGCTGATATCCTTTAAATTTGCTGTGAGTGTAGATCTTTGTATTGTCACAATATACACACACATACAGGTAATTGTGAGGTGGTAGATATGTTAATTAATTTGATCGTGGTAATCATTTTACAATGCATATGTATTTAAAATCTTCATATGGTTCAGTGGTAAGATGTCATAAAAAAAGGAAAAATAAAAATCTTCATATGGTACAATTTATTTGTTAATTATACAGCAACAAGGCTGGGAACAAAAGAGAAATATTTTATTTAAGAAACTTCTACTATTTTATACACTGATAGTTGCATTATTTAATGATGTTTTCTGAAGAGCCAACACATAAATCTATAAAACCCAAATTTGTCTATTATGGGAGTTCTAGAGAGAATAGATACATTCTGCTAAAAATATTTCATAGGTAAACACTCTTTCACATTTAGATACCATTAATGTGTTTATTATAGCATGTATCGGTGTATGTCTGTCATGGCATGTTTTAGGAAAATTCTAAGGAACCACTTTTCTGCCCCTGGTTTATCTCCAAGATAAAGGAAATAAAAATACATTTCAGGTCCACTACTAGCTCTTCCTTTCTCTTAACTGATAGTAGCTTGGAAGTTTTGTTGTTTATGTAGTATGCTTGCCTTTTATAATTTCAAGTTTGGAGTTATTTCTTTTTTGATGAAACATAATTATTATTTTGTTCAACTATAGTCTGAGAATTTAATCTGTGGTCATTCAAGCAGTTGTTTTAAATTGTTGGTATTTTGGGTTCCTTCTTTGTGAATCTTTATAAAGTGTTTTTGATTTTGATATATGTATGAAATATATATATGCATATCTGTGTATGTGTTCACATATATATGTATGTATATACAACATATATGTGTGTATATAAAATTAGTGGCAACAAAAATAATGAGCCCAGTGGATTTAGAAAGAATGTTGCTCATGACACAGAAGACAGCATGAGTTCATGTGTGCCTAGGTGGATGCTGAGCACATGGTTATATTTGTCATGGTTAAGGAACACTCTGCTTTAAGAAACCCCAATCTCGATCGGGACGGCTAACAAACCTGCCCACGTTTTTCCCACAAGGAAATGGAAGGGCACTTGTCTTGGAATATCTCTACATAGAGAATATAAATAATTCTGCTCACTGACTCACTTAGAGACACTTTTTCTAAATTTCAAGTCTGTTACCGTGTAGACTTACAGAAGTGCTGGAGCCATGAAGAACTATCTTGTAGCAAAGATAAAAGATTATTTGCTTATATGTAATGTGTAAAAGTGATATAGGGGCATTTCCTGTCTCATGGAGCATTCATGACCTTGACATTTATCCCTACAAATACAGCCATGTGCTTGAATGTAATTATCAATGAAATTTTCCTTTCGTTTCAGAGAGTATATTGGGAATAAGTTTTATCTTAGACCTCATGTTAAGAAATATTAGAATCATAAAAACGTAATAAGGGTATTCATTCAAAGGAGAGTGAAAAGAAAATATTTGTCCTCTATTTACATCTCTCACAGATTTAAGAAATTTATTAATTTTTTTAAAAGCTACTTTATTTACTAATTCATTCTCTGAATGACTGGATTTGATATAGATGGAAACTACTTCAC
>NW_012155707.1:16867-17167 GCF_000956105.1 Propithecus coquereli | reverse complement strand
TGTAAATTTTCCTAGGAGCTTTGGGTAGACATGAGAGTTAGGGCTTTTTTTCTCTGAGGTTGCTAGTTGAAGAGCCATTTTAAAAGTAGTAACAACTTGTAATTCAAGGAACTATGCCATACTGTGGACAAAATTAAATTTCCTAGTTAGGTAAGATAAGGATACTGAAAGTTAGAAAGAAACATGAAATGGAGAAAGAGAACAGCATAAAGAAAATATATTTAAAGCTAACCTTGGGAGGCAAATGTTCTTCAATCAAAAAAGACCAGCTCTAGAAGTTAATTTCAGTATTGATAGATA
>NW_012155707.1:15348-15773 GCF_000956105.1 Propithecus coquereli | reverse complement strand
GATTTAAGAAATTTATTAATTTTTTTAAAAGCTACTTTATTTACTAATTCATTCTCTGAATGACTGGATTTGATATAGATGGAAACTACTTCACTATGAAAAATGATAATTGGAGCTCAACTTGCTGACCACCAGTAAATTCACTTATCTTATTTAATTTCTGTGTTTAACCAGTAAAACTTCTTTACCTCTGTTATAAAATAATTTATGCAACAACAGAATCTATGTTGGACAAATAGCTATCTTTTCTCCAGATTTTATGTTAACATTTTCTTCAAAAGGCAATAAAATATTAAAGTAAAATATTCAAATATATTCAGAGTCCTACACATCTATGGTATTCCCTAGCAACAAATCCCAGATGCTATTAAATACAAAAAGCCACATTTCTGACTTAGTTAAGAGAAATCTGAGTTGTAAAATAT
>NW_012155707.1:12498-14467 GCF_000956105.1 Propithecus coquereli | reverse complement strand
CAAAAATAACTTTTAATCTCCTTTACTTCTGTTCTACTTCCTAGCTCCATCCCAGTGTCCTCATATATCTAGAAATAAAGACCATGGAATCATAAAAGAAATAAACATATTCCTAGATATTAATAAATTAAAATGTTATTCTCAGAAGCTTTACATCAGAAAAACCATTGCAATGGAACCAACTTCCAAATGCATTACCCTGAAGAAGGGTCATTATCCACACTAAAGACTGGTACCTGAGAAATGTAATTTACCACTGAGAACACACATTGCATTTGGTGTGAATCTGCACTAAAGTGTTTATAGCAGCACAATTCACAATTGCAAAGATGTGGAAACAATCCAAGTGCCCATCAATATATGAGTGGATTAATAAAATGTGGTCTATGTATACCATGGAGTTCTACTCATCCACAAAAACAATGGTGATCTAGCACCTTTTGTATTATCCTGGACAGAGCTGGAACCATTCTACTAAGTGAAGTATCCCAAGAATGGAAAAACAAGCACCACATGTACTCACCATCAAATTGGTATTAACTGATCAACACTTAAGTGCACATATAGTAGTGACATTCATCGGGTGTTGGGCAGATGGGAGGGGGCAGGGGAGTATTGGTACATACACAGCTAATGGGTGTGGTGCTCACCGTCTGCAGGATGGACATGTTTGAAGTTCTGACTTGAGTGGGGCAAAGGCAATATATGTAACCGAACATTTGTACCCCTGTAATATGCTGAAATAAAAAAAAAAAATTAAAAAAGTTAACAACAGACTTAGGATCTCTGAGGCAAGATAATATACAGTATATCATTAAAAGGCTATTGAGAGATTCCAGAATTTATCAAGACTAGTGGGGTCAAACTTACAAGTCGGATATTTGTAGTTCCAAAACTCATACATCACAGAAGCACTTAAGTAAGACAAGATTGATCAAAATCCATTTTTGTGGGACTCAGTTGCCAGTAGATAGCACTGCTGGTACCATTGAACACCCTTTTAGCTACTGAAAATGAATGGTGACTAGTTCTTTATTTTTATGTCACTTATTTCAGGTATAAAACTGAAGGCTTTTAATCCCTCGTTCCAAGCCTAAGCCACATGTATACGCCTTGTCGGGGCTCAATGAAAAAGGTATGAGTTGTGATATAATTTCTGTGTGAGAAGAGGGGAACTGTATTTCAGTGATACAACATATAATGAAGAACACTCCTCAAATAGTAGTGGAATTTGGAAACTGGGTAGATATACAAAGTAGACACACGATTCCTAAAACCTATAGGAGAATAGTGTCAGGACTTTATTTCTATTTGTCTGAGATTCTTAGAGAAAAGCTCCATTGTGTTTCTTTGATGATGGGACAATACCAGGAAAAAAATATAAATGCACTGAATGACGTAACAAAGAATAAACATACTAAGAGCTTATATTTATATGCCAGTCACTGTTCTACATATTAGCTACATGGAAGATTCTACACTGAATCTTCATTAAAAACCCCCTCCCTCTGAAACACATTCTAATATCAGGTTCATTTTATAGATGACAAAATTGAGACACAAGATGGAAAGGTAGTTTCATAATTCATCTATAAGAGTCAGGGAAGGGATTGAAAGACAAGATTATGGTTCCAGGTATATTTTCCTAAAAATTGCATGTATTAAATCACACTGTTTATTACATGTTCTGTTAACGATCAGAAACACCCCTATTGTGTGATTTTCATCAATTGAGTTCCTATTGTTTATATCAGTTTCCATGACTCCATAATCTAGAAAATCTTGCAGGGGATCACCTTGACTAGAAGGTGATCCTTCTAATATCTAGAATATTAAATCTTCCAATGACTTAAGTGTACCATTCTTCTAAGATACGTGTGTGCACCTGTATGTATGGAACCATTGTTTGTGGGAGCATCTCATAATACCAATCACATATTTATGCATTTGATATTATTTTTGGAACTTA
>NW_012155707.1:11682-12046 GCF_000956105.1 Propithecus coquereli | reverse complement strand
TAGTTCTAGTTTTATACTCAGAAAATACAACTTAATTGTAATCCATTACATCTATGAAGTGATCATTTTTTGCTTGCAAGTATAAATCACTATGAATTTCTGTAAGGTAAAATAATTATCTGATTTTAAATTATTTATAGTCATGCAGAGCCAAAAAATTATATATACATTTTTTTCCCTTTGAGGATATCACGAAGCATGTCATTCTTGCCAGTAGAATATCAAAGGAAATAATGCAGGTATGATTTTTTTCTCTATTGTGTACACATTGAAAATGAAACTGTTTTACCAAAATATATCCCAAGAATCATTTGCAACAAATTGTCTAGAGATTGTTAACCTATGCATTTCAGTGATCTCCTCA
>NW_012155707.1:8151-9832 GCF_000956105.1 Propithecus coquereli | reverse complement strand
TTGGCAGCTTCCCACTGTTCCATCCTCGTTTGATATTACTCCTTTTCTTTGCTAGTCTTACTACAGGCACACTGATATTACTTTTGAAGCTTGAAACTACTCTCTTTCCTTTTTAAAAGTCTTTGAACTTGCTGATTCTTATTCTTCCAAAACGTTAAGAAGCTTCCTTCTTTTCATCAAAGAGTATACTTTTCTCAACTTAAATTCATGTTCTCAGCATCTTCTGGTGTCTCTGTGTTTATTTCCCTTTGTCATAATGTCCACCGTATTAAAGCATTTATCTAAAATTAGTCAACTCATCTTATTTGCATGTTGGCATATTAATTTTTTTAATCCTCCCATTGGAAAATAAGTTTCTCAAGGACAGGGGCTCTGTCTTATTCACTCCTATATTTTATTGCTTAAAAGTCTTGAAATATACTAGTTTTCTAATTTTTTTTTATTTACTGTTGAGAAATACTAAGAGAATTTAAGACCATTAAAGTAATTATTTCACAATTGAGGGAACAGGCTTTATAGAGATATATAGGATGGCTATGACCACAGAGTTAGAAAGGTGAAAAAAATATTCAAACCTCATTTGTTCTAATTCAAGAGATCAAACATGGAACTAAAAAGTCATAAAGTCCATCTCCTAGGAACATAAAGGAATCTAAACTTCAAATTTTCCTTTGTCATTTAGCAGGTCAGAACTCGATAAAAACACAATTTATTTTTTATTACTTTAAAATAAACTGGAAGCATAATTGCTAAAATATTTTATAATTCACCAATAAAATTTTGCTTAAAATTACTTATTTAAGAAAACTACCATGATAAATTGTACTTCATTATTTTGCTTCTACCAATTTATATAATATAATATGCATTATAAGTTTATAATATTGACATGTAAGATAATCCAAATAGACTGATAATATTCTTAACCAGCCATTTTCAAATTTGTGTGATCATAATTGGCCCTTCGTCTTTATTTTTTCCTTTGCTTACTGCTGTGGTTTGTGTATCTCTTCCAAAACTCACGTTTGACTCTAATTTCAATTGTGATGGTATTAAGAGTTGGGACCATGTGGGACCTTTAAGAGATAATTGGTTCATAAGGGCTCTGCCCTCATGAATGGATTAATCCATTCATAGATTATGGAATAATAGATTAATGAGTTTTCCAAGGATTCAGTTAGCCATCTCCAGAATGGCTCTGTTAAAAAAACACTTTGCTCTCTCTCATGCACCTCTCTTGCCCTGTGGTGTTCATCAGTATGTTATGACACAGCGAGATGGCCCTCACCTTTGCAGCACCCTAGACTTTGGACTTTCCAGCCTCTAGAACAATAAGAAATGCATTTCTGTAATTATAAATTACCCAGTCTGTAGTACTGTGTTATAGCAACAGAAAACAGGCTAAGACACTTTTTATTTCTTTTGAAAAGAGCAATATTCATTCAGTGGAATGAACTTTAAACACACACACACACACACACACACACACAAATAATATATTTTAAAAAAGAATGAGATTTGCTGTAGGCTACACTTTGGAGAAAAATATGCAGGTGTGTTTGCAATTTTGTCTTCAACACCATATGTGCTAAAGAGATCCCTATAGGAATCAGACCTCCCAGTCTGTGTTATAAATATTCTTTTTTTCTTGGTGAGATAACATTAGGGAAAAGTGACATTT
>NW_012155707.1:5222-5646 GCF_000956105.1 Propithecus coquereli | reverse complement strand
TTTAAGAGATAATTGGTTCATAAGGGCTCTGCCCTCATGAATGGATTAATCCATTCATAGATTATGGAATAATAGATTAATGAGTTTTCCAAGGAGTCAGTTAGCCATCTCCAGAATGGCTCTGTTAAAAAAACACTTTGCTCTCTCTCATGCACTTCTCTTGCCCTGTGGTGTTCATCAGTATGTTATGACACAGAGAGATGGCCCTCACCTTTGCAGCACCCTAGACTTTGGACTTTCCAGCCTCTAGAACAATAAGAAATACATTTCTTTTATTATAAATTACCCAGTCTGTAGTACTGTGTTATAGCAACAGAAAACAGACTAAGACACTTTTTATTTCTTTTGAAAAGAGCAATACTCATTCAGTGGAATGAACTTTAAACACACACACACACACACACACACACACACACAAATAATA
>NW_012155707.1:0-381 GCF_000956105.1 Propithecus coquereli | reverse complement strand
AATGTACTGATAAAATAATTTTGTATAGATGCATTTTGATAGAAGTATATTTTATTAAAATGAAATGCTTCCTGATCTATATCAATTTTTTTAGCTATGTTACTAAGTGGTATAAGCAATATGATCTTTTTGTATACGAATATATTATTAAATGTAGCAAACATGCATTTTATGTAAGTAGAGAGAAACAGTTTTTGCTTCTGGCAAAGAGGATTTTAGCTGTTTGTTTTTTAATATGCTTTTTTTTTTATAATTTACATAGAATAAAAGCACCAATTTTAAGTGTACAATTTCTAATTGCCTATTATTAACACTTTTATAGAAATACAATTGATACTTTTAAAGAGGATTTTAGCTGTTTGTTTTTTAATATGCTTTATT
>NW_012155706.1:13865-14176 GCF_000956105.1 Propithecus coquereli | reverse complement strand
TTCCCACAAACCATAGCAGCCCAATTACATCCAACATTACGAGTATCAAATACGTACAAAGTAATGTCTCAATGAAGCTGTTGTACTTAAAGTTCTTTCTTAAAAGCAGTCTGTTCTATTTAATTTGATGAAAATCAGCATAAAGAAGCTCAGTTGTTTAGCAGACTCTAAATACATGGAGACACAAACATTTATATTATAAAAGTCAACTGCCTAATCAAGCAATTTTTCTATTCTCCATTTCCCACAAACCATAGCAGCCCAATTACATCCAACATTACGAGTATCAAATACGTACAAAGTAATGTCTC
>NW_012155706.1:2411-2945 GCF_000956105.1 Propithecus coquereli | reverse complement strand
TCATTCTTTAGCATGTGGTTACCCAATTTTCCCAGCACCATTTATTGAATATGGTGTCCTTTCTCCAGTGTATGTTTTTGTCTGCTTTGTCAAAGATCAATTAGTTGTAGGTATATGGTTTTATTTCTGGGTTCTCTATTTTTTTCATTGATCTATGTGTCTACTTTTATAGCAGTACCGTTCTGTTTTGGTTACTAGCCTTGTAGTATAACATGAAGTTGGGTAATATGATGCCTTCAAATTCGTTCTTTTTGCTTAGGATTGCTTTGGCTATTTGGATTCTTTTTTGATTCCATATGAAATTTAGGATTGTTTTTTCTAATTCCGTGAAAAATCATGTTGGCACATTGATGGGAATTGCATTGAATCTATAAATAACTTTGAGCACTAAGGACATTTTAACAATATTGATTCTTCCAATCTATGAGCATGGGTTGTTTTTCCATTTGTTTGTGTCACATACAATTCCTTTCATCAGTGTTTTGTAGTTTTCCTTGTAAAAATTTTTCACCTCCTTGGTTAAGTATATGTCTA
>NW_012155706.1:0-697 GCF_000956105.1 Propithecus coquereli | reverse complement strand
CCACCTATTTCCAATCTTCAAATTAGATCCTTTATAATGGGATTTACCTTACCAATCACTGTGACCAATTATGGTTCATTTATGAAGTTACATGGCCTTATTAATCATCATAATCACACTCAAGTTAGATCCATAGAATGTAATTTAATGCAAAAATGCAATTTGGTCAAGAAATTGAATTGAAAATGAATCCCAATTGAGTACTGAATTAATTTTACTTGTAAACTGTACAGAACAAATTGATTAAAACAACAACAAAAAGTCCACCACTTTAATACCGAATTGATTTAACTGATTAAAATGTGAAGCATAGCCTTGCCAGGACTGAGAAGCTTCCATGGTAAAAGTTAAAGATGTGGAACACTGTATCTGTCTATTTAGTGGTGGTATTTTAAACATTCTGTGTCATATTAAAGGAGCAAATAAGCACTTAAATTCCCTTGGCCTCCAAGTGGTATACAGAATTTGGCCAATTTCAGGAACCAGGGAAAAGATACCGGCTTTTTCCTTTCACAATATTTTAAACGTGTGCAAGATCCTAATTATAGCAATTCTATGATTATTAATTATTATTCCACCCAACTATTGCTTTCTATCCCTGGGTTGTGAAAAAACATCGTTTTAGGAAATGAGGTTATTTTTTTTCCTTTTACTAAATTACTTCACAGAGTAAGTGAGGGAAAAAAATGTATCTTCT
>NW_012155705.1:7079-7925 GCF_000956105.1 Propithecus coquereli | reverse complement strand
TAAAATTCTCAGATATAGATTATTGGCTTAAATGTTCTAGAGTATTTCTATAGCAAATGTCTACAAAAAAATACACCCAAATTTACATTCTCATTTTGAGAGAAGATAATGGACATAACATCCTTTCTAAGTTTCAATCCAAGCAAGCTCTGCTCTCCTGAAGTTGTATATTCTGCCTACTTCAACTACCTGGTATTCTAATATTCCTGGATGTTAGGCTTAATATTTAAATATAATGTCTAAATTACCTGCTATCAAGAGTTCTTTTGATCATCTTAGTTCTCGACAACTGGTCTTTATTCATGGGACCTGTAACTTTTAGAATACATGCAAAACTCCCGGTTTCACTCTACTTTTTGCTTGTTATGGTTTACAAAACTCCATTCATTTGGGAACAGTTTGCTAAGTGTGTGCAGGTAGATTTGTTATAGGTAAGCTCCCAGACAAGAATCCTAGGTGTAATGAGACAAAGTTGCCTTGGGTCTTGAGCAGTGCCCAGATCATGAGTCAGAGCACATGGCGACATGAGAAAAGTGTGAATTTTCTACCCTTTCTCAGGTGGCACCTGTCTCACCAAAAGCCAGGTCAAAGCCAGGTCAAAATTTAGGTCAGTTTTTATTTTTTTTCCTAACTCCAGTTATCTTATAATTACTAAAAAGTTTTCATGGTTCTGGCTTTAGTTTGTCTGTGTATTAGTTCAATAGAGTTGAGATTTTCATCCTATTTCTCTGTCCTCATAGTGACGAGCTGGTAGAAGCCATGTTTTAAAATCTAAGCTGGCTCTATATTAGCCTAAAGATATTTTAAATGGAAAAAAATAGGTTTCTAATTGATTTTTATCTTAAA
>NW_012155705.1:5458-5799 GCF_000956105.1 Propithecus coquereli | reverse complement strand
CAGAGAAGCAAAAAAAAATATAGGAATGATTTTAGAAGATTCTTTACCTGTATTTTTTAACAAATGGTGAGGATATTTCCCTATCAATAAATAGATATCTACATCATTTGTCTTGATGAGTTCATAATATTCACAATATTCCATTGCATAGACCTATGAATACATCAAAATTGATTTCAACATAACAATACTATTGAATACTAAAAAAGTAACACTGAAATCAAAATCCTTATACATATGTTGGAGCACACACTTTGTTTTTACTATCTCCTTATATAAAATTCTCAGATATAGATTATTGGCTTAAATGTTCTAGAGTATTTCTATAGCAAATGTCTACA
>NW_012155705.1:0-1084 GCF_000956105.1 Propithecus coquereli | reverse complement strand
AAAAATATATTAACATTTTTATGTAATCCTCTGTAAAGGATCTACTCACAGGTTTCTTTAATTTTGTAGTTATGATCTTGAGAGATTTATTCTAACATTTCTGCTTCCTGTGTTTTCTTTAAGTTCTATTGAGATACAATTCAATTGTACAATTCACCCATTTAAAGTATACACTGTAACGGCATTTAGTATATTCACGAAGAATTTTGACCATCAAAACAATCAATTTTAGAACATTTTCATCACCCCGAAAAGAAATCCTGTACCCATTAGCAATTACTTCCCATTTTCATCCAACTCTACCCCCACCCCCTTTGCTTTCCCAACCCAAGGCAATGGCTAATCTACTTTCAGTCTAGATTTGCATATTCTGGGTATTTCATGCAAATGGAATCATACAATGTATGGTCGTGCTTAGCATAATGTTTTTCAAGGTTCATCCATGCTGTAGCGTGTGTCAGCAGTTCATCACTTTTTATGGCCCATTAATATTCCATTGTATGGATACACCACATTTTATTCATTCACTCATCAGTTGATAGACATTTGAGTTGTTTCCACTTTTTCACTATTACAGCAGTATTAATGAATAATACTGGTATCATCATTCATGTACACATTTTTGTATGGGCATGTTTTTATTTTTCTTGGGTATATATCTAGGAGTAGAATTTCTAGATCACATAGTAACTATATATTTAACCTTTAAGAAACCACCAGACTCTTTGTCAAAGTGGCTTCACAATTTTATAATCCCATCAGCAATGTCTGAACATTCCAGTAATTCCATCTTCACCAACATTTTTTATTATCTGTCTTTTTTTATTACCATCCCTTAGTGAGTATGAAATGATTTCTCTTTGTAGTTTTGATTTTTATTTCCTTGATGGCTAATGGCATTGAACATTTTTTTATGTTCATTGGCCATTTGTATACTTTCTTTGAAGAGTATTTATTTAGCTTTTTTGCCTATTTTAAATCAAGTTATTTATTTGCTTTTTATTATTGAGTTGTAAGAGCTCTTTATATATTCTACATATAAGTTCCTTATCAGATATATTATTTGCAAATATTTTCTTCCATT
>NW_012155704.1:6969-7373 GCF_000956105.1 Propithecus coquereli | reverse complement strand
CTCCCTCTGTTGCCTGGACTAGAGTGCAGTGGCGTCAGCCTGGCTCACAGCAACCTCAAACTCCTGGGCTCAAGCGATCCTACTGCCTCAGCCTCCCCAGTAGCTGGGACTACAGGCACTTGCCACCACTCCTTGCTAATTTTTTGTTTCTATTTTTAGTTGTCCAGCTAATTTCTTTCTGTTTTTAGTAGAGACGGGGTCTCGCTCTTGCACAGGCTGGTCTCGCACTCCTGAGCTCAAGCGATCCTCCTGCCTCGACCTTCTAGAGTGCTATGATACAGGCGTGAGCCACCATGCCCAGCCTCACTTTTCCTGTCTTAACAGGATATAAGATCAAGGACAGGGGAGGAGATAGTGAAGGAACATGGAGTTAGTCTATTTCTGAATCAGGGGACAATAAAGTC
>NW_012155704.1:3248-3709 GCF_000956105.1 Propithecus coquereli | reverse complement strand
AACTGCCATTGGGAAAGCATCCATAGACAATGAATGAGTGTGGCTGTGTTCCAATAAACTTCATGTATGGGCACTAAAATGTGAATTTCATATAACTTTCATGTGTCATGAAATAATTGTCTTGATTTTTTTCAATCATTTAAAAATGTAAAAGCCATATTTAGATCCCAGGCTGTATAAAACCAGGCGATAGACTAGCAGTTTCAATTTACCTAGTTGAAAGTAAGTTCAAGGAAAAAAACCAGCTCACCCCATTTGTTTTTATTTATTTTTTTTAAATTGTTTTCCCCTACCCCCACCACCCCATTTGTCTTTTAATGCAAACTTTAAGATTCCTTTAGTTCTGGTCTGTAACATCCCTGCGGAGAAAGAGACTCAGAAGACAATGAGTGGGAGCAACCAGAATAGAATGAAGAGTGAAGAAAAAGGAATGAATGGGAAAACAGTCTCTGTTTCTAGTC
>NW_012155704.1:0-425 GCF_000956105.1 Propithecus coquereli | reverse complement strand
TGCCTCAGCCTCCTAAGTAGCTGGGACTACAGGCACGTGCCACTGTACCCGGCTAATTTTTTATATATATATATTTTTGTAGGGACCGTCCCTGGGCAAAATTGGCTTAAGCCCAGAGTCAGTGAAACTGGGCGTGCTCTCCTTGGCGCCAGAGGTCAATAGGCCCAGGCACGGCCTGTTGACCAAACAGAACCGTTCCTCATGACAGATAGCTTTATGACAGATAACCAAGCGCCTGGGGGCTTGCAAAGAAGCCAAGGCATCTCATTGTCCTGCATACGGTAATGAGATAAAGAAGTTAAGATGCAAATGTCTGCTTCCCTTAAGCATTCGTCTGGAAGGAATGAAAATGTATTTTCCTCAGGGCGCCCAAGGTAGTCACGTGCCAGGAAGTAGCTGCCGGACAGAGAAAAGTATAAGAATAA
>NW_012155703.1:23328-23692 GCF_000956105.1 Propithecus coquereli | reverse complement strand
TAATTTTAAAAATAAAAGATACTTACAGTTATGTGGAAATGATCAATCAAGGTCTGAATACATGTCCATTCATTCCATTTAGTAGAGTAAAGGTAGTAGGTGGTGGATAGCTGTATTTAATGATGGTTAATATGAGAAATTTATGGTCACCAGGTAAAGCATATAGGAAAATCAAACTTCAAATGTCCACTATAGTATACCTGGTAAGGCCTCAAATGTGGTGTGATCCACTACTAAATATGCAGAATGGTATATTCAATCAACCACCACTAACTGAGGCATTCAAGAAATATTAATTTTGTTCTTTTGTTCCCATTACCTGTAACACTAGCTAAGAGTTATGAGTGATGCATGGAGCCTGCCA
>NW_012155703.1:12910-14033 GCF_000956105.1 Propithecus coquereli | reverse complement strand
CTATCATCAAAAGCTATAATATCCAAAATTTAAACAATGCTCTTGGTTAGACTGCATCTCACAAGAATATCATGCAGTAGCTTATACAGGCTATAGCACAGGCTGAAAGACTTACTCAAGTTTTCTTGGCCAGTTCTTTAGGATGTAATACTAATACTTAGGTTTAGATTAAATTTGATGGATCAAATTTGATGAAATCATATTTAGTCATCTTTCCAGGAGGAATAGATGAACTTACGGTTTAGCGTTACAATTGCATGTATCCTATTTTTCAACAATAAATAGTTTTCACAGATCTTCAGAAATGCAAACTGCTTGAATCTGCAAAGAAATCTATTAATAATGTGAATAGTTAATACCATAATCTGACCCTGGATTTATGAATTTCCTACAGGTAGCACTCCACAACCAGTTGCATTGACTTCTAGAACCAGCACATTGCTCTCAATATCAACTATAACTACAGGAAACATCTTGCAGGCTCAAGGTACGATTTCTGTGGGCCTAAGTGGGAACTTGCTCTGCTTGCCCCCTCCTCACCAAGAAAGCTCTACCAGTTTTGATTCACAAAACAAAGCTCTCTCAGAATGAGACAGAAGCTTTTTGTACTTGCCGTACAAAAACATCTAGAAATCATAGGTGCTTCCTTAAGTAAGGGTAGAAGGAAGATTGCGAAGATTGGCATACATTAAGGTGACTTGTTTTTTTTTCTTTCTTAAAATAATAGGCACTGAGGATGGAAAAAATGCAAGCTCCGCATCGACCAGCCCCTCTTATTCCAGTAAGTAACAGACACATCTTCATATACAGCAGTGTATGTTTGAATGTGACCATCAAAGGGAAGGGATTAGATTATGGACAGCCTTTTCTCCACTTCACTGAACCTGCAATCCCATTATAATCTTACTTAACTGCTGCCTGCTTTGAGAATTTTCTACAAGTAAGTCTGGTCTTAATGACCACAGGTAAAAAGCATACCTTGGTGATTTTTTTTCTTATCTTAGTGCTTAGCAATTACCGCCAAGGGCCAAGTATGACTCTATAGGACTGATTTCAGATAAGCCAGATTGCACAGGCAGAGATCCCCATAAAAATGAATTTTTCTGAAATCATCATGTTGTAT
>NW_012155703.1:0-1542 GCF_000956105.1 Propithecus coquereli | reverse complement strand
ACAAGTATTAGTTTTACAAAATAATCTATGTGACTCTAATTTAAATATCAAGTTACAGTAATACATTCACAATATTCAAAATCCTCCAATTTTTATTTATGCAAAATAGTCCAAGAATACATGTGTTATATAAAGTGAGAGCTGCAGAATGATAAACTACATTTTAAGTATTTCTGGTAGCTAAAAACAATTTTGTAAAACAGAAAGCTATAAATATTGTCCCAAATCAAGAGCAAGATATTAAAAGTTTAATGCAGCCCCAATTGCATGTAGGAAATTCAAGCTAAAACAAACTACAACAGGCAAACAGAGCTGAAGAGTTAGGGTGCCCTAAGCCTGCACAGATGTGCCCAGACCCCTCGTGTCAGCCACCTTTATAACCATCTGAAACAGTGAAGGAGGAAAATTCATTCATAGAATAGTCAGAAGCCACTCACAGTTTCCTCCTGGCTATCCGCTGGCCTTGACTCAGTGACCAAGCCTATTCTACTAGGTCAGAGAAAAGGGCCGGAAATTGGCCAAGCAGGCTAAATGTGAACTAGTCATGAGCTCAGGCTCATGAGAGACCCTGAGCATGGCTTGTACCATTTATCAAGAAAGGTTTTCAGTCTCTGCCTGTGACTTGCAAGCAGGCATCCCAATAATTCCATGCATCCTCCCTCACTCCCTTAGGACTTTAACCAATCGCTCTGCAGTGCCCTAGGCTCTCTGAGCTGTGGGTCGGGGCGGCAGCCAGCACCTGGGAGCAGCCACTGCCTGGGAGCTCCTGGCCCCCGTAGTGAGGAGGGTGCTGGCGTCAGGACCACCTGCGGTTTTACCACCCATTTCTACCAGGGTAATGACAGCTGACACCAGGATCACGGCCTCCGGGAGAGAAAAAATCCCAGAGAATCTTGTGTTTTTGGGTTGCAAATTTAATAGCAGACCCTTCTTTAAGGCCTAGAGAAAATTCTGCATAGGCTATCTTTCATTCTCTTGGTGACCGCAGTGGTAAGTGGAACAGATCATAGAGGGATGGTCAAGTAAACCCGTAACCTTCCAAGCTTCCTTTTCTTCATAAGTAACTTGTCAGGCCACAGGTCTAGGAAGGGGATATTATCTCTTATCATGGCAATATTAGGATGTATTCTCTGGTACTTTTATTTCTGCCAACTTCAATTTAGGAATCATATTGTTTTTAACAAAATAACTTCTCGAAAGTCAACTCAGATGATTACCGTGGAAAATATTTGGTGACAGAGCAAGACTGAAATTGGTGATTCAGAGTAGATTTCAATACCCAGAATTTATACTCTAGAACATAATGATCTCCAAATGCTCCTTCACTACCAGGATTTTTATTAAGGTCTATCATTAACAGGACTTGATGGCTCCTAAAACATTGGCCAACAAATCTCTTCCCGCTGCCTTTCCAGACTTATTCAAATATGTTTCCTTTACAAAACTATGCTTACCCCACTCCAGAGAAGTTATATTATTCTACATATTTTTACTTATATTTGCCCAATACTGACATGTTTCCTAAAATATAACTAGAACAAA
>NW_012155702.1:5752-6692 GCF_000956105.1 Propithecus coquereli | reverse complement strand
ATATTTATCTTTTCCATTTATGTTAAAATTTTAAGCCCTCCCCCACATTCAGAGACATGTTATGATGAAAATTTATAATTTTCCCTTTTTCATAGTTTAAATTTTAATATATAGCACTCAACTGGAATTCATTTTAAAATCTTGTGAAATGAAAACTAAAATTTGATTTTTGGTTAACCAGTAGTTCCAGAGCATTTATTAACCATCTCTTCCCCTACTCACTGATTTCTTATGCCTTCTTTCTTTACACGTACACTCATATACTCACATGTCATGCATACACAGGAGGTCTATTTCTAGTCTCCCTCTGCACAACAAAAACAAGGCAGTCCTAAGTCTCTCCATTTATATCCCAGTAGGGAAGAAGACATTTTTAAAGGTAACAAAACTGAAAGGTAGTAAGATATGATTGGGGAAGACTCCTCTACTTCTATCCAAAATGTATTGTTACAGTTACATAAGGTTCAGATGGAAGATATCTATTTTCTTTATTCTTTCTATGTGACCCCATGTATTTTTAATGGCTTTTAATATCCTCAATATGAAGATGGCTCAGAATGTATACTGCCAGTTATGATATCTTCCCTGCTCTCCAGACTGTGTCCAACTGCATACTTCACGTAGTTTCTTGAATGTCACAAAGACATCTCAAATTTGACAGGATCAAAATACAAGTCTTGAATTTCTCCCTAAACGCGGTCTTCTCCATCATGACAGTAGTATCCTCCAACTAAGTGCACACGGCAGAAATTAAGAGTAATCCTGTGCATCCCTCTCTCCTATCATAACCAAACTTTCACAAGATCTGTCAACTCCATCACTAAAATATATCTTAAACATGCCAAATCTCTCCATTTACATTACCTGCGCACTATTCCATCTCTCACTTGAACGGTATCAATATAAACAGCTTCAAACTTGTCTCTCGGTTTTGCTCCTT
>NW_012155702.1:2496-2864 GCF_000956105.1 Propithecus coquereli | reverse complement strand
GTCTTTCCTTGTTTTGTATGATCTTCACATTTTTGTAAAGTATTGATCATATATTTTGAATAATCTACTTCAGTTTTTGTTTTTCTATATTTGCTCATGATTAGACTTGTGTTAGGGATTTGGGGGAAGAATGTCACAAAATTGAGTGTCCTTCTCCTTTTACCATATCAGAAGGAGCACTTGACATCAACATGACTTATTACCAGTGATGTTAACTTTGATCATTTGGTTAAGGTGGGATCTACTAGGTTTCTCCACTGTAAAGTTAACATTTTTCCCATTCTAAACTTCATATATTAGAAACAATTCACTAAGTTCAGGCCATAATCAAAAGAAGACCTATGCACCATCTCCAGTAGGGAAGAATA
>NW_012155702.1:0-1241 GCF_000956105.1 Propithecus coquereli | reverse complement strand
ATAATAAGTTCCTTGAACAGCCCCTCCAGAGTTTGTGTCTTTATTTCTTCTTGGAGAATTTTACAAACTAAAGGTTAATGGGACAACCTGAAATCCCGACTTTGCAGTTAGTTTGAAAGCCATACTAATAGTCATCTTCTCCCTCTTCTTGATTCCCTCCATCTTTTCCTAAAACTGCAGGTCCAGGTGACTAGTACTCACCATCTCTCTCACAATGAGATGACACAGAAGTCAGACTGCTTAGGAGTCTGAGCAATTCATCACCATGCCCTTTACAGGTCATAGTTGTTGTATTTTTTATTTGTTGTTAAATCTGAGCAAGGGAGTACCAAGATATGCCTATGAATCAACTGAATGCCAAATATATTCTTTCCTGTCCCACTGTGTAACAACAGCCCTATCTCTTTCTGAGAATCGAGGTCAATACTCCTGCAAGCCTGTGGCTTCTTTTCATGCCTGGTGGTCTTGTGACAATAGTAGCCAAAGTGCCTAGGTCAAAACTATTGCTGTACAAATACTTGGATTCTCTCTGTGTCTTCTGGTAAGAGCATTTTGTCTCCAAGAACCAGGACCTCTAAACCCATACAGCTCAGAGATGTGGGGACATGAAGTATAAATTCCCCAAGTTAGTCACTTGAAGTTTTCCTGGACCCAGCTATTTAACCAACTGAACACATGGCACCATATAGTTATCATTGCTTTTTTGTGTGTTTGTTTGTTTGTTTGTTTGTTTGCTTTTTATATACTGCATCTTGGAGGGTAAATTCTGAGATCTCAATTTTAGCATAGGAAAGCCATTTTATCAACTTATTAAGTAAGGAGTTTCTGTATGATCTGATATATGATGGAAACAGAGTACCATATAGAGATCTTTCACCTCCTTAGTTAAATATATTCCAAAAAATAAAATTATTTTTTGCATCTATTGTAAATGGGGTTGAGTTCTTGATTTGATTCTCAGTTTAGCTGTTAATAGCATATAGACATCCTACTGATTTGTATACATTGATTTTGTAATCTGAGACTTTACTGAATTCATTTATCAATTCTAGGAATCTGTCGGAGAAATCTTTAGGGTTTTCTAGATATAAGATCATATGATCAGAAAAGAGGGATACTCTGAATCCCTCTTTTCCTATTCCAATGTCCTTTATTTGTTTCTCTTGTTTGATTACTCTGGCTAGGAATTCCAGTAGTAAGTTGAATAGAAGTGGTAAGAGTGGAAATCCTTGTCTCTTTTG
>NW_012155701.1:4258-4985 GCF_000956105.1 Propithecus coquereli | reverse complement strand
CTCCTCTCTTCTACTTTAATTCTCCCAGTTTGTCTAGAAGCAGGAAACAGCTTGAGCTAGCCATTGGAGAGCCCTAAAAACAATCTCCTTAAATAAAAATTCATTTTTATCCTCTCTTGAAATATGACAAAGAAAATGCCACCACTTCCTGCTAGCATATTTCTTTGAGAAATAGTCATAGCTTTCGATTCATTTCCACGATTATTTACTAGGTACTGGGCACTGGACTAGGAATGAGGCCTTGCGCTAGTACTGAAAGTGCAGTAAGTACAACTTCAGGTGTTCTTTAAGGGTGACATTCTCACCCTTAAAAGTTAGTAGTGCCAAAGACTCACAGAAGGAAGAAAGCTAGGCAATACGTGCCCCATATTTTATAGACTCAGCAATGGCCCTAATGAGACCTTGGTATTTTCCCAAGAGAAGATCGCACATTTAAACAGTGTTAACCTAGTTTATACATGAGATTTTAACAAGAATGAATTAGAAGATTGAAAATTATCATATTAAGAATACTTCATCATATTTAGGGAAAAGTCCTTTGCTTTATTGTATAAATGACAATTTCAACAGGAGTATAAATTAGATATAATTACATAAACTTGAATATCGGATATTTGCATCTAAGCATCATTCTATTAATGGGCAGTTTAAATATATGCAATATAATAAAAATTTAGAAGATATCTACATTTAGGCACCACAAAAAGAAAATAAAGATAAGAATTCC
>NW_012155701.1:2043-2802 GCF_000956105.1 Propithecus coquereli | reverse complement strand
GGAGGCTGAGGTATGAGGATCAATTCACACAACCTCAGAAGTAGCCATTCCTAATCATTTGTATAAATCAGTAGCGTGCTGGAGGGCAGTTTGTACCAGTTCACAAAAAGCTGATTGTCACAGTTTTAGGAATGTTGTGAGTCAGCTTCTGTCACTTTGGTGGCTTGAAATTGTCCAAGATGGGAGTATTTTGATGAAGGAAATTGGGAAACACTATAAATAAAACATTTTTTCTCTCATTGAGCCAGTCGTTAGACATTTACCGGCACAATAGTGCTGTTCTAGACTTTATGTACAAAGTAAACATAAATATTTGGAGTATGCATACCTACTTACCTTTCTGGCTTTTTTTCTTTAAAAAATGGAGTCTTACTATACAAACTGTTTTGTATTTTAAAAATTATTTGGTACATGGGAGGGGAGAGAGGATCAGTGTGACGTATGTGTGGAGGAAGGACTCAGTACAACACTGGAATGGGGCCTGGGGATGACAAATGAGTGGGCAAGGGCTCAGGGTGACACATGGATAGGGAAGGGACTCAGTGTGACAATGAGGGGGACTCCCTAAGACACACAGATGGAAGAGGGGTTCAGTATGACACATGCATGGGGGAAGGGGCTCAGTGTAACACCTGTGAAGAGGGAGAAGGTACAAGTGATACAAGAGTAGAGGAAGGATCAGTCTGACACAAGATTGGGGGACTAAGTGTGACACATGAATGAGGGAGGGGCTTGGTATAAAACACAGGTGGAATTTCC
>NW_012155701.1:0-323 GCF_000956105.1 Propithecus coquereli | reverse complement strand
TTATTGTGATTATGTAAATTATCCATATATTTTAGCAATGATTATAGGGCTGAAATAGATGTTTGAGGTTCACTTTCAAATTCTTCAGGAAAAAAATAAAAAGAATACAAATGGGATAGGCAAAGAAAATGTGGAAATATCTTAAGAGATGTTGAATATGAGTGATAAGTACATGGGAGTTCTGTTGGGACATTGTCTCTGCTTTTCTACGTATATGAAAATTTTCACAATAAAAAAACAATTCTATCACAAATAACACACACAAATACAAATAGAAAACTAGTTTTTTTTGTGCCTCTACTTAAAACAATATTCCAATAATT
>NW_012155700.1:3614-4053 GCF_000956105.1 Propithecus coquereli | reverse complement strand
CATTAATCAGTGGGATTTATTCCTGAAATGTGAGGACAGCTCAACATATGAAAATCAATTAAGATAATACACCACACGAACAAACTAAAAGAATAAAACCATATAGTCATCTCATTTGATGCAGAAAAAAGCATTTGACAAAATGCAACACCATTTCATAATATAATAAAAATCCTCAACAAACTAGAAATATAAGGAAACTATGTCAACATGTAAAACATATAAAAGTCATATATGAAAAATCCACTGCTAACCTTATACTTAATTTGAAAAACTGAAAGCTTTTCCTCTAAGATCAGGAACAAGGCAAAGATGGCAGATTTCAACATTTTTATTCTAGCCAGATGTATTAAGCAAGAAAAACAATTAAAAGGCTTTCAAATTGGAAAGGAAGAAATAAAATCATCTTTGTTCACAGATTATATGATGTTATATATAC
>NW_012155700.1:1417-2309 GCF_000956105.1 Propithecus coquereli | reverse complement strand
TTTATGTGTTACCTGCTGGTAGCTTCCTAAAATAACACAGAATTAAAAAGCAATTCTGCCTTCCACAGTCATTTTTAATTAAAGTTCTCATATCATTTATTTCATGAGGACTTTCTGGTAAAATTGGTTTTTATCCACCGCTTCTTTTCTTTGGAGATCCAGATTTAGGCAGCTTGTGTTACATTCTGATAAAAAGTGATATACGGAAGTTGTGTGCATATATGCACACCATTGTAACATGGTGACATGGCAGGTAGCTGCATATTTCTGTTGAGACGTTTGGCAGAACTCACTGCAGGAAACCAGGGAAATTCATTTTTAGTTTGCTTTCAGGTTTATGTAGGCAAGAGTACTCATTCTGTGTGCTCCAAAGATTCCTGCTAGTTATAGGCCCACCAATTGCCGGGAATATTTAAAACTTTTTAAATGGTCTTACATTGATTTTAGAATATTTATTGAGGCTCTTCTTAATCACAAACACTAAAACAGTTTTACTGTGTGTTTCTCTCTTTCTGAGCTCTTTCTATTCTGCACTGTCTTTACTTTTTCTTTCTCAGGCTTTTTACATGTGTGGTACACAGCTTCACAGGTACAACATTATATAAAACATTAGTGTTTTTTTCATTTTATGTAATATTTAGTGACATAATATTACCTGGATTAATGGGGGCTCTTCTCTAGCCTTACTGCTGTATAATGGCAAAGTAAAAGCTCAATATTCAGAGATTTATATTAAGGTTATTAAGAATGAAATGTCTGATTTCCTTAAGTACTAAGTTTGACAGCTGGTATCTCTGACATTTCACTTTGACACTTCTTGTTTTACGTTTATTCTGAACATATTATACATCCTCAGTCTTTCAAATGCACAGTTTGGCTTGTGATTATCTTT
>NW_012155700.1:0-787 GCF_000956105.1 Propithecus coquereli | reverse complement strand
AAGAAGTTCAAGCTAAGAAAAAAGTTAAACATTTTAAAACTTAACTGCTGAAACAATATTATTTTTCAAATATGTTGTTGATAAAGACAACAATAAAAAGTCTCCATTTTGTCAGGATTTGGTACATCACAGAACCAGGCAGCTTCTACCAATAAAGACATGACTGGTGTCAATGCATTAGGTCTAGGCAATTTCCAGACCCTTCCTCCCCAAGGATACACGCCACCTTTCATTGAGCATCTGGGCTTTTAACTCCTGCTAACACAAGAGAATGAGCAGAAAGCATCTGTAGAATGGAGCAATATGGACTTATTTCCTCCTGTTTCATTCTTCCATTTGTTGATTCATTGCTTTGCTTTTAGATTTATTCCATAACCATCCACTGGTCACATGTAGCTCTTCTGGCAGGTAAAACGTGCTTGCCATGTTTTGTTTCGCTCTTTGCTTTTTTTTTTTTTAACCGAATTTTATTTCTCAAGAGCAAAAATCCTATTTAAAGATTTCAACAGAGAAAAATAATAAGAACAAAAGAGAACTAGGCCAGATGAATAGACCTATGGCCAAACAACAACAAAAATTCCTAATATGTTTTTAGAATAAAACCAACCTCCTTGATTTTTTCCTACCCATATATTTTTCTATAAACCCCCAAATATTTATGACAAAAGATATTAAAGAGAATGTAATCATTGTAAATACAAAGTACTATGCATAACTAAGGTGTAGAAAGAAATTAGAAAGCACCATTCCTTCAGGAATTTATAATCTACAGCAACCACAGATACAT
>NW_012155699.1:14417-15238 GCF_000956105.1 Propithecus coquereli | reverse complement strand
TAATCAAAAATTGATTGAAAATTAACAAAACTTTTTAAGAAAAGCAAGAAAAGATATGACCAACAACACACAAAAAAGTGTTACATCATTAGTGTTTAAGGAAATGTAAATTAAAACCACACTGAGATACTATTAATACACACAAAATAAAAATTCTGACAATGTCAAATATTGGCAAGGAAGTCAAACAGCTGGAATTTGTACACATTGCTTTTGGGAATGGAAAACAGGACATCCACTTTGGAAAACATTTGAGTGGTTGCTTCGAAATTTAAACATACAATTTCCATGTGATCCAGCCATCTCACTCTTGGTGTTTTCCCAAAAGAAATTTTCCACATAAGACTCATATTTGAATTCTCACAGTTTTATTTATAGTAGTCCTAAACTGTTAGCAACCCAAATGCCTATCAGTGAATGAATGGAAACAAACTGTAAAACTGCCATATAGCCACTATTACTCAGCAATAAAAAGGAATGAACTGCTGAAATACAACAACATGGATAGGTCTAAAATGCATTATGGCAAGTGAAAAATGTCAGCCACAAAAGTCTATATACTGCATGATTCCCTTCACTTGAAAACTCAGGAAAAGGCAAAATTATGGAAACAAGAATGCTAGAGGCCTGGAATTGGGGGAGGGAATTAACTATCAAGAAGTGTGAAGATTCACAAGCATATTTGTCAAAAGTAATCAAATTGTATCCTTGAAATTGATGAATTTCATTATATATAAATATTTGTAGAAGTTCAAAATTATGCCTCCTTAGTTATGCACAGACTCTTCATTTATATACTAAAGGTCCTTCAAAGGCAATAG
>NW_012155699.1:2415-2837 GCF_000956105.1 Propithecus coquereli | reverse complement strand
TAATTAATGCAAGAATATTTTTATTCTTGAGAAGAACAATAATATAGAATAATCTAATACATGTTTAGAAATTGGTCCTTGTATACTTGGTCATGTATTCTAATAAGTAACATTAGTCAATCATTTGTTGTTTCTGACTTCATGATTTCCAAAGAATAGAATCACCCCAATGCAATGAATGCATTTTCTTCTCTGACAGGAAAGCTAAAAGTCCAGAAATAGAAGTCCTTTGTTCCCTTGTCAACATGGAATAAAATATCATTTTAGAGTGCTTAAAAACAATATTTATGTCTTCAAATTTGTATACCATGCTTTAAGAAGAAAGTCAAGTTAGCTGTTTATTAATCATAGCTTAAAGCACTTTGCCAGGGAAGCATATGCGGTTCTTATGAACAAATGCAAACCATGGGGAAAAACAGTGA
>NW_012155699.1:0-325 GCF_000956105.1 Propithecus coquereli | reverse complement strand
ATAAATGAAATATAGAGTTAAAAAACAATAGAAAAAATCAACAAAAATAAGTTTTTCTAAATTTTTGTTTCTAATTATAGGTACATAGTTGTACATATTTATGAGGTACATGTGATGTTTTGACACATACATAAAATGTATAACAATTAAATCAATGTAATTGGTACTTCCATGACTTCAGGAAGTTCTAGCTAGATAAATCATACAAGATAAAAAAAATAAAGGACATTCAATTTGGAAAGGAAGAATGCAAATTATCCTTATTTGGTGATGATATGATGTTATATTTAGACAAACCTAAAGACTCCACCAAAAAACTCTTAGA
>NW_012155698.1:5766-6524 GCF_000956105.1 Propithecus coquereli | reverse complement strand
CTCTCTCTCTCTCTTTTTTAATCTATTCAACCAAGCTAAAAAATATAACAAAAACGAAAGATTCTGATTGCTTCTCTGATAAATTCTAATCCTTGACATACTGTTTCCTTCATTATATATCAAGGTCTATTTTCTTTAAAAATTGCATATATGTCTTTTCAACATTTTCTAGACACAAAAGCGTGGTGTTTACCTCCTAGATTGGTGCTGAGATGCTGCTGCTGTATGTCTGTGTTTTTGAGGCAAAGGATACTTGTAAGAAGTGTTGACCGAAGGGCTACTTGCATTCATCTTTAGTGCACCTCCAGTGTATTATTAATAGGGACATTTAGCAGAGACCTGAGCCCTTATTAATCAAAATAGCACTCTTATTCCAAAAGCTCTTTGGGAGAAGTTATCAATAAAAATTTTTATTGCAACATGAAATTGTGCCAGACCATTAATATAAAACAAATATAGATAGCACTTACAGATTGAAATTGGAAGTGGATAGATGTCATTATGAGAAAATGGATTGAAAAATGCTGAATCTCACTAATCCAATTCTTCACAGCCTGTAATTTACAACAGTGACTCTACTTACAAGAGTGATCTGCAGTAAATTATAGATGGATGAAAAACCATTCATTCTAAACATTTTTGAATTGTCATATCTGATTGTGCTAGATTATTGCCTTAGCCAAGAACTTTCTAGCTTGGGTTTTCTTTCAGTGATAAAACCTTTCTTAATATAAAATATTTTCATGAATGTATCTAAA
>NW_012155698.1:3011-3801 GCF_000956105.1 Propithecus coquereli | reverse complement strand
GAATACAAATCAAGGACCAAGAAAGGCTTTATTCTTGCTAAACAAGGTATTTTAACCTGCTATGAGCTTATGTGTGTTTCTACATATACGTATATATACACATATATACATATATATCTATGATTGTCCATATAATAGTTTCTTTCTAATGCATTGTTTCTTTCATGGGTTTTGCATTTTGCATGTTTCAATATTAAACCATTGTAAAATATAAATGATTTATTTTTATTGAAATACTCTCCAACACAATATTCTCTACTATGGCAATTTTGGAAGTGCTTATAAATATTCCAGATGCAAAAATCTTAGCTGTGAAATAAGCTAACCACAAACTGATTTTGTAATTATAAATGGTGCATGTACCACTCAATACATTTTTTAATGTTCAAATTAAGACACACTAATTATACAGTAACTGCTAAGAAAGTGGCACATAATTAATTTAGAGTTATGCCAAAGAGTGCTGCTCAGATTTAGATGCTTCTAATCATGGGGGAAACTTGCTCACTGTTTGTAAAATGTTAACTTGATGAACAAACTAGTAATTATCCAAGAAAAAAAATCTACTAATAGAAATGTTGAGTTCCCATAATTTTAGGTGTCTTATTATTATTGACCTATTTTGAAGATTGTTTTAAACTCATTATTTCAGTTTCTTGCTAATTTACTTAGTGTTACACAAAAATGGAAGTTTACAACTTAGAAAAAGATATTTTTAAAAAGTCAAATAGATTATTCATATAAACTACTATCATGAATACTGATTATGTTCCAGAGTAAACAAATACCT
>NW_012155698.1:0-346 GCF_000956105.1 Propithecus coquereli | reverse complement strand
CATAGATTTCACCAGATTTTTTTTGAGGTCTATAAAATTTAGAACCACATCTCTATATTACATTTGTCTTCAGAATTCCAACCTCATAATTCTTGCTCTTTAGCATATCCACCTGAGTAAATTGAAAACACTGCACAATATCATTCTTAGCAAATCTTAAATTGAATTTATTACCTATCTTCAAAAATATATTCCCTATTTCCTATTTGTTTAGATCTGTCAATTGAGTTACCTTCCACTCTACTTAGAAACTAAATTTTTAGTGTTAAATCGAGATTTCTCCTTATGTGTCATTTCTCAATATCTTTAACATTGAATATGAACCCTACATCTATTCTTCCCAAGT
>NW_012155697.1:13677-14015 GCF_000956105.1 Propithecus coquereli | reverse complement strand
ATACTTTCAGTCTAAAAAAATCATAACCTGCACTCCTTATGTTATTTCTTTGCTAATGTCTTCCCATCTTTCCATGATGCACCTTTTTTTTTTTTGCACCTTTTTTCCTTTTTTTTGATTTAAGATTTCTTGGATTGATCCCCTAGTTTTCCTATCTTTTTTCTCCTATTTTCCATATTTTATCTTTGGATTTTACTTGTTGGAGAATTTTTTAACTCCATCTCCTTTCACACATTCTGTCAAATTTAAAATTTCTTCTAGTATATTTTTAATTTCCAAGAACTCATTCTTATTCTGATATTATTCCATTTTATAGACCGTAACCAAATGTCACACAG
>NW_012155697.1:10715-11566 GCF_000956105.1 Propithecus coquereli | reverse complement strand
GTGGAAGGTATACTCCTTTACAATTTGATACATGTTGCCAACCGTCCTCTAGAAGCATCTCCTGCCAGTGCTTCATTTTTACAGTAAAATCAATGTCTCTTTACTTTTGATTTCTTCAATTACTTCAAACCTTAGGAAATTATTTTTTTTCAAAGACCTGGCATACTTTTATGTCATTTTTCTATAATTTGATTAAAAAGATAAAACTTTAATCCAACTGGGGTCACATCCTTCCTCATCTTAGGTGGATGAGGTAGGGTTAATTTTTATAAATATTCGTTTATTTATTATTCTTATTTCTGTGAGTTATTCACAACTTATTCCTGTACAAAATGCAAAACAAAGCACATATAAAGAGGTAAAATAAAAAAGCTCATCTGCCTCTTCAACCATTTCTCTACTGTCACATTTGTTCTTATCCCCAAGGCTAACCTGAGTTTGTCACTTTGGTGTGTAACTTTTCACTGATTTTCCATTGCACTCACATATATATAACATGTACACATAGAAACACATAGATCTGTTGAGCGTTTGTTTTAATATAAAGGTGATCATGCATATATATTCTGCAGATTGCATTTTCCCAGCCCATAATATGGACTTGGAGACCTCTCATTCTATGTTGGTTTCTCTCTCCATGTACCTCACTCCTTTTAACAATACATAGTGGTTCATAATACAATGCGGCATAGTTTATTGAACCATTTCCAGTTGATGGACATTTAGTTTGTTTCACTACTAAAAATGATGATGCCATCAGCAACTTTGTTGCTCTTTTGCCTTTCTCCAGGACAAGTAACAGAGTAGAATTGCTTGGTCAAAAGAGAAGCACATTTGAATTATAGTTTCAT
>NW_012155697.1:0-292 GCF_000956105.1 Propithecus coquereli | reverse complement strand
GTTAAAGCGGTTCAAGGTCTTCGTGTTGTTCAGAAAGGGGGTAAAGGCATCAGTTAATATTATGCTTTAATAAGTCAGGGTGCATGGTTATTTCCAGGTAACACTAAAAGAATGGTTACTACATGTACAACTTTCATGTACAACGTTCATGCTAATAGAGAAAAGGTTGACTAATAATAAAAAAAGTCAATCCAAAACAAGGTAAGAAAAGACAAAAAAGAAACCAAGAACAGATGGAACAAATAGCACATGGTGGTGGTAGTTTTATCTGCTTCATGCTATATTTACTACT
>NW_012155696.1:124980-126077 GCF_000956105.1 Propithecus coquereli | reverse complement strand
TTATATGTATATATTAATACCATTGAGTACTACTCAGTCATAAAAAGGAATGAAATAATGTGATTTGCAGCAACTTGGATAGAACTGGAGACCATTTTCCTAAGAGAAGTATCTCAGGTATGGAAAACCAAACATCATATGTTTTCACTAATAAATGGTAGCTAAACGATAGGTAGACATGGGCACAGAGAGATATAGAGGACATTGGAAACCAAGAAGGGAGGAGGATGAGAGGGGAGATGCGGGATAAAAATTTACCCATGGGGTACAATGAAGACTCTGCAGGTGACAGACACACCAAAAGCCCTAACACAAACATTACACAAGGTATCTATGTAACCAAAACATTTATACCCCCTTAATTTTTTGAAATTAGAAAAAAATTATGTTGAAGCAAGAAGCTGAAACAGAAAATAATGGTAGGAATATTTTTTAAATTAATATGTACTCGGAAGACCTCTCTTGAGTGGATAATATTTAAACTGAGCTCTAAAGGATAGAAAAGAGCCAGTATCTAGAGAGTGGGGAGAATTGGGCTCCAGGAAGTGGGAAAATCCATAAGAAGAGGCAAGTATGGGAAAGAGCTTGACATGTTAGAAACGAAGTGAGAATAAAAGAGCAGGAAGGCTGGAATGTAGAGAGCGAGAGTGGTTTGGACTGGAGAGTCATAATTGGAGGTGGGCAAAGGTAGAAGTCAGAAGTTCCACCAGTTGGAAGGCTATTGCCAAATCCAGAGATGATGGTGGCCTGGACTGGAATGGTAGCAGGACATGGAAAGCAAAGGATGGATTGAAGACATATATTTGCATAATTAACTGGAGTTGCCGATGCATAGGAGGTAGGAGCTGAGAGAAAAAGAGAATTAAGACTGATACCTAAATTTCTCTGACATTAATCAGGGTCATAAGGTTGGTGCATAAAATCAGAGTGCCAATATATAATTGTGACAGTGCTATGGTATGAATGTGTACCCCAAAAGTTTATATATTGGAAACTTAATCCCCAAAGCAACAATGTTGGGAAGTAGGACCTAATAAGGGGTGATTGGGTCATGAGGGTAAAGCCCTCACAAATGGATTAATGCCATTATTGTGGGA
>NW_012155696.1:113938-114280 GCF_000956105.1 Propithecus coquereli | reverse complement strand
CATTCATATTCACAATAAAACAGGTTCTCTTGTGGCTGCTGTGCTCAGTTGGCATCTACATTTGCCACATGACTGGATGTGATATATTTTGTGTCCCTTGACAAGCTAAGATGCCATGATGGAATGCAATTTCTCCTCATCTTCCAGTACATGAAATACCTTTTTTTCTTATTTGATAATAAGTATGACATTATTGTATGACAATGGAAAACAAAGAGTTTTTCCATGCTGGTTATATATTTTCTAATGGTTTGAATTATAGTCAGCATGCATTATCAGTCATTCATAACATATTTTATTTCCAAAGTATAACACGTTTGCCATATTGCCAATTTTTCTCTG
>NW_012155696.1:111877-112132 GCF_000956105.1 Propithecus coquereli | reverse complement strand
CTCAAAAAAAATAAATAAATAAATAAAGGGGCAAAGATGGTGAAATTATCATACAAGGACTGTGAAATAGTTGCTATGAATACTTGAACATATTCATAAAAATATAAATCTTAAAAAACAGGATAAGAATATAGAATCATAAATAAAACATGAGCATAATAAAGAGAAAAATAGAAAGTATAGAAAAAAAACAACTGGAATTTTTATAATTGAAAAATAAATACCTGAAATGAAAAATCCACTGTTTATATTTAA
>NW_012155696.1:108005-109179 GCF_000956105.1 Propithecus coquereli | reverse complement strand
TATTCATACACATGAAAACATCAATGTATCTCAATATTATTCTGGGTGAACAAAGGCAGACAGGAAAGATCACATATTGTATGGTTCCATTAAATTAAATGAATCTTAATACTACTTAACCATCCCACTTAACTAGAATCATTATTTCCCTTACAAACAAACAGACTAGGAATTCAATTCCAAACATCTACAATTCAAAACATCTACTTTTAAATGGTTATTAAGAGTCTTATAAACACAAATATATGTAATGTGTGTGTGTATATATATATATATATATGTTTGTATAAATATGTGTATACATTTAGTGAAAAGTGAGGTACATTATGATAAGGCATTAAAAAGAAGGGAAAAGGGGAAAAAGTAGAAAACAGCAGAATGGAGTAACTGTCTTTTTATTTACAAACTAAAATGTGGTTTTCCTGGGATGACTATTTACTGATTTAGCAATATTAGTATGTACAAAGTTTAGGGTACGGTTTCTCAACCTTGGAGCTATTGTCATTAATAATACTTTATTGTGGGGTACTGTCCTATATATTGTGGGATGTGTAATTACCTCCCTGACCTCTGTCCAATAGATTCCAGTAGTGTCCCCATGCCTACTTATGGCAACCAAAAATTTCTGTAGACATTACCAAATATCCTCTGAGAGGAATCATTGCACATGGTGAAGAACCAATGTTTTGTTGTTGTTGTTTTCATAATATTACAGGTATAAAAATGTTTTGGTTACATAGATTCCTTTTGTACTGCTTGAGTCAAAGTTACAAGTGTGCCCATCAACCAAATAGTGCACATTATACCTGTTAGGTATGATTTTACCCATCACCATCTCCCCCGTCCCGCTTGCATAATTTCAGTTGAGTTTTACTTCTATCTGTGCACATGAGTGCTGATCAGTTAGGTCCAATTTAATAGTGAGTATATGTGGTGTTTGTTTTTCCATTCTTGTAATATTCCACTTAGAAGAATGGTTTCTGGTTCCATCCAGATTGTTGCAAAAGGTATTAATTGATTTTTTATGGCTGAGTAGTATTTCATGGTGTACATATACCACATTTTATTAATCCATTCATGAATACATGGGCAGTGGGTTGATTCCACATCTTTGCCATTGTGAATTGTGCTGCATTAAACATTCTAGTGTAAGTGTCTTTTTGATAAAATGACT
>NW_012155696.1:106025-106385 GCF_000956105.1 Propithecus coquereli | reverse complement strand
ATATGGCTTTTATAATTTTGATATATATTCCATCTATGCCTATTTTATTACGATGATTATTGTCATGTTCCTTTGGGTCATAGGAATTGAAATGGATCTGAGAATATACAATGTATGTGGCAAGAACAGGGGGCTGAAATCCATGAAGTTTTATTCCCAATGCCACTCTTGGTTTAATTCAAGGGAGATTGTGTATTTCCATATTCATTTCAGTTCCTATAACCCAAATATAATAATTACCAATGCTCCCCCCTCTAATTAATGTGGTCCAATATTTGTCTAAGTGTTTACATACTGGTATGATTTGTGAGGCCTTCTTTTTCCTCACGAAATTATGACTTTCCATTTCAGATGCTCACA
>NW_012155696.1:105403-105975 GCF_000956105.1 Propithecus coquereli | reverse complement strand
TGATTTCTCTGACTAGGACTTCCAGCACTATGCTTAATAGAAGTGGTGACAGTGGGCATCCTTGTCTTCTTCCATTTCTCAGGGGAATGCTTTCAACTTTTCCCCATTCAGTATGATGTTGGCTGTGGGTTTGTCACATATGGCTTTTATAATTTTGATATATATTCCATCTATGCCTATTTTATTAAGATGATGATAGTCATCTTCCTTTGGGTCATAGGAATTGAAATGGATCTGGGAATATACAATGTATGTGGCAAGAACAGGGGGCTGAAATCCATGAACTTTTATTCCCAATGCCACTCTTGGTTAAATTCAAGGGAGATTATATATTTCCATATCCATTTCAGTTCCTATAACCCAAATATAATAATTACCAATGCTCCCCCCTCTAATTAATGTGGTCCAATGTTTGCCTAAGTGTTTACATACTGGTATGATTTGTGAGGCCTTCTTTTTCCTCATGAAATTATGACTTTCCATTTCAGATGCTCACAAATTTGTGTCTGGTTTTATTCTTGCTGGAAAACATTAAAGCTGATGTGATTTTTCTCAAGGTACTAGTAATCAAT
>NW_012155696.1:102180-103573 GCF_000956105.1 Propithecus coquereli | reverse complement strand
TTATTAATACTTTCAGAAAAGTCCTTAGCAATCATCTAATCCAGTCACTAAATGTTGAGAGAGTTAAGGTTTACACAGGTTACATAGCATATTTTGGATCATGTAAAGGCAGAAAGGGAGTCATGATTTGCTTTATCAGGATTTAAGTTTATGTTAGTAACATTAGAAAGGAGGCACCTGAGTTTTGTGTGCTTGTGAGAAGGATACTTAGCACTCCATGTCCCCGTGATTCACAGGCTCGCTGTCCGTATTGCCTTGAGGCACCTATGGCTAATAATGGCATCCTCTTTAACCCTACAGAAAACACTCAGCAAAAGGGACAGGAATGCATGCAGATCTTTACATACCCTTTTTGGTCATCATATCTCATCTGACACCCAATCACTGAAATGTTTCCATGTACCCTCTGGAATTTAAGACACATCGTCAGCATCATTCTTTATGTATTCAAACACTTTGAACATTCTCATCCCTTCTTGCTCAGAAAATCATCTTTCTCCTAAGGTTTTCTCTATAACTATCTCAAGTATTTTTTTTTTTTCTTACCCTGCTTGAGCCGCAAGATCTGGAGGTGACTTCCCCACTTACTGATGCTTCACCATGCTCCATTTTTCTTTACTTCACCATCTAGAGTCTCAATAAATCATGTTCACTACCCCTCCTTACAGCATCATATGTATAAACTCTTAACAATTTTTCCTGGTCACGCCACAAGGTGTTTTAGCTTTACTTTCCTATTCTTCCCTTTCATATAATCTTGACTCCACGAAAAGTAAACTACTCATTTGTCTATTTTCAACCTCTAACTTCTTGTAGATACTTTTTTGGAACCAAAAATTTAGTGGAGTCTTCATTCAATTACTTGCTTCATAACTCTTATGCACATGCTCTGATAGAGAGAAAGAGCACAGACTGCAGCATGGTCAACTCTGACTACATCAAGGTCACGATGGGTAGAAATGGGGGTGCACAACACAAGAAAAGCTTTCTAAAGACTTCACCAGAGTCTGCAAATAGGTTTATGTGGTTAAAAAAAAAAAAAGTAGACATTTATTCTAGGCAATCTAAGCATTTGAGTAAAGCAAAGAATATTGTACCTTCAGGAAACCACCACAAATAAAGATCAGAATGATGCAAATTGGTAAAATTGAGGAGAGAATATAGGGATATATTGAGAGAAACAGGGCACGGTTAACCTATAAACAACCTCATGCAACATGCTAATCATCTTAGTTTTTTATTATTAAATGTATTGAGCATCACAAAAAGGTGATTCAGTATTATTTGAATCTTAGCAACTTCATTCTGACATAAATGTGTAAGATAAATAGAATAAGGCTAATAAGATAAAAAATTAGTCAAAAGGAATTTCAATAATCCAGGTGAGAAAGCA
>NW_012155696.1:101614-102130 GCF_000956105.1 Propithecus coquereli | reverse complement strand
TGATAAATATTATTACTGTATGTGCACTTAAGTGTTGATCGACATACTTTATAACAGAAATTCTGAACTGGAGAAAGTAGATGTGAAAATCATGTAAAGACACATTTCCAATTCATATGCTTCTCGCATCCCTACCACATATTGGAGAAATAATAGTGTCTACATCCTTAATGGTAAATGTTTATTTAATTTTAAAAATTGTTTAATTTAATAAAATATTACCCTATGTTGTTATATCAAATCAAATGCATTAATTTAAATCAGAGTTTAACAGATGGGGTTAGAAAAAGCATTGACTGAGTAAGAGAATATGTTTTATTTCTATTAGTATAACTAGCTAGATAAATAGCTAAACAAATACAATTTTCCCTTGTAAATCACATTCTCCTCATTTCAAGAAACTAATTTTTAAAAAAGGATGTTTTTGGAAGAAATTTGTGTTGTAGTCAGTTTTACTAAGATACATAAAGTGAAAGATAATGACCCTTAAAAGTGCTTGAAGACTAAAAAGATGCA
>NW_012155696.1:100868-101564 GCF_000956105.1 Propithecus coquereli | reverse complement strand
AAAATACTTCATTTGTTCCTCAAATAATAGATATTAATTACAAATAAGTCACAGATCTACATTTAAAAGTTGAAATGATAAAACTTCTAGAAGTAAACATAAAAATACCTTCATGACCTTAGGGTAGACAAAGATTTCTTAGAAAGGATATATAAAGCAATAACATATAGGCTGGGTATGGTGGCTCACATTTGTAGTCACAGCATTTTAGAAGGCCAAGGTGGGAGGATTCCCTGAGATCAGGAGATCAAAACCCCAGCCTGGGAAACATAGCAAGACTCTGTATCTATAGAAAATTAAAAAAAAAAAAAAAATTACCCAGGTATTGTGGTCGGTGCCTGTAGTCCTAGCTACACGAAAGGCTGAGGCAGGAGGATTGCTTCAGCCCAGATGTTCAAGGCTGTAGTGAGCTTTGATTGCACCACTGCACTCCAGCCTGGGAGACAGAGCGAGACCCTATCTAAAGAAAACAAAACAAACAAATAAATAAACAAAAAACAATAACTATAGCAGAAAGAAAGGAACAAATTCTGTGCAATCAATATTAAAATATTCTTTATAAAGGGCACTATTAAGGAAAAGAAAACAAGTTACTGACTGGAAAGATATATTTCCCTGATCTATGTCTGAGTAAAACACTTGTATTAATGCTTTATAAAATACATTCAATGCTCAATAATAAGACTAATAAAGAAT
>NW_012155696.1:99543-100818 GCF_000956105.1 Propithecus coquereli | reverse complement strand
TTGTCATTAATAATACTTTATTGTGGGGTACTGTCCTATATATTGTGGGATGTGTAATTACCTCCCTGACCTCTGTCCAATAGATTCCAGTAGTGTCCCCATGCCTACTTATGGCAACCAAAAATTTCTGTAGACATTACCAAATATCCTCTGAGAGGAATCATTGCACATGGTGAAGAACCAATGTTTTGTTGTTGTTTTCAGAATATTACAGGTATAAAAATGTTTTGGTTACATAGATTCCTTTTGTACTGCTTGAGTCAAAGTTACAAATGTGCCCATCAACCAAATAGTGCACATTATACCTGTTAGGTATGATTTCACCCATCACCATCTCCCTCATCTCACTTGCATAATTTCAGTTGAGTTTTACTTCTGTTTGTGCACATGAGTGCTGATCAGTTAGGTCCAATTTAATAGTGAGTATATGTGGTGTTTGTTTTTCCATTCTTGTAATATTTCACTTAGAAGAATGGTTTCTGGTTCCATCCAGATTGTTGCAAAAGGTATTAATTCATTTTTTATGGCTGAGTAGTATTCCATGGTGTACATATACCACATTTTATTAATCCATTCATGAATACATGGGCAGTGGGTTGATTCCACATCTTTGCCACTGTGAATTGTGCTGCATTAAACATTCTAGTGTAAGTGTCTTTTTGATAAAATGACTTTTTTCCTTTGGGTAAATAAAAAGTAATGGGATTATTTGAGCAAATTGTAGATCAACTTTTAGTTCTTTAAGGAATTTCCGTACTATTTTCCATAGAGACTGCACTAGTTCGTAGTCCCAACAAACAGTGAATCAATGTTTCTTTCTCTCCGCATCCATGCCAACATCTATTGCTTTGGTACTTTTTAATCAAAGCCATTCTCACTGGGGTTAGGTGATATAGCACTGTGGTTTTGATTTGTATTTCTCTGATGATTAGTGATGTTGAGCATTTTTTCTTATGTTTATTTGCCACTAATCTATCTTATTTTGAAAAGCTTCTGTTTATATATTTTTCCTACTTTTTACTGAGGTTATTTGATTTTTTTCCTGCTGAGTTGCTTGAGTTCTTTGTAGATTCTGTTTATTAGCCCTTTATTGGCTACAAGGCACACAGATATTTTCTCTCATTCTGTATGTTGTCTGTTTGCTCTGTTTATTGTTTCCTTGGCTGTGCAGAAGCTTTTGAATTTAATCGAGTCTCATTTATTTATTTTTATTGTCTTTCTTTACCTAGGCCAATATCTGGAAGAGTTTTCCCAACACTTTCTTCTAGAATTCTT
>NW_012155696.1:85859-87177 GCF_000956105.1 Propithecus coquereli | reverse complement strand
AGAGAGAGAGAGAAGCTAAAAGTATGGGAGAAATCATAAATAATAAAAAAGTAAGGCCCTTATTCTGCAGGTCAAGTGTAGGGGGAGGGGATCATAAACACAGCTGGATGCATTGCCTTTGAAAACCAGGAAGGAGAGATGCTGGTCACATTATATTACATTTCATTTTTATATGTATTAGAATAAGATAACCAGGTGGCACATTAATAGAAGGCTCCATTTTTTCTCATTAAAATAAAAAGGTCAAAGTGCTAAGACAGATGAGCGGTGAGCTTTGGTAAAGTCAGTTTCAACTGTAATAGGTCTAAACTGCAGCATTGCCTCGTAGCATCCTAGATGAAGCATCTGTGGTTGGGTACTAGGCAGGGAGCTAGGAATGTGCTCTACAAAGAGGGAGGGGCATGATTAATGGGAGATGAAGAAATAGGAGTATTTTTCATATCATCGGTTTGTATTTTGCAAAATTAAGTGTTATTAAGCTGATGGAATGTGTCTGTTTTTAAAAATTGGTACATTGCCATGAATGAAGAAGCACATTCAAAGTAGGAACTAGAGTTTGGTCTTGAACTCATTAGACAATATGGGAAGTCAGACAAATGGTATCGCCTTTGTATGACTGGAATTTAAAGAACATATCGGGTACTGAAAGGGAACATAACTAATAACAGCCTGCAGTCACGCTGCAAAGTGCCTTTGCCGAAGCCTTCCCCTGGAAGTATCCTTCTTCCCTGAATTCCTATAGCACTTCAGATATTTCTTCTGTGACCCTTGACACTTTCTACTACATATTTCAATTATTTGTGTTCACTTCTTAAGCACAGGTGTGCATTACTCAAAGAATTGATACTATAATAGATCCACAGTTCTTTTTAAGAATTGCCTAAGAAGTACAACAAATAATTTACTTCTATTTCACAGTGTATATTTCAAGGTAATTTATAAATTAGATGTTAAGAAGTGAAGGCTAATACAGCCAAGTCAATTTCAGTTTTGCAGCAAAAGTATGACATATGCAAAGAAAGAATTTACAATATCTAATTAATGTTCAATGTATTGTCTATATTTCATCATTTCTTGTGTGAAGTACTTAAAATATCAACTAGCAAAGACTTTATCGAAATAATATATTCTCTTCTTACCATGATTACCTCTTGTAAGCCAAAAATCTCAGGAAATATCTGAACAAATACTATAATTTTAGGTATTATTTAATGCATTGACACAATTTATTACAATTTCTTCTCTTTTTTCCCCTTATATTGTTGCATCAGTTTCTTAGGCTTTTTTTCTGAAATTATTTATTATGATATTCATACAA
>NW_012155696.1:82785-84455 GCF_000956105.1 Propithecus coquereli | reverse complement strand
AGAAATGGGCTGATTTCAAAGAGGTGAGGAATATGGTTTCTAATTTTTGCATTTTTGAGCTTCACGTATGATTAGGAGTTACTGGACACAGTAAAAGTGGCAGAAGCTGGACCTTAAGGATGAGGATGTTGCACTTATTAAACAGCGGTTCTTCAGATGAAAATGCAAGAATTGAATAGACACAGATACACACAAACTTTTGAAGGACTTTCTGATTTATCCACAGTGAAAGCATTGGATGCCTGTAGACCCTGGCTAGTTGGAGCTGACATCCTTCAGTCTCACCTCGCTTCGTCTGTAGTTGGTTCTGTGTTGCTTAGAAATGCAAAGCCCAAGTTTGCCCATGCTGCGCCCACTCTCCCCTGCCCCTCCTGTCTAACTTGACACAAGGTTAAAAAGCCTCTGCTTGTAGGACATCATTCCTGCTCTCATTAAGCCCTTGAGCTTACTTCATGGCAGTATTCAACTCCTTCAATAGAAGTGTTTTGTTTTTCTTTTATTTCTGATTCCTCCTCAAGCAGTTACAGAGATATTTATATCTAGGGAGAGATTACGGAGTCCAACTTCACTGATACTGCCTAGCAGAGACGAGCTGCCCTTGACAAGATAATCACCCCAACAAGTGTGTGTACAAGTGAAACAGAAGTTGTTTCTTTTGCCTGGTTATGCAACACCATCTAATGCTTTGAACAAAAGGACTCCGGATGTCCTTGACTAGTACGTGATTAGTTAGGTTATCTTCAGTTCTTTTAAAGCAGATGCTTATTTCCTGGTCAACAGAAATTGGAAAGACTTACCCCATGTCTTTAAATCTTCTACACAGTTCATGTCAGCTCTTTGTCATACAGATTAAAAATGGAAACTTATAACAAACTGTTATGGACTGAATTGTGTTGCCCCCAAATTCTCTCAATATGACCATATTTGGTGACAGGTCCTGTAAAGAGGTAATTAAGGTTAAATTAGGTCATTAGGATGAGGCTTTAATCCATTATGCTTGGTTTCCTTGAAAGAAGAAGAAGGGCAAAGGTCAGGTGAACCGGCCATCTACAAATCAAGGTGAGACACCAGGGAAACAACCAAACTTGCTGACACCTTGACCTTGGACTTGTAGCCTCCAAAACTATGTGAAAATAAATTCCTGTCATTTAAGCCACCCGATAAGCAGTATTTTGTTATGGCAGTCCTAGCCAACTGACACAGAAACCTAATATCTTCAGAGCAATAATTGAAAAGAAATGTACTCCTATTATATAATCTTTGGCTGTCCTTGATGTGCCTTTTAGGTAAAATGAGATGGTACTATGTTCTGCACATGTGCATTTTTTAAATATTGCTGTTCATTTACAAAAGAATCAGAAGCTGATATGAAATTGGGCAGTTTTGACTTTAATTCTAGATTGGATTTTTGTAGGGATCCCCAATTATTTTTCTTATGTTGATGAGACTGAATTCCAAGAAGATGTTTCTCTTTATGTCCAACGAGACTAAAGACCAAAGCTATGAATGTAGCCAGTAAGCCGTGCATAAATATCGAATGTGCAAGTGTTCTCAGTCAACCTTGCTCAGTGGTCAATGAGGCAAAGAAGAAATTAGGTGTTACTGTCCTAACATTAGAACACTTTTCTGATTGGGAGAGACTCTCCTGACAAAAAAAAAAAAAAAAAAAA
>NW_012155696.1:74718-75885 GCF_000956105.1 Propithecus coquereli | reverse complement strand
TAAATTCCCATAAGTATTCAAAAACATATTATATTAGAATAATTCCTCATATGAGGTTAAACTTTATAGTTGGTAGGTGTATTAGTAAGCTTTTGTTGTGTAAGAAAAAAAATCACTCAACTCAATGGCCTAAAAGCAATGACTATTTTTTTAGCTCCTAATTCTATGGGTCTTCTGTGTTCTGCTCTCTGGGTAACCTTAGCTGGTTTCTAATTAGTTTTTTGTGTGTACTGTGGCCTGCTGGCAGGACAGTTGGCAGTAGAATCTCTGGGATGGCCTCACACACGTCTGTGCATCAGACTCAGTTGTCAGACTCTTAAGGCATGTTTGGATGACTGTGGACTTAGTCACCTTAGTTTTCCTCCAGCAGTCCAGCTAAGTCTTACTCAAAGTGGTCTCAGGAGCCAAAGCACAGAAAATGTGCAAGCTCTAATATGTAAAAACTATTTAAATCTCTGTTTCCATCACATTTGCTAATGTTCCCTTGGCCAAAAAATGTTATATAACCAAATGAGATGGGAGAATCTGAAACATCACATTGCACATGTGTGAATGGAGAGGCATTATTTTTGCTTATTATATGATATACTACTTCTTGTAAAACAAAGAATCATGCATGGCAATGGTACTAGAATATAGCCCTTGAAATACAAAATATACGGTTGAATTAGTGCATCATGTTGCAGAACTATACAACACATTCAGTAAGGCCAAAACAATTTTTCTTCCAAAGTATGGTAGAACTCACTGTTAATTTGAGTGTTTTTTGTTCCTAGCAGATAAAAGAGCTGACTTGAATTGAGGTGGCCTTAATTTAAAAAGAAAAAAATTAATGTGAGTCTTAAGAATACAAACTCATGGCCAACGGTATCAGGTATGGACACTATCAGAGGCATATGAAAATTGATACCAAAAGATTAGATTTATGCTACTTCTTTCTTTCTCAGTGGCAAGACAGAGTGAGTACAAGCCCAGATATCCTCTCTACTCCCTCTTTCTTCTTTGACATCTCAATATTATCTCTCCCCCCACACCCTGTCTTTCTCATTGCATTATTTTTCTGGGTGTCAATAACCAAACTGAAATACTTAACTAAAGTAGAAAACTTTTCTAGGCTCATAATAATAAGCAGATCAAATCAGAAGATCAAATACAAGTAAAAAGACC
>NW_012155696.1:60078-61918 GCF_000956105.1 Propithecus coquereli | reverse complement strand
GGGGATTCAGTAGAGATGCTGTTATGGGTCAATTAGAGGAGGGTAAGAAAACCACAAACAGAAGAGATGGCCCAACTACAGAAACAAACACCTTGGGGCATGTGCACAGATGAGCTGGCAGCGACCCCAGGCGAGCTACCCTCAATTAACATAGTAAAAATCACACCCAGCAGTGCCATGACAGTTTACAAAGTCATGGCAATCGGTGGAAGTGAGTCTATAAGAACAAGTTAAGGCACAGTCCACAGTTCTGGGACATCTCCACCCCACTTCCCCAAATCACAATGAATATTCCGCCCACCATTTAGCATAGAAGATACAGACATAAAAGTAGAGATGTCTTAAAAACCCAGGGTTTTCTCCACTCTCGGAGATAGCACATTCCCACTTTGAGAATGGTGTTTTAATAAATCTTGCTGTTTGGCTTGCTTATTCCTTTTTGGTTTGCTCATTCATTCTGTCAACCCAGTACCAGTAACCATTCTTCAGTACTAGGAACCAAGAACCGGGAAACACCACACAAACTGGAACCTGACATGAGCAAGAGGGAATAGCTGTAAAGGCAGATGAGGCTTCAATCGCTAGCCCACTGCTCACCTCCTGCTGTGACGCCAGGTCCCTAATAGACTGTCCCTAACAGTCACCCACCCACACCTACATTTAAAGAATAAACTATATTCTAACTGCCACTTTTTTTTTTATCAGCTGAACTAGCACTAGCCCAGAGATAAACAATATTGAAACAATTGCAGCTCACCTAACACCAGGCACTTACTAAATACACCTCGCCCCCACCCACGAGCTACAACTGTAACTTTGACTGGACAAGAGACTGATTTCAGTAACTTTTTTCTTATAAAACACCACAGACTCCGAGATCAGTGTTGGCTAGCTCCCAGTGTCTGCACACAGACTTTCCTCGTGCCCTGTGAGAGACCTCCTGATGGAAAGAACTGAATTCCACCACACTTTGCTATTAAAATTCCACCGCAAAATGAACATGGGATGTGTGTTACATACATATTTGCTCCCTGCTCACACCTTTGCTCACCGTCATAAATATTCATAAGATTCCCCACCTCTTGCTGAATAGGTGTTAAGCAAATCCTGCAAAGCATAAATGGCAGTTTCTCCCTGCTTTCCCTGATCATGTATTAACAATGTCCTCAAAGTCACCCTTCCCCATCTGCAGATTGCCTTTTGCTGAAGAATAAAGCTTCTATTTGTCTCTTCTGTAGAACTCATGATCTCTAAATAATGAACTCAATCTATGTCCTCCTCACTCCTTCCAGTGTTTGGAAATCCTCTTCCTCTGGGGTTTATCACTTCTTTCTTCCTTTTAAATTACCAGGTTTGCTTAATGCCCTTCTGGAAAACCAGCTTAATTACTTTGACATGCCTCCAACTTTGAAGCCTAGAAGTCTCAAAGTAATGTCTAGGACAATGTATCTACCAGATTGTACAACGATTTGTTGGAAAAGAAATCATTTACCTCTCTTTTGATGGCTGCAAGTGCCCCAGTATTTAGAAACAATGTTCTTATCTTTCCTATCTGAAAGGGAATGAAGGGGAAAAAGAAGAAAGATGATAAATGCGTAACAGTGGCAGAAGAAAAGACAATAATTTTTTCGTATTACTCACCATTGTATTATTAAAAGACTTTTGTTACGTTAGATGTATATTTGCTATACAATTTCCACCTGAGTCAGACAGTTTTATTTAGAAGGGAACTGAAGCAAAAAAAGCAAATAAATGTTCATCTAAGGATTAAATTAGACCTTGGAAACATTTGTTTAGCAATATTGCTGTGTTTTCCATGACATTACTTTAATTTTATGTC
>NW_012155696.1:58300-60028 GCF_000956105.1 Propithecus coquereli | reverse complement strand
GCTGATGACAGTGGGGAAACTGTGAAATTGACAGCCTGCTGGCAGTCTCTCAGGAATAGGGTTGTCAGACAGACTGAAAAATGGGTTTCATGCAACTTTCATGTGCCTAGTTTGAGGTGCCATGTATCAAAAACTAAATATGTTTTAAGAGTACTCCCTTCCAACAGTAGGAATAGCCACCTTCATAAGGGGCCTTCTCTGTGACGTGAGTCATTTTTTTTTTTTTTTCATTTAAAGTGGTTTCCAGTTGGAATGTGGGGATTTATAATGATAGAAAATGACAGATATCAGTGGAAATTGCAGATGTCCTAATTCCTACAAACACTTCCCTTCTAAATGTAATTACATGTGATGTATTGCTCTAGAATTCCATTTTCTAGGAATCAAGAACACTCTATTGCATAAACAAGGTATCTCAAGGTGCCTGTGAGCAATACTTACCTAAGGTGATTTTAAAATACAGATTCCTAGGTCCTAATCTTACTTAGGTCTCTCTCTGCAGGGGATGCATCCTATTTTTAAATGGAATTTCTATGTTATTTATAATAAGATGATTTGGAGGAATACCATTATAGTGTTTAAAATATGTATTTTGATAGAAACAAGATTCATTTATGGCAATGAATGCCATTTCTGCAACTTACTACTCACTAATATCAGAAAAGTAATTAATATTTCTTGATCTTAGTTACCTCCATAAAGAAGATATACAGTACATTCTATTGCATTATTGTTTGAAGGACGATGGTTTTGATACAAGGTCCCAAAATACTTTATCCTCAAAACTGCAGGATCCAAAAGATCCTTAATTGCTTGAAAACCTAGACATTCCATGAAATGCACTTGGGAAGTCTCCTTGATATTTCAAATAAAGGCATTATGAAGCAAAAACTGAGGTCACAAGTCTAATTTGAATAAACAGGTTTAAATTGCTTCACTATACTTACAGCAAAAAAATCTTTATGTTTTTTCTTATAACCAATCTGTCTGGATTAAAGCCACAAACATCATAGTTTTCACTGATTTTTTTTTCTTTTTAAAGGCATTGTCCTCCTTCCTTGATCTTTATCTAAACCCAGGGATTAGTGATCCGAGAAAATGGGAAGCTCCTTTATATGTGATCCTTGGTATAAAGAGCTACTTCTGTTGTAGTATGCTCCCCAACCCCACCTGTCCGTCGTAGTAGGTAGAATAGTGTCTCTGCTCCAAGATATCTGTGTTCTACTCCCTAGGTCTTGTGAATATGTTCTGTTATATGCCAGTGGAGAATTAAGTCTGCTCATCAACTGATCTTAAAATAGTTTACTAGAGATTTTCCAGGTGGGTTTAATGTAAAAATAAGAGCCATTGAAATGTGGAATAGGGAAGCAGAAAAGTCAGTGTCAGAATCGGAGAGAGAGAGACAGTAAAAGATGCTATACCGCTGTCTTTGAAGATGGAGGAAGGAGCCGTAGGCTGAGGAATGAAGGCAACCTATAGAAGCTGTGTGATGCAAGCGAACAGATTCTCTACTGGAATCTCCAGAAGAAACACAGGCCTGCCGACACCTAAATTTGAGCCCAATGAGACCAATTCCATACTTCTGACCTCCAGAACTATAAAATAATTAATTTTTGTTGTTTTAAGCCAAGAAATTGGCACTAATTTGTTATAACAGGAATAGGAAATTACCAATGAGGTAATTTAGGTAGGTGTTTTAAACCATCTAAAAATGAGCCAACCTCATTG
>NW_012155696.1:40350-44555 GCF_000956105.1 Propithecus coquereli | reverse complement strand
TGTATTGCCTTCATCCCTCTGAGTCAGAGCTACAAGGATGTTCATCCCCCAGACAGTGTTCACCGCACCAATTAGGTGTGAATATACCCATCCCCTCCTCCTCCCTCCCACCTGCCTGACACCCGATGAATGTTACTACCATATGTGGATATAAGTGATCAATTAGCACCAATTTGATGGTGAGTACATGTGATGCTTGTTTTTTTCATTCTTGCGATACTTCACTTAGTAGAATGGGCTCCATCTCTATCCAGGATAATACAAGAGGTGCTAGATCACCATTGTTTTTTGTAGCTGCATAGTACCCCATGGTGTACATATACCACATTTTATTAATCCAGTCATGTATTGATGGGCACTTGAGTAGTTTCTGCATCTTTGCAGTTGTGAACATGCTGCTATAAACATTCTAGTGCAGATGTCTTTTTTATAGAATATCTTTTTTTCCTTTGGGTAGATAGATGCCCAGTAGTGGGATTGCTGAATCAAATGGTAGCTCTACTTGTAGCTCTTTGAGGTATCTCCATATTACTTTCCATAAAGGCTGTCCTAGTTTGCAGTCCCTTTATCCACTCATCCACCGATGAACACTTAGATTGTTTCTATACCTTAGGCTATAGTAAATAATCCTGCAATGAACATAAGAGTGCAGAGACCTCTTTGACATACTTATTTCAGTTTTTTTGGTTATATATGCCAAAGTGAGATTGCTGGATCATATGATAGTTCCATTTTTAATTTTTTCAGGGACCTCTCTATAATTTTTTCCATAATACCTATACCAATTCACATTTCCACTAACATTATACAGGGATTTCCTTTTCTAGACATTCTTGCCAATACTTATCTTTAGTCTTTTGACAATAACCATTCCAATAGATGTGAGGTGTCATCACATTGTGGTTGTGATTTGCATTTCTATGATGATTAGTAAAGTTAAATTCCTTTCCATGTCTGTTGGCAATTTCCATGTCTTCCTTGGAGAAATGTCTATAGAGTTTCTTTTCATTTTTTAATTAAGTTATTTTTGGTTTGTTTGTTTGTTTGTTTGTTTGTTTTGCTATGCTATTCAGTTGACTGAGTTCCATACATATTTTGGGTAGTAACCCCTTATCAGATATATGTTGGTTTGTAAATATTTTTTTTTTTTATTGCACAGGTTTCCTTTTCACTATGTTGATTATTTCTTTTGTTGTGCAAAATCATTTTAGTCTGATGTAATCCCATTTTGTTGGGTTTGGCAATCTCATTCTGTGTTCTCAGTTCTTGGTGTGCTCTTGGCCAAAGAATGACCAGACACACCAAAAGTAAAATAAGCACAAGGTGAAATTTATTGAGGGGAAGGAAGATAGGATTATAGAGTAAGTGCAAGATACAGGTTTAAAGAGCAAAATTTATATGCTGTACATGACCACTGGACCCCTTGTCTTAGCAAAAGATACCTTGGTTATATTCTGGGTCTTGCTTTATAGTGTCTGGATAGGGACCTCCCTGTGGTTCAGACATCATAGTGAAACCACTTTGATTGGACAGTTGGGAGTTATATGACCCGAGTCTTACTGCTCATGTGAATCTCCCATGAGCCTCTCTGAAAGCCTCTCTGTGAGGATGAACTGCAATGTAGATTTAAGTTAACCACATGATAATTAGCCTTAGGTTGCCCTAAATCACCTTGCAGACTCTATTATACCTATGCTGCTTGGCCTGTGGGCCAAAGAGTCCTCTGCATTCTTTTGCAGTTGGTGTGCTAAGTTCTGACTGGTAGATTGGTAGGGTGTTTCTTCCTCCCTCAGGTATAGCAGTCTCTTGGGACAGGATTAAGGTGGGGTGGAACCAAGACAGGGGCCTGGGCCCACCCTTGCCCTTCTACCCAGATGGGGCAGTTGCTTGAGGCAGCACCAAGACAAAGCACCCACTTTTGTCCATAGGAGATCTGGAATCCCTTGCTATCGACCTAACAATTTGTCTATGTTTGCTTTTGTTGACTGTGCTTTCGGTATCATATCCAAATAATCATTGCTTAGACCAAAGTAAAAATGCTTTTCCCCTTTGTATTTTTTTAGGAGTTTTATGGTTTCAGATCATACTTTTTAAAGTCTTTAATCTAATTTTAGTTGATTTTTGTATATTGTGTGGGATAAGCTTTCAGTTTCATTCTTCTGTATGTGGATATCCTCCATAACCCACTCTTTAAAATCGATAGGTCATCCAGACAGAAAATCAATATGAAAACAACAGAACTGAACAACACTGCAGACCAAATGGACTTAACAGACATATATAGAACTTTTCACTCAACAGAAGAAGAATATACATTCTTCTCAAAGGCACGTGGAACATTCTCCAGGGTAGATCACATGTTAGGTCATGAAACAAGTTAAGATACATCCAAGATGGTGCTGCCTATCATGAACCTTCTAGAAGCCAAATAGTTTGGCATCATCTTGTTCTCCTGTTTCCCTCTAACATTTACAGTAATGTTTTTGGATCTTCTACTGAATTCTGTTATATATTGTGTAATTATATATCTATTAGTTTGTCTCTTTCATTTTACTGCAAAATCTTTGCAAAAATAGAACTTTGGATACTTGTCATAAATCAAGATCCAGTTTGCATTGGTTCATTGACTCCAGCACAATAGGACCTGAGGAGAATGCGAATGACACAACTGAGTACTGGGGCAGGTGCCTTAGAGATAAATTATTTCTATCTGCTAAGAGAAAAATTTCTAACTAACTGCAGTCTCAACATGTATATTGCAGACAAAAAACATATCTGGAGTGGACTTCAGTGCTTGAAAGGAGATTGACATAATTAAGAAAGGGCTTCAGTCCTGGAATCAACTATGTGGTTTTAGAGATTATCTGAATTGATATACACTCCAGGTACCTAGGCAAAAGACTAACTAAGAGAACAAGTCAGCCACAATGAAAAATATTACAGGTATAAGCCAGTAGTCCATTTATCAGAACTGAAAAAAACAATCTGAATTATAGTAGTAGCTAGAGTAACTTGATACTGATTATGGAGCTCTATATCATTTCCCCCTTCATTATGAAAAGCGGGGCAAGGCCAGATTCTGTAAATGGAGTTCCAATAAGAGAACTGAAAAGTGGCATGGTCATGACAACATTCCCCTATGTCTGGCTCCTTGGCAACTAGAAACATGCTTCTACCAAAGTAATAATTAGTAAACTTAAAATATGAATGGTCTCATCATTAGCACCACAATTAGAGAAAAACAATATTCAGCAAAAGAAACTAGTGAAAAGACACAACTGAGGATGACATACATTTTGGTCACTTCAGATGTGCTATCTTATGTAGGACATGTTCCCTCCCTTCCTTCCTCTCTCCCCCTTTCCTTCCTTCCTTCCTTCCTTCCTTCCTTCCTTCATTCCTTCTTTCCTTTATTCCTTCCTATCTATCACTTAACCATCCAACATGTGTATACTAATTACTGACTGCAAAGTACATGTAATCAATAGCTCAAAATTTGAAGTACAGTAATGGGGAGAATATCCTAAGGTTTAAAAACAATTGAGATCCATTGCATATCTTTCAAACATGTTACAGATATCTGAGTGGACATTTGTAGAAATTTTCAATGTTTTTACTTCTTTCAGGATGTCATATAAAATGAAAAAACAAGTTTCTCATGAATGAGGTCATTCACATTGAAAATATAATTTTTTAAAAAAAGGAAAACTCAATTTTGCTTCAGTGGGCAATGTGTGAGAATGACAAAGGAAAATTAAAGAGCTAGCTAGCTGATGATGAGCTCAAGAGGGGTGCTTGAAATTGCCATAGACAAATGACACTCATGTAGACTCCTAACTTCAAACAAAGTATTAACTTTCTGAAAGGACTGCAGCTGACATGCAGTCCCAATATAAAGCCTTCAGAAATGAGAAAACTGTTTATCAACAATGTCATGTTGCAGCCCATGAGGTGAAGAGGTGAAGAATTGGAACTGCCAACAGTGAAAAGAGATAACATGTCTAACTTTTAATCTCAGTTCTATACATGGATAGTTGCACTGTCAATAAAGTGATTTTCTCAGTGTCCTTCCCAGAAAGTTGAGATTTTTATTTATCACTTCACAGAGCCACTTTCAATTGAAATAAGTCAATGTTTTAGGATTAATCATTGTTATCACCTGCCTTGGCAATTAGGTTACAATCTTGCAAGGATTGAGAATACCT
>NW_012155696.1:37193-39310 GCF_000956105.1 Propithecus coquereli | reverse complement strand
TGGCACAGTCATCCCTTAAACTAGAGTATCCTATGTCCAATTCCCAATCCTGAGAGCAAAGATGCTGTCATTCCCCACTAAATCTACTCCTGTCCAACCGTTAGGCAAGAATGGAGCCACACAGAACATAAACAACTGCAGACTGATTTCCTGAAAGCAGAAAATGATTCATTTGCTACTTATAACAACATCAAAATATTCTTAAACTAATGGTGGGCATGAAGCAGCATTTGAAGTAGGAGAGTAAAAACCATTATTGGACTAATATTTCCAGATGTTGATACATTTCCATCTTAAATAGATATGTTCTTATAGAATTGAGTTTTGTTCATTGATTATAATCTCAGAGCAGCCCCCAAAATCTCAATACATATAGAAATGGTATACTTAAACACAAGAAAATGTTGACCATGGTGATGTGGTACTATAGATCGATTTTGCTAATAACTTTGTTTCTTTTTTTTTTCCTCCCACAATTCCTACCCTTTAATCTGATAACTTTGTTTCTTGTCTTATACTAATATTATATGACCTTGGTTTGGGCGTGATGGTGTTAATGCTTCTTTAGGAAGGTGAAAATGATTTTCACCCATTTATACAGAGCCATAGATGGCAGAAACTGCCTGCATCATTAGACAATGAGTACAAGAGAGAAAATGGGTTTAAAGGAAGGAGGCAATGAACAGGGGTTCTGTCATATTGATCTGCCTCATTCTATCTATTTGAACTTGCCCTACATTCTTTTTCTTGTGCCTACCCTCTCATCTCTGTGGTTTGGGATTTCACATAAAATTTGAGGCATTTTGGTCTCAATCTCCTTTTGAGTCTAAAAATCCTTTTCAGATATCCTGCCTCAATGCCTGACTTTCCAGTGTGGAAAATCGAAGCCTTTCAGGAGTGATATGGATGGACTTCTTGAGGGGAATCTCATAGATTTAGAAGGATGTTGATACGAATCTTTCTCTTTCTAAAGTCGTAGCCTCATTGGCAACATCTTTATTCCGGCTATTTCCACCCAATTTAGTGTAAGAAATAATCTGTGTACCAAAGAGTGGGATGCTTTGGAGAACAAAGTATACAGAGAATGAGGAAAGGTATTAATTCAGCTGTCAGTGTGAACAAGATGAGGGGTTTGAGAGAAAAATGGGTTTCTTTGGGAATAGTAAATGAAATATAGTATTGAATAAGGATTCTTTTCCCCAGTGTATGTTTTTGTCTGCTTTGTCAAAGATTAGATGGCTACATGAGGATAGTTTTATATCTAGGTTCTCATTTCTATTTCATTGGTCTGTGTTTCTGTTCCTGTGCCAGTACTATGCTGTTTTAGTTACCATTGTGTTGTAGTATAGCTTGAAGTCTGTCCATTGTTGTCTCCCAATTTGTTCTTTTTGCTGAAGATTGCTTTTGCTATATGGGATCTTCTCTGGTTTTATACAAAGTGTAGAATTATTTTTTCTAGATCCATGAAAAATGATTTTGACATTTTAATAAGGATTGCATTGAATCTGTAGATCATTTTGGGTAATATAGACATTTTAACAATGTTGATTCTGCCTACCCATGAACATGCTATGGTTTTCCTCCTGTTTGCATCCTGTGCTATTTTCTTCCTCAGTGTTTCATAGTTCTCCTTGTAGAAGTATTTTATCTCCTTAGTTAAATATATTCCTAGGTATTTTATTTGATCTAGCACCTCTCATATTATCCTGGATAGAGCTGGAGCCCATTCCACTAAGTGAAGTATCACAAGACTGGAAAAACAAGCACCCCATGCAGAGCCACTTTCAATTGAAATAAGTCAATGTTTTAGGATTAATCATTGTTATCACCTGCCTTGGCAATTAGGTTACAATCTTGCAAGGATTGAGAATACCTGAAGCACCTGAAGTTAACACAATCAAGAAAATATTTTATGTTGTGACCATAACATAGAATTGTAAGTCCAGTAATTCAACTCCATTAGTAGATAATTTATAACCAATGTGAGATTTAAGAATATTGGAAACTAGCCTTTTTAAAGCCACTAACAATAAGATTCTTAATATAGCTGTAACTAGATTTCCTCCTAAGAAAGAAGAATCTTATATAATCTTTTTTACCTACCCCCTGAGAATTTT
>NW_012155696.1:31378-33961 GCF_000956105.1 Propithecus coquereli | reverse complement strand
TTCATACTATCTGGATATATATGATGTCAAGCCCTGCTTGAGGGATGGGGGTTTAGATTCCATTATGTACTTGCATGTCAGAATGAACCAAGCTTAATGATAGGTGGCTATCTGTGAAATAAAATATAGACAGAACTATAGATATAAAGTGATGCTCATTCAATACTCTAATAACCACTTAAATCAGAGATGAACATGCTTCCTTAAGGAGAAAAATATATCATGACTTATTGAATATAATCCCAAAAGAAGCAGTCTGCACTTTACTGCAAAGGGTTCCTGTAATCTTGAGAGACTAGCTGGTTGTGTGAATTTTCATCTATCCTTCACTTCAGAAATGTAATTGAAACTGTGCAGAGAAAAAATCAGTTAGAAAAATAAAACTGAATGGCATATAACTTATGAAAATTAGATTACACATATGCAAGATACTAAGTTGAGGATATTGAAGAGTTATAGTCATAAAAGAGACATAATTTCACATAAGAAAATATATTAATTAAATATGTTGTGGCAGAAAACTAGAAGCTAATTTTTTAATAGAAAAATGTGTTTATGCATATGGGCACATGTACATACATGTATAATAATATACATTTTTCAATCCAGTAGAAATATGGGGATAAAATTGATAAAATTGATACAGTTTTGACAATAAATTTTTATTCAAATCATAATTACTAAAGCTTCTCCAAATTCTTGATTTAATTATTCAGGTCAGCTATCATTCATTGACTTCCTCTGGTGAGAATGACACCAGGTGGTAGATGTCTGGATCCAATGACACAGGTGATACAATAAAAAACTTATTATAATTTCTAGCCTCTAAGAGCTTACAAATCACTGTGCATATAGGTGGTGGTGTTGGAGAGATGAGATATGGAGAAGAGGAAGTATTAAGAATACCATGTAAATAACTAAAATAGTAGTTTGGATTAAAAACATAAAAAGAAAATCATCAGTTAAATAGAATTTTAGACTGGTAATGCAAGTAGGATAAGTTATGATTCTATGTTTACCAATTCAGTTCATTTTCTTCACCTTATTTTATTATCTGCATACAATTATCAATATAATGAATTTCACCCTTTAAATCACTTAATGTGAAATGCTTTAGGACGTCAAAGAAAGAAAGATTATACCTTGTAGTAGGAAACTTAGTAAAGATCTCATAAGAGAAGTAGTATTGAAAAAATGACTTAAAGTAAGATTATTTCAGGCCAGGCATTGTGGCTTGCATCTGTAACCCAACCTACCAGTTTAGGAGTCCAAGGCAGGAGGATCACTTGAGGACGGGAGTTTGAGACCAGTCTGGGTAATAGTGAGACCATATCTTTAGAAAAAACTAAAAACATTTAGGCTCACACTGTTGAGGGTTAGGGTCGAGACATGAGAACCCCAGGAGTGGGACAGGACTTTGCCAAAGAGCAACCTGGGGACATGTCAGTTCACTAAGCAAAAGCTGCTTGACCTTGAGGGGGACATTCCACCAATCAGGGATGTCTGCAAATGGACCTGAGTTTGTAATCTGAAGGTGGAGAGAATGATCAAAAGATGTCAGCCCAGCAGATAAGAGCAGTTTGCTATTCTATGCCTGGGGCAATGTCGCTATCTCATTCCTGAGTTTATGTCTCAGTAAATGAGGAACTAGATAAAGTAAAAAGAAGTACATGGTATCTTTTGTTCTCATTCAGATTATATGCACTACTGCTAACCGTCAAGCTTTTCATGTGGAATCATTGTAATCTATGCCATGAAAAAGAAAATGAAAACGTGCTAGAATTCAGTCAGTACCACCTGGCTCACGGGAATGCTGGTGGTCCCCTGACCTCTCTGCACTCTTTCACCTTACTTTTTGTGTCCACAACTTTGTCTCTCCCATCTCTTGCAATGCACACTGTCTGGAGACTTGGTTGTATCGGGGGAGTTGCGAATCCCTGATATCACACAATGGTGTGTGCTTGTACTTCCAACTACTCTGGAGGTTGAGGCAGGAGGATCATTTAAGCCCAGGAGTTAGAGATTACAGTGAACTATGGTGATGCCATTATACTCTAGCCCAAGCAACAGAGCAAGACCCTATTTTAAAAGCAAAATTGTCTATACTACTCAAAGGGATCTACAGATTCAATGCAATCCCTATTAAAATACCAACATCATTTGTCATGGATCTACAAAAAATAATTCTATGCTTCATATGGAACCAGAGAAGACCCCGTATAGCAAAAGCAATACTAGGCAAAAAGAACAGATTGGGATGCATCAATTAACCAAACTTCAAGCTATACTATAAGGCTATAGAAACTAAAACAGCATGGTACGGGTACAAAAACAGAGACATAGACCAATGGAGCAGAAATGAGAACCCAGAGAGAAAACCATCCTCATATAGCCATCTAATCTTTGACAAAGCAGACAAAAACGTACACTGGGGAAAAGAGTCCTTATTTAATAAATGGTGCTGGGAAAACTGGATAGCCACATGTAGAAGACTGAACTACGATCCACACCTTTTACCTCTCACAAAAATCAACTCATGGTGGATAACAGACTTAAACCTAAGGCGTGAAACTATAAGAATTC
>NW_012155696.1:29274-29788 GCF_000956105.1 Propithecus coquereli | reverse complement strand
TGTATGATAAAGAGAAAAAAAATCTTTTAAGCACCCAGAATTAAAAAGACACATTACATAATGACAGGCAAACAGAAGGTTAACAGCAGTTGTTTTTTTTGTGTGTGTTTTTTTTGTTTTTGTTTTGTTTTTTGTCATTTTGAACTATACAAATCAGAAAGCAATGGATTAAGATCTTTGCAGTACCAAAAGATAAAGGCTATCAACCAAGAATTTTTATGCCCAAATGAAAGTGTCTTTCAAAAATAAATTCAGAATGCTGTCTTTTTCAGACAATAAAAAGCTAAGAGAATTTATGATCATGAGACCTGTAATATCAAGAAAACATATATAAAGGAATTTCTTCAGGCACAAGGAAAATGACACTATATAAATGTCTTTACTTACAAAAAAAATATGGTTCATGACAAAGAAATTAGTATGTGGATAATTATAAAAGATACTATTTTTTATTGTAAATCAATTAAACAGTTGCTCAATTATTGTATTAGTCAAAATTCTCCAGAGGAACAGA
>NW_012155696.1:16594-17554 GCF_000956105.1 Propithecus coquereli | reverse complement strand
GATAAAATTTACTTTAAATCAACAATATAAAGAGAGATGGTTATTATATAATGATGAAGGGAGGAATTCAACTATGAAAATATTTTATTTCTTGATTTAAGATTTTATTAAGTAGAGAAATGAAAGACTCTGCCTTCAGTTAAAGAAATATAAAATTTAAGCAACCAAATGTGTTACATTTGTTCATAATGGCCCTAAAATCTCTACTTTCTGTGTCAATGATGCCACTTCTGTGATTATCTAGCCATAATTCAAACAGTTTGAGTTTCAATTCTCTACTTAATCTAATGTTGTACACCACCCTTGAAATTCTTTTAGAGACTGAAACCTTAAGATGTTAAATGCAGCAATATTTTTTATTTTTTTATTTTATCCCCCTCTAATTGAATAAGTTACTTAACCTAGAGAATTAAAATTAAATGAATGGTTGGCTTAGACCTAAAATAATAAAAATATAGTCATATTTTTGCTTTTTGTCTTTCTCACTTTGGACTCAGTAAGTAAGGAAAATCAAGTAGGGAAAACTCAGTTTAAATATAATAGCAAACCAAGTACAATATTTTGTACCCATCATTTCATCTATTGTCACTCTCTCTTAGCATATGTAGGTGTGAAGGGCAACAGTTTTCACACAGCAAAATAGCTTCTTACCCCGCCCCCCCCCAAAAAAAAGTTGAGCTATTTATTTGTACACCTGGCCATTGGCATTAAAGGGTTTCTTGAGCTTGTTTTGAGAAACAGCTAAGTTTTACTAAGAAAGTACAAAAGTTATCTGAACTTGAGAAACTTTTGTACTGCATGTTTGCTAAGGAACATTATAAAGTCTGAGAAAATTTTTGACTCCTTTATGTCGTAAGTGGGAAATTTTTATAATCTAATATGATTTCTAAAAACCACATCACTCTAGCCATGTCAAGAAAATTTCCAAGGTACATTTAAACCCAGGCTCTTGCAAAATGT
>NW_012155696.1:15341-16544 GCF_000956105.1 Propithecus coquereli | reverse complement strand
AAAGCCTTCATCCATTCCCACTGAATATCAGGAAATATACCCTTAACCACAAACTCAGTATTTGTTATGTGTATTACTTGAATGCCACCTACATGTTTCTTTATATCTAGGTATATCCAGAACTTATGCTTAGTTCATTCTTTTACAGGGGAAGAACACATGTAGGGAGACAGGTATAGTAGTATTGTAACGCAAACGCTTTTTTTTTTTTTTTGTAAACCTATTGCTATACAGAAACAGAGAGTACTAAATAAAATATCAGGCCCATGTTTCAGGGCTGGTTCTAGCCCAAAACTGTAATATTGCAAAGATGATTTCACCTTTCCCACATTGTCTCTGGAAAATTTTACTAAAGAATGCTTTCATATGTGTCCTTTCCCTAAACCTTCTTATTTAAAGATTTAAAGTACTTTTTCAAAGTTCTTCTTATAGTAAAGTACTGGCATTACTCATTTACACCAAGCTTGTATTTTTAACCCAGCCACATGCAGTCTCACCCCCTCACCCACCTCTGCGGTGTTGGAGAATAAGGACTTACCTGAAGTTCCAGCACACCACCCCCTACCTGGAGTGTTCCAGTGCTTCTCCTGTGGGGCTAGAGCAGGTTAAAGATCCCAACAACATCACTGCAGCTTGTTCCTTCTCACAACCTACTCACAACCTACCACCTACTAATAAGGATGTCAATTCGTATGGCGCTTTACAGTATTTACTGACTCAATCATAAAGGATATGTTTTAATCTTACACACAAGCACCACCTACTGTCTCAGAGATTAAACTGGGCATGCAAGTATAATTCACACTGTTAAGAAGAACCCAGGGCTGGGGAAAGAGAAAGTATTTCAAAGACCTCCATCTTCCCTCATCAAAGAGAGACAGGGAATCCTCCCACACACATAGCTCACCACAGCTCCAGCATGCAAACAACTAGCAATTGAGAAAACATCACCGTAAGGATATCTATAGCCAAGGCATCCAGAATCTAGATCACCATCAAAGCACCCACAAGCAAAGCCAAATGTTCTTATCCAACATGTTACAGTCTTTTACAAATGAGGGGAGGGGAAGCCCCATCTAAACAAAAAGAAATCCAAAAATAATAAGTGATCACAGATGTCCCAGATGAGAAGGAATCAATGAAAGAACTCAAGAAGTATGAAAAATGAGAGTGAAAGGAAACCACCAAAAGGGAACACCAGCT
>NW_012155696.1:14706-15291 GCF_000956105.1 Propithecus coquereli | reverse complement strand
AAAAGAAACCTGCACTCATGTTTATCACAACACTATTCACATAGGAAAGATATGGAATCAATGGATAATTAGAGAAAGAAAATATATATACATAATGTAATGCTATTCAATTGTAAAAAATAACGAAATCATGTCTTTTTCAGCAACATGGATGGAACTGAAGGCCATTGTCTTAATTAAAACTACTCAGACAAAGAAAAGCAATTATTGCATCTTCTCACTTATAAGTGGGAGCTAAACAATATGGACACATGTAAGCAAAGTATGGAATGGTGGACAATTAAGATTCAGAGGGCTAGGGCAGTGGAGGGGGTTGGATGATGCAAGGTTGCTTGCTAGGTACAATGGGCATTGCTTGGTGATGGTTGAATTGAAGGCTGTGACTTCACCACAATATGATATATCATAACAAAATTGCACTGGTACCCCATGAATACACAAATAAAAAATAAATGCAAAAAATGTATGTAATAGCTTTTTGAAAAAGATAAAAATACTGATATAATTAAAAGAAAAATATACAAATATCCAAATCCATAATTATTACTATGGATTTTAAGATTCCTCCCTTAATGATTGACGGAA
>NW_012155696.1:12180-12595 GCF_000956105.1 Propithecus coquereli | reverse complement strand
TTACTGGCACTTACTGCTTTACTTTGTAAAATAATTAAGTTTAGATAATCTCCAAGAATATTTACCTAAAGACAGAGCAATAAATTCTCCATTATTATTTTAAATTTGAAATCTTTTTATAGAATTAATGGTGATTTCTAATCGCATTTGATGCTTTACTTTTAAACTATTATTTACAATTAAAATATCCTACCATGAACTTATAAAAATTACATGACTTTAGAAATGACACATTTGCAATTTATCTTAACTAATGAGAGTGTAGTAACCAAGTATGTATAATTTTGTGTGAAGTAGAAAGTAAAGGGGTACTCTATTCAGGGAAGAATGGTCATGACTAGACAGACCAGAGAAATAAATCTGCTAATTTCAGCTAAATGCGAGTTAAGCTAATGACCTTGACAGAAGAAAATTA
>NW_012155696.1:2581-2905 GCF_000956105.1 Propithecus coquereli | reverse complement strand
AATTAAATATGTCCAACTGCCTCTTCATTTAGGGCATTATTCATTTGTTTTTCTTATAAATTTTATTGAAAGTTATTCTTTTGCATACATATCTTCTTGAATTGTCTATACCTTACTGAATGAAGGGACTGAGATTTATTTACCTTACATTCCCAGTAGCAAATATAGTGGCACAAACATAATACTCACTAAAGTATTTTTTAACAGAACCATTTTAATTAAGTTTATAATGTAAAACTACTATCCATAGACAACTCATCAGGAAAATAATTTAATTACCCCCAACCCTAAAATGGCATAAAGCTTTAACTCAGATAATTAAAC
>NW_012155696.1:2128-2513 GCF_000956105.1 Propithecus coquereli | reverse complement strand
TTGTACTATTTACTGAATTAATAAGTATGTAAATATGTGGATTCTCTAGAATCATGTTTCCTTCATCAAAATAAATGTTGATCTTGAAAGCCAGAGGCCATTAACCATATTTTGAGAAAGAAGGATTTGACAACTTGAGCTTTTACTGACTTAGAAAGCATTTTTTTTGGAATCCATTTTCCTGATAGTTTTTAGATATTGCTATTGCTAGAGAAATAATCAATATTAGTAAGTCTGTTTGCTAAATCTGTTTATGACTTTCTTCAGTATTTCACTGACAGTAGATAAAAATCAAATTTATACTTAGGCTTTCAAAAGTCCTTACTGCAATAAAAATATGATATTTGCCAATATAACTGAGAAATATCTTGGGATATCTAATATA
>NW_012155696.1:0-563 GCF_000956105.1 Propithecus coquereli | reverse complement strand
GCATTCTGGGAAACTGGAAACATAAGAAGAAAATATCTACTTTTGTGGCAAAATGACTTAGTTTCCGAATTGTTTCTATAATAACTAAACTAAAAGATAGAAAATTACCTGTTTGTTTTTCTACACTAAATGTCCCAACACCTAAAAATTAGCTTTAATGTGCGAGTTTGTGTTTAAAACTTTGCTGATTTAATATACTTACAATATCTATGATAATTTTTATTTTTGAACAGCATATAAATTAGTGCTTTCTATATTGTTTTAATGTAATATAAATTCGTGATCTATAGTACTATGTCAATTTTAATTTAGAAATATCAACTAGAAAATAATTCCTCCTTCTTCTCACCGTTTTATAATTAGAAAATACATTAATATTTAAATGATATAAACTCAGTTAAAAAACAATTGAAATCAAATTAAATATGTCCAACTGCCTCTTCATTTAGGGCATTATTGATTTGTTTTTCTTATAAACTTTTATTGAAAGTTATTGTTTTGCATATATATCTTCTTGAATTGTCTATACCTTACTGAATGAAGGGACTGAGATTTATTTACCT
>NW_012155695.1:13097-13401 GCF_000956105.1 Propithecus coquereli | reverse complement strand
GCATCAATGGATATCCATGCTTATTGCAGGATTAGTCATGCTAAAGCTGTGTTTCTCAAGGTGCGAAGTTTTCACAAAAGGGAAATATTTTAGGTCTTAAATTCTGGAGGGAGAAATTCTAGTGAATATATATTTGTATTTTATAAGTGCTCCCAGGTGTTTGTAGACCCGGGTTCTGTGGAAAAATCTATGAATTGTATGTTTTTGCCTTTGAATTTCTCTCTAGGTATGACACTCTCCTTTCTGGAAAGTAATTTTGTTATAATCCCCTTCAAAACTAATGCAAGGAAATTATTTTTCCTTA
>NW_012155695.1:11115-11462 GCF_000956105.1 Propithecus coquereli | reverse complement strand
ATATTTTATTCATAAATTATTCAGTTACTAGAGATATAGCTTTTTTAATAATGATTTTTGGAGAAATAAAAATAAACCAAAAAAGGAGTTGCTAAAAGTTCTCAATTTTATCAACTTGAAAATGACTTAAATGTTTAAATAAGCAGCATTCTCCAAGCCAGAATAAACATCAGAGTTACCGAAATGAAAAAAAAAAAAAATCCCCCTCTCTCCTGGCTCAGGCTGTAAATCACAGGATACTGGTACACTCTTGCATCAATGGATATCCATGCTTATTGCAGGATTAGTCATGCTAAAGCTGTGTTTCTCAAGGTGCGAAGTTTTCACAAAAGGGAAATATTTTAGGT
>NW_012155695.1:0-380 GCF_000956105.1 Propithecus coquereli | reverse complement strand
GAACAAATACTTTTTGACTTTTTTAATTAGTTCTTATAATTATGGGAATAGATATCTTCAGGCTTACAAGGTAGCACTATGTCTTAAACATTTATCCATTGAGAAGTGATCATTTAAAAACCCATTATTCTCTCCACTGGCATGAGAAACGTGTTCACAGCACTGAATTCAAGAGTGAGGGTAGATTAATAGATTTTTTTTTTTTAAATTTAGGAATGCAATTTAAAATTCTGTTTTCTAGACATGGGATCAGTGTGAGAACATTAATGACTTTAACTTTTCACTTGACAATATAATCACTGGAAAATTCATCTAGATTCATTGTAAATATCTGAATTAAGGCACATTCACAGTACAATTTGGAGAAAAGTGGATTGCAC
>NW_012155694.1:3752-4855 GCF_000956105.1 Propithecus coquereli | reverse complement strand
TAACGGTACGAATTATGAACAGGAAAATAAATGAGGTAACATATTTTAGGCAGTCAGGTACTTTTCTTGTAAATTACTGTCTGACTCATTGTACCGGCTAGTCTGCCCTCCTTAGGATGTACGTAGCCTCGAAGAAAGCCAGGCCTTTTGTGGCCAGTTTGTACATACAGTCGGCCCTCCGTATCCAGGGGTTCTGCATCTGTGAATACAACCGATTGCAGCTAGAAAATATTTGTAAAAAAAATTGGGTCTGTACTGAATGTTTACAGACTTTATTTTTATTATAGTTCCCTAACAATACAATTATTTACATAGCATTTACATTGCATTAGGTATTATAAGTAATCTATTGATGATTTAAAGTATGTGGGTGGATATGCATGGGTTATATGCAAATACCGAGCCATTTGATATTCCTGGACTTGAGCATCTCCAGACTCTGATATGTATGGATTTTGGTGTCCACAGGAGGTCCTGGAACCAATCCCCTGCAGACACCAAGGAGCATTGTATAGGTCCTACATTCTGTTGCAATTTCTCAATCCACAGACATCTAGTTCTTGAACTGTAAGGTCACTATTATTTCTGCATTTCTTTGGTATATATTGAGCTCCAAATTATTCTATTAATACTTTTATTTCCAATTCTTGTCCTTCTTAAATGCAGATTTTGTTGTTGTAGGCACTCGACTTCTCCCTACGTTTCCCAGCACAACACCACCTTTCATATATATTGAGCTCCAAATTATTCTATTAATACTTTTATTTCCAATTCTTGTCCTTCTTAAATGCAGATTTTGTTGTTATAGGCACTAGACTTCTCCCTCCGTTTCCCAGCACAACACCACCTTTCATTTCCTTTTCTCCTCCATTACTTGCTTCTCTACTCTTTATCAAGAATGTGATATTTCTGTCTGATTATCCCCTCTGGTCTTCTAAATTTTGCCCTAATTCCAATATTAAATCACAAAGAAAATAAAGTTCACTACTCCATATTAAAATATCATATAACTGATATACGTTAATACTTGACGTGAACTTATTCCTTGAGACCTTTCTTAGGAATGTCTCAGAAGCAGTTTGTTTACGTCAACATGCAGATCA
>NW_012155694.1:3267-3702 GCF_000956105.1 Propithecus coquereli | reverse complement strand
ACTTGCTTCTCTACTCTTTATCAAGATGTGATATTTCTGTCTGATTATCCCCTCTGGTCTTCTAAATTTTGCCCTAATTCCAATATTAAATCACAAAGAAAATAAAGTTCACTACTCTATATTAAAATATCATATAACTGATATACATTAATACTTGACGTGAACTTATTCCTTGAGACCTTTCTTAGGAATGTCTCAGAAGCAGTTTGTTTATGTCAACATGCAGATCATCTGAGATTTCAGGAGAAACAGAATAAATAATTTATACCTTTAGTGCTGAATTAAATTAGGATCGTGTTCACACTCCATAAACACTTAGTTCTCTAAGGAATAGGCTCTCTTATTGAAATGGTAGTTTACAATAAACTATAGGAATTTGTAAAATAATCTTAATTGTTATTTTTATCACGTCTGAATCTTCAAATCGTTTTCTTT
>NW_012155694.1:0-1402 GCF_000956105.1 Propithecus coquereli | reverse complement strand
CCAAGACTGTGCACACTGCACCCATTAGGTGTGAATATACCCATCCTCTCCTCTCCTCTCCCACCTCCCCGACACCCAATGAATGTTACTAACATGTGTGCACATAAGTGTCGATCGGTTAACACAATTGCATGGTGTGAGTACATGTGGTGCTTGTTTTTCCATTCTTGTGATACTTTACTTAATAGAATGGGCTCCAGTTTTATACAGGATGATACAAGAGGTGCTACATTACCATTGTTTTTTGTGGCTGAGTAGTATTCCATGGTATACATATACCACATTTTATTAATCCATTCATGTATTGATGGGCACTTGGGTTGTTTCCACATCTTTGCAATTGTGAATTGTGTTGCTATAAACATTCAAGTGCAAATGTCTTTTTCATAAAATGTCTTTTGTTCTTTTGGATAGATGCAATCCAGTAATGGGATTGCTGGAACAAATGGTAGTTCTACTTATATCTCTTTGATGTATCTCCATATTGCTTTCCACAGAGGTTGTACTAGTCTGCAGTCCCACCAGCAGTGTATGAGTGTTCCTATCTCTCCTCATCCATGCCAACAGTTGTTGTTTTGGAAATTTTGATAAAAGCCATTTTCACTGGAGTTCAGTGATATGTCATTGTAGTTTTGATTTGCATTTCCCTGATGATTAGAGATGTTGAGCATTTTTTCATATGTTTTTTGGCCATTAGTCTGTCTTCTTTTGAACAGTTTCTGTCCATGTCCTTTGCCCACTTTTTAATGGGGTTGTTTGCTGAAGCCAACGTCACTCTGATACTAAAACCAGGAAAGGATGCAACAAAAAAGAAAACTACAGATCAATATCTCTTATGAATATAGATGCAAAAAGTCTCAACAAAATCCTAGAAAACTGAATTCAGGTGATTATTAAAAAAATAATCCATCATGATAAAGTGGGCTTCATCCCAGAGATGCAGGGATGGTTGAACATATGAAAACTTATAAATGTAATTCAACACATAAATAGAAGTAAAAACAAAGATCATATGATCCTCTCAACAGAGGCAGAAAAAGCATTCAACAAAATTCAGTACCATTTTATGATAATAACACTTAACAAAGTAGGCATAGGTAGGACTTACCTAAAATGATAAAAGCCATATATGACAAACCCACAGCCAACATCACACTGAACAGGGAAAAAATTGAAAGCATTCCTGCTTAGAACTGGAATCAGACAAGGTTGCCCTCTATCATCACTTCTATTCAGCATAGTGCTGGAAGTCCTAGCCAGAGCAATCAGACAAGAGAAGGAAATTAAGGGCATCCAAATGGGGACACAAGAGGTCAAACTATTGCTCTTTGCTGATGATATAATCTTATATCTAGAAAACCCCAAAGATTCTGCCATGAGACTACTGCAATTGAAAAACAAA
>NW_012155693.1:3755-4102 GCF_000956105.1 Propithecus coquereli | reverse complement strand
AAAAAAAAAAAATTAGGTGTGGTGGCGCATACCCGTAGTCCCAGCTACTTGGAAGGCTGAGGTGGGAGGATCACTTGAGCCCAGGAGCTCAAGGTGATAGTGAGCTATGATCGCGCCACTGCACTCCATTCCTATGTGGGTGACAGTTAGTCCCTGTCTCTTAAAAAAAAAAAAAAAATGAGAAGAGGTCATATAAAAGAGGAAAATTTACCTTATTTAACATGCCTTATTTCCTCTGACTCCTTTCTTCCTCCCTCCACATATAATTAGAAATGCTTTTAGGTGATAAGGAAATGGAGGAAAATAAAAGCATCTTTGCCAGTCTTGTTTACCTTCTTAATATCTCA
>NW_012155693.1:2838-3705 GCF_000956105.1 Propithecus coquereli | reverse complement strand
ACCGCGCGCGCTGCCCGAGGCGCGTAAGTGGGCAGGGAGGACGGGTCCCCGTTGGGGTGGTTCCGCCCGGGGGTTAGGGGGCGCGGGACAGCTCCGATGTGGATCGAGCACCTGGGGCGGCGGCAGACCTTTTCCTGCAGGTCTCGGCGTGGAGGTGTCGAGCCCGGAGGCCCGCGCAGCGCGGGGTGCGGAAGCAGGGCCCCCGAGAGAGTGGCGGGGAGGGGCGCGCTGCGGGGAGGAGGCGGCGCGCGGCCCTCATGGCGCCGCCCAGGACGCCGTCCGCGCTGCTCGTTGGCATAAGGGAAAGTCCGAAGCTCGTGTCAGTGGCTCAGTGGGTTGGAAGGAGTGGGTGTGGTTGGGAAGGAGTGATAAATTTAAAAGGAACTTAACGCCCGGTTTAGCCACGTATTCAGCCTTTCTACACATTTTTTTTAAAAAAATTGGAATATAATGCACAATTACATTCACTTGTATAACCAGTGGTTTTCAGTGTATTCACGAGGTTGTGCAGCCACCACCGTTAGCTAATTACAGGACATTTTCGTCAATATTTCGTCACCCTGAAACCCATTAGGAGACGCCCGTTATTTCCCCCTACTCCAGCACCGCTAGCCTGCTTCTTTCTTGTCTGAGATTTCCTGTTCTCGGTACTGCATGTCGCATAAGGAGAGTCGTACGATACTGTCCTTTTGTGTCTGGTTTATTCACTTAGTGTAATGTTTTCAAGGTTCGTCCGTCCATGTTGTAGCATGTAAAAAAACTTCATTTTTTAAAATGACTGATTTGTGTGGTTATACCACATTTTATTTCTGCATTAGTTGATGGACATCGATGGCTTTCCAGACCGTTTGAGGTCTGTTCCTCCAC
>NW_012155693.1:0-445 GCF_000956105.1 Propithecus coquereli | reverse complement strand
CATCAGACTTATTTCCCCAAATTAGAAAACTATAAAGCTTCTAGAGGAAAATACAGAAAAATATCTTTATGACCTGGAGGTACACAAAGGTTTCTTGGACAGAATTCAGAAAACAATAACCACTAAAAAAAAAAAAAGGATAACATTGATGACATCAAAATGTTAAACTTCTCATAGACAACTCTTAAGAAGTGAAGAGGCAAGCACAGACACCTATCTGATGAAGAACCGATATTGGAGATATAGAAAGAACCGGTAAGGTTAAGACCTGGGATTCCTCCTCTGCTGCTCTACCTTCGGGGCCTGTGGCTCAGTCTTTGGAGTCCCTCCTTTTTCATGAAGGGCAGCACGTGTTAGCAGCACGTGTTAGCAGCTAAGTGGTTTTATCAGCCTGTTTCCTGCCAGCAGTGTGTGAGAGTTCCAGTTGCCTGGCCAACTCTTGGTG
>NW_012155692.1:10052-10724 GCF_000956105.1 Propithecus coquereli | reverse complement strand
ATGCCTTTGCTTATTTTTAAGAGGAAAAAGAGACAAAAAAAAAAGAGACATAAAATATATTAAATAAAAAATATTCATAGCTATGTGGGAAATTAAACAGTCATGAGATGACTTTCCCTCAAGTTCATTCAAATAAATTTGAAAACATGAGTGAAAAACAGTTTCCTATGTAAACTTTCAAATTCTTTTCATGAAGCAAAACTAAACACTAGAAACTAAAACTTATCAAAAATAACACACACAAAGGAAATAACTTGCAAATATCAATAGAAAAAATCCTAACTGAAATAATATCAAACAGATTGCAACAGTTGATTACACGAATGACACAACATGACCGAGTAGAGTGGCTTTTGCAGGAATGCAGACAATTCAAAATTTAAAAATCTATTAATAGAATCCACCATAACAATGGATCAAAAGAGGAAAAATTATAAAGATCTTGTTCACTGTTGTTGAACATGCTGTTGTATTGTTCATTGCAACTGGCAAAATTTAACACCCATTCTTGACATAAATGCTCATTAAAACAGGAATAAATTGATATATCCCGAAGATGACAAAACACATTTATTTCGGCCGGGCGCGGTGGCTCACGCCTGTAATCCTAGCTCTCTGGAAGGCCAAGGTGGGCGGATTGTTTGAGCTCAGGAGTTCGAGACCAGCCTGAGC
>NW_012155692.1:621-1182 GCF_000956105.1 Propithecus coquereli | reverse complement strand
CTTCCTCAACTCCAACAACCTTACATCTCTGCTCCATTTGGATCACCCATGATAATGGCTGCACTCCAGATTCTGTCAACACCTGGAAAAGCTCCTTTAAAAACAAACTGGGTAAATTGTCATAAATCAAGAGAAAGGATTAAAACAAAACTCATATCAAGATTGAAAACATTAAGACCCCAATTTCAAAAAATCTAACAGACTGAAACAAATAATTTACAGAAAAGAAAAACAAACAGCTAAGAAAATACACAAAAAAGTGTTGACTGTCCCCACTAATCAAAGGAATACAATGAGATGACATTTTTATTTTCCAAATCAGAAAAGATCAATCATATGAAATATTCAATGCTGGCAAGAGTCATATGAAAAGGACTCAAATACCAGGGGGAATGCCAATTAGCCTATGATAACAAGCTCCTTTCCAGAAATATTATACAAGAATGTCTAAAGTGCCCATATTGTTTCACAAAGGTAAAAGTGTAATATCTGATAGCAGAAAAAATAAAAGCTACTAAATATAAAAGAAATCCATCATAAACAATGGTCATGGATAGGAAG
>NW_012155692.1:0-571 GCF_000956105.1 Propithecus coquereli | reverse complement strand
GAATGCCAATTAGCCTATGATAACAAGCTCCTTTCCAGAAATATTATACAAGAATGTCTAAAGTGCCCATATTGTTTTCTGGCCCATTTCCAAGGTTCTATCTGAAACTCAGACTAGATGAAAATAATCTGAAACTCAGACTAAAATGATATATAGGCCAGGTACAGTGGCTCGCACTTGTAATACCAGCACTTTGGGAGGTTGAGGCCAAATGACTGCTTGAGGCAAAGAGTTGGAGACCAGCCTGAGCAATATAGCAAGACCCTGTCTCTACAATTAAAAAATTGTATAAAGATATTCATTATAGTAGAAAAGTAGAAACAATCCAAATATCCAACAATAGGCAAGATGATGGTAGGAGAAAGTTGAAATAAATACTAAGTTGCCATTCAACATAGTATATGGTTGCTATTCAAAATGCTATACTCAAAGAACTTAAGAAAATGGAACAAACCCTTCCTTTTTTTCAGCTTACAAAAAGCCAGATACAAAACTGAATATACCATATAATATCAACTAAGGTAATGTATGTATGTGAATGTATATGCATAAGACTGGATGTAAAAATCTG
>NW_012155691.1:5408-7388 GCF_000956105.1 Propithecus coquereli | reverse complement strand
AGCACACATAATTTCTAATAGCTACATTTACTGAGTGGTAAGTGAATTTCTAGTTCTATCCCATTTTTGATGATTGTATTTCTTCTTCCTCAGGTATGATGTTGCCATCTTTGACCTCATCTGTGTATTTCTTTGTGTTTTTGGGTCTGTGTACCTGGTGGTCCTGGTGCCGGACATTCGATCCATTGCTGTTCAGCTGTCTCTGTGTTCTGCTGGCTATTTTCACTGCTGGACACTTGATTGGACTTTATTTATACCAGTTCCAATTCTTTCAAGAAGCAGTTCCACCCAATGACTACTATGCAAGGTAAGAGAAATCTTTAAGACATTTCAAGGAGAGGATGTTCCCTCACACCCCGTCAGGACCTTGTTTGGCACAATTTGCAGGGGTTCTTCTTGATAGCAGGCAACTGATGTATTAAGCAAAGATTTGGTGGGGGGGGGTGAGGCAGTCTAGCACTTTAGTTTTATTGAATGACGCAGTCTAGAAGGAATCTGAAGAGAGTCTCCTCAGATGGAGGTGCTGCTGGGACACAGAAGGAGGGGAGCTGGCGTTTGCAGTGAGCAGAACAGACACAGGATCTTGGCTGGGGAAAGAGATCCAGGAAGAACATTTTACACCGAGGAATAATGAAGCCATGTCACAAGCATCCAGCTAGAAAGAGCTCTCATGGGCCCAATGTATGACCACAAATTGAGCATCAAAAATAATAACTAATTGGTTTTAAAAACTTAAAAACAAAAATACACAAGTCCATGGAGAGAGAGAAAAAGAGAGAGAGAGAGAGATAAATCTAATAATGTGTTTCATTTGGAGATGTCTATTACACCAACTCCTTACTGTGAAAATGGGAAATAAAGATAAATAATCCAGCATTTACTTGGACTTTTTAGAAGGACTCTAGGCCTTTCTCAGTGAATGAGGGAAAACTCCTCTTTAGAGGATAATGCCAGCTAATGAATGGAAAAGGAATAATAGAATTAGAAAATTACCATCTGTCAGTCCTTAATGAAATGTTCGATTATGGCCACCACCTAAAATCATTCCTTTAAAAGGTTGTTGTGATGTTTGCACAATGACAAAGTATAACCTCACTGATTGTTTTCTAATTGCAAAGGAAAAATCATAGTTTTTGAAGGTGGTCAACACCTTAACCAATTGACCAAAATGAACGTCACCAAAAGTGGGATAGCTCGACATTCACACCTGTGAATGTGATGCAATCTGTGGGATATACAGCATCACATTGTTAAGGCTTTTGACTTAACCTTTAGTTTACAGAAAATACAAAGCATAGGAAATAATTTAAGTGGCTCCACAAGAAAAACTATCAGAAAAATCCAGAATGTGGATTCTACAAGGCAAATTATCTGATCTCTTCACAGATCAGCATCATGAAAAAGAGGTGTGTGTAGAGAGAGTGGAGGCACGGGCTGTCTAGTTAGAGGAGAACTAAAGATACCTGACACACATGTGAAGCATGGCTCTAGATTAGATTCTGGTTCAACAATAAATCTCTAAAATACATTTCCGAGTTAAGGGGAGAAAATTTCAATATTCTTTGGTTATCAGCTGAGAGTATAGAATTATTGCTAATTTCTTAGGTGTATGATGGTATTGTGGGTACACAGAAAAATATCATTACATTAGGAGATACATGGTGGATTATTTAGGGATAAAGTGCCATGATACTTGGAACTGTCAAATGGTTTAGCAACAAACACAATGGATAGATACATATATACGTATATACTACTGATAGGTACACAGAGAGAAAGAGAAGATAAATAAAATTATTTAAACTAGGTGATCAGTGTGGGGTTATCTGTTGTCCTATCTGAACTTTTCTTTGTCTAAGGAAAGGTTCATAATTTAAAGTTACAGAAAAAAGACAGGGAACAGAAATGGTAGGAGAGGACGCAAATGTGGGGTGAAGATGCCAGAATTCTCCTCTCTGCTGTGCCTCCAGGAAGTGGTAT
>NW_012155691.1:2681-3088 GCF_000956105.1 Propithecus coquereli | reverse complement strand
AAAACAATAGCATTTTCCTAAGGCATAATTTCAATGTATTGTTATTAACTCCAAACTCTCAGTTAGAAGAAAAACTGGAGACTAGCAAAAAAAAAATCTTACAGGGATGTTTGTCACAAATTCATAACCACAGAGACTCCAGCCCTTATATCCAGCCTCTGGATAAAGCTGTCCTTAAAATAGTGCAAGCAATTTTTATCTTCTCGTAAGCTTTCAAATGGGCTCTCTAGTGAGATTTAACCTTATTTTTAGAAACACTGAATTGATTTTTTTTTTTGTCATTAGTGTAATACATGTTTGTTGGTGATTATGTGGAAAAAAAAAATGAATAAGGGAAAAACACTTTTTAAAAATGTAATCCTAACTCCCAGAAATATATACTATTGCTTTTGGGCCTTTATTTTTCC
>NW_012155691.1:0-441 GCF_000956105.1 Propithecus coquereli | reverse complement strand
TATTTCAGTGTCAAAACAATGTAAAAAAAGAAACAGCAAAACCTAAAACTCCAGCAGAGTGAGTTTAGTCTATGATAAACAAGAAAAATGTTAAAAAAAAAAACCACTAAAAGTATAATATCACTTATTGTATTTATACTATTTTTATAACAGTCATAAAATATCAATTATATGTAAGGAGGAATAAAGGCCTCCGTGTTGTGTGTCTTTTTCTTCTGGTTTAGAGAAACCAGTGGGATCTTTAGAAAATGAAAGAAACCAATCAGCTCTTCTGTTAGGTCTGGGGCAGTCTGCTTTGCAAGCAGTTACATAATCCAGGTTATTTAAACAAATGCACTTTTGCTGTCTAGCCCAGGATTGCTAGGGTGTGCCTGTCTTGCTTTAGAGTGATCTGAGGTTTAATAAACAGAAACAGCACAGGAAGACTAAATCGTTTTTAGT
>NW_012155690.1:3698-10219 GCF_000956105.1 Propithecus coquereli | reverse complement strand
AACTAACTCCGTGGAAACACGGGTTTCAGTTACTGAAATGTTAAGAGACTCTCTTTCTGGGATGGATGTGTTTGGATGTGCGCACTGTTGGGTCATATGCTTCGAAATATTTCTAATATTGTTCTGTGTTTCCTGCCCTGGTGTGTGCTGGTAGACACGATTCAGTAATAAAAATGTCTCAGTACCAGTATCCTCTGAAGAAAACTAGTGAGTTCTCAGTTTTCAAGTTTGCTAAAAGACCAGAGCCCGGGATGTGAGGTAACATTTCAATTTAGCATCTAATGTACATTATTTTTAGATTCATCCAAGATGTGTTTATTGGAAGAATGACTGTAGAGAGAGGCCCTTATTCTAGACGCTACCACTGGGAGTTTTGATCTCACGTTTTTCTTGGGAACATAGTTCTAGGAGCTTTAACACACACGTAGATTCTTGTAACCACCACGACAATTCACGATCCAGAACAGTCCCCAGACTCCACAACACTCATCTGGAGCCACGCCTTCGCAGTTACGCCTTCCTCACCTCTTCTCTCTGGTAGCAAGTGATCTGTGTCCTTCTCTGAGGTATTGTCTTGTGGAGAGTGTCAGCTATGAAACCGTACACTTTCTAGCCTCATGAGGTGGGCTTCTTTATGATGCAACATCTCGGATGAATCTCAAATGCTTCTATCGATTGTCTGTTCTATTTTCCTGCTGACCAATATTGCACTGTATGCAACACCAAGTTTGTTTCTCCATTCTTCCATTGAAGGACGTTGGTGTTGTCTCTAGTTTGGAGCGATTATGAATAGAGCTGCTTTCAGCATTTACGGGCAGGCTTTTGTGCAAACCTAAGCTTTCGTTTCTCTAGGGTAAAGAACCAGGACTGGGATTGTTGGGTCCTGTGGTAAATGTCTGTGGAACTTAAAAGAGACCGCCAGACTGCTTCTCAAACTGGCTGTACTGCTCGCTTCCCCACCAGCAACGTGTGGGAGTTCTAGTTGCTCCCATGTTGTCTAGCACTTGGTACCGCCAGTACTTTAAACTTGGGCCATTCTAATAGGTGCGATGGGGTATCTCATCTGGGTTTTAATTCGCATTCCCCTCATGGTTCATGACGTTGGACGTTGTTTCATGGGCTCGTCTTCAAGCCTTTCTCCCATTCTAATCAGGACGTTGGTTTTTTGACTGTTGAGTTCTGAAAATGCTTTCTCTATTCTGCAGATGAGGCCTTTATCAGGTCTGTGATTTACAAACATTTTATCCTAATGTGCACTCTTGCTTTTCGTTCTCTTCACACACTGTCTTTTATAGAGCCAGAGTTTTAAATTTTGCTGAAGTCCACTTTGTTCATTTTTCCCTCATGTGGATCGTGCTTTCTGTGTCACATCCAAGACTCGCCTTTCCTCAGCTCACAAAGATGTTCTCCTCTGGTTTCTTCTAAAAGTCGTATGATCGTAGCCTTGGCGTGTACGTCTCTGAACCCTTTTTAGTTAAATTACCTGTAAGTGTCGAGGCTGAGGTTCATATTTTTCCACATGGATATGCAACGCCATTTATTAAAAAGATCATCCTTTCTCCTTTGAATTCCCTTTTGCATCCCTGTCCAAACCACATTTCTGTGGATGTATTTATGGACTATTTTCTTCTATTGATCTGCATGTCTACCCCTTTCTAGGACAGGAGTCCTCAGGACTGCAGCTTTACAGCAAGTCTAACAATCACATAATGCCATTTCTCCAAATCTTTACATCTTTTTGAAAAATTGAAACTTCTACATAAATTGTACAGCTTTGTTGATATATATATATATATATATATAAAATATAAATTTCCATCAAGGATTTCAATGAGCAGTGCATTGATTCTGCAAAGCAAGTTGAACAAAATTGACGTTTTCCTTTGTTGAATCTTTCAATCCACAAACATATTTATTGTTTCTCTCCGTTTAACTAGGTCGTCTTCGATTTCCTTCATTAGCATTTTATAGCTTTCAGCATACAGATCCTGTAGATATTTTCTTAGTTTCATATCTAACTATTCCAGTGTGTTTGTAGCTATTACAAACAGTATTGTTTCTTAAGTTTAGGTTTCCACGTACTCACATGATTGTTTTCTGTGTGTTGACTTTGTCTCCTGTGTCTTTGTAAACTCGATTATTCCTTCCAGGGGTTTGGGGAAGATACATTGGAGTGTTCTGTGTAGAGGATCATGTGATCTACAAAAGGGTCATTTTTTATTTCTTGCGCTCTCATACGTGTGCCGTTTGCTTTTCTGGCATTATTGCCCTGTCTGGGGACTCCAACGTGGAGTTGAATAGCTATGGTGAGAGTGGACATCCTTGCCTCGTTCCCAAGCATTCAGTCTTTGACCATGAAGTGGGGTGTCAGTTGTAGGTTTTTCTGTACGTGCCCTTTATGAGGTTCAGGAAGTGTCTTCTAGTCTTCGTGTGCTGGGGTTTTTATATCATCCGTGGACGTTGAATCTTGCCGAATGTTTCTTCTGCACATGTTGATGTGATCTTGTTGTTTTTCTTCTTCCTCCGATGTCTCCATCTGTGGATTATGTAGATGGATTTTCAGTTATAGAAGGAACATCCCTTGAGTTCCTGGTATAAAACCCCCTCGATCGTGGTTTATTATTCTTTTCATCTCTTGCTAGATTTGAACTGCTAGTTTGTTCTTGAAGAATTTTGTGCCTGATTGAGAAGGAGTATTGATCGGTCTGTAGTTTTCTTGGTATCAGTGCTGTGCTAGCCTCATAAAATCAGTTGGAAGTGTTTCCTCTGCTTTATTTTCTTGTGTAGAATTGGTGTTATTTCTCCGTTTAATGTTTGGTAGACTACGCCACTGAAACTGCCTGGGCCTAGGGATCTTTTTGCAAAGGTTTTTAAACTACGAGTTCAGTTTCATTAAGAGATACAGGACTGTGCACACAGTTCGATGTTTGAACCACATCTTGTGTGACTTTGGTAGCTTATGGTTTTCGAGTACGTGGTCCATTTCATCTGAGCTGCAGAGTTCACACAGAAGAGTTGTTTGCGGGATTACTACATTGTCCCTTGTATGTTCTCTGGGTCTATAGGTGGAATCTCTTCTTTCAGGCCTGCTGTTGGTACCTTGTTGCTTCTCTCTGTTTTTTCCCTGTCAGTGTTCTACAGGTCGATCGATTTTATTGATCATTTCAAAGAACAGGCTTTTGGTTTAAGTGAAGTCATCTATTTTGTATCTGTTGGAAATTTCCTGGTTTTCTCTTGCTCCTATTTTGTACACATGCTGGGAATTTGGAAATGATCTCCATAGCTTTTTGACTAGATGCAAAATCAGTGACCACGAAGGCGAAAATACAAAAGAATGTGCCACCAGGTATAAAATTTAGGAAAAGTCTACTTTACGAAAGGAGATGAATGCTTGTGAGAAGAGCGCTTGCTCGTCACGCATTGCTTGTTCTTAAAATTATTCTAGAGAATGGGTCGGAAAGTGTCAGCAAGGAAGTGGCCTCACCGAATGCGTTGCACCCTTTTGCATCCTGTGTGACTGGGATGCGATGATTGGTGTCGTTTCTAACACCTTTGCTATATGCCAGCCACATTCTACGCTCTAGACAGGTATTATCTCAGTCGATCCCCAGAAGACAAGGTGGTGGGTCTCCTGATTGTCCCCGTTTTACACACAGGAAGTGGAGGGACAGAGGGGTTAAGTAAGGTGTATAATGACGGCTCTCCTTTCTTCCCTTATCACCCTTTGTTTCAGTCTGGCCGCACACCCTTCCTCGCTACCTTCTGGATATCTGAGAACCTCCAGCTTCACGTTCTTGTCCAGAACACAGAGGCCGAGCGGAGCCTCCAGCTCAGACTAGACCTCCATGGATCCACTCCAGAAATGGAATCCAGTGTTGATCTCGGGATCTTCCCAGATGACGGCTGCAGAGACTTCGCAGGCGGGCACAGCAGCCCCTCGGCCTTCCTCCTCAGAGCAGCTGATGGTGGGCCTGGGTAACCCACGCCCCGGTCCTGGCTCCAGGCACCCTGTGCCTCTGCCAGAGGGGCTGCTCCAGCAGCGGTACCGAGAGGAGAAGAGCCTGCAAGAGAGGCGGTGGGAAAGGCTGGCGTTCCCGCAGAGGAAGAAAGCATTCCTGGGGCACCTGAGGCGCAGACACCGTGATCACATGGCACCTTACCCGGCTGAGAGGGAACCCAGGATCTCTCTGTCAGGGAACGGGGATCAGAATCGATTCCGATGCGAGTGTCGATACTGCCAGAGCCATAGGCCGACTCTTTCTGGGATCCCTGGGGAGAGGAGCGGGGCTCCTCCTGCTTCCTCCTGGGAGGCGCTAGTGCAGGGCCTCAGCGGCCTGACCCTCAGCCTGGGTACCAGCCAGCCCGGCCTTCTGCCCGGAGGGGCGCTCCAGCAGCAGGAGAGAGAGGAGAAGCGCCAACTGGAGAGGCAGCAGGAGAGCAAGAGAGTGTTCCAGAGGCTGCTCAAACAGTGGTTAGAGGAAAACTGAGACACTGCTCGTCACGCGACGTTGGAAGGAAGGTCCTACTCTCCCGTGCCTGTCATTCCTGGATCGCTGTGAGGCATTCTGTGGCAAGGGGGACTGTGTACCGGGGGGTCCTCACCTCATCTCATGTGGCTGCTGTGGTGCGTGTTGTCACTTTCCCACCCTGGATCTCCATCTTTGCTCCCTACCTTGTTGTCCGTAAGAGATAAAACGTCTGTGTAGTGTCAATGGCTTGTTGCTGTCCCTGTGCTTTTGTGCCATTTAACTGACTGCCTCTGAGAAGCAGCACTAGGTCTGTCGAAATGCAACGCGCCACCCTGAGGTCCAGTTTCAAGAACCGGAAGCTGAACAAAGTGTGGGAAAGGGACGTGGAATGAGAACTTGGTGGTTCACCATCGTACTGTGTGTGTAAACTATTATGAATATGATAAGCTAAATGTAAGTAAATGTCTCCCTGCTCTTTAACAGTCAAGTCGTAGTCCTCCTCGCAGGAATTCCGATGGGGTACCTCATCGTCAATACCAAATAAATATATGTATGAAAGAAAGTAACCGAAGAATTCAGGTTTGTTCATCAGTAGTGGTTTGTTTCCTGTCAGATCTGAGATCACTACCTTGAAATCCCCAGCAGTGGCTCAAGAGTTCATCAAGGGGAGCTCTGCGCTGGGGGGCTGGGGAACAGGGGAGGGGGCACCAGAGAACACAGTCCAGTCGCTGAGGCCCTGCGGCAGGACCAGCATCCAAACCAGCCGGGCGGCACAAACAGAAGGAAGAGAGTCCTCCTACTTGCGGGAGATGTGGAGGCAGAGTCCGCTGCCCACCGTGGGAGCCCCTGCCCCTTGGTGCCGATGCCCTGGCTTAGGGGATCCAGGGGCCATTCTCTGTTGTCTGGTGTGCCTGGGTGGTGACTGCAAACAGCGGTTTTGTGCCTGCTTTGTGAGAACCAGAGCATCCTCTACTTATTTCAAAATCATATTGGCATTTGGACACGTGTCTTCTAATTTCAAGAGCCACCACTGATTAAATCTACCTTTTTTCTCCCTGCAGAATCCCGAGATGTGTACCCAGCAAGTGACCGTGCGATTCTTCTGAACTGAAAGCAAATTCTGCTTTGTGTCAGTCTGTGTTTTTAGGTACACCCCAGAGCCGTGTTGCTGCAAAAATCTACGCGTCTCCTGCCCACAGAAGGGGCTTGAAAACAGGTATGATTCTTAGATTCTGAACTCGGGATCTCATCGGAGAGCTTGACAGTTAAACCGACCCTGCCAGGATTCCCTCCCAGCTCCAGGGTCAAGGAAATTAAAGCAGGGCTTTTCTTTCTTGAAACTCAAATTCAGACTGGCGAATCGGGGAGAGTTTAGAAGGGGTACCATGGCATTGCGCTTCGCTGGATGTGTACTAGTTTTCTGTGCGTATTTCCGAGGTTTAGCTCATTTTGTCCTCTCCCACAGACCCATCATCTGGCAACATTTTCAGTCCTCTTCTATGATTTGGAAAGCAGAGTACAGAGAGGTAGGGAACTTGCCCAAGGTCACACGGGCGGTAGGAGGTGGAACTGGCGTGCAAACCTAGGCGGGCTGGATTCAGAGCTGGCGCCGTTCACCGGTTTCCCTCCGTCAGGGTGAGGGGTGAAGGGTGAAGCGCCAGGGGCTCCAGTGGACCTGCCATGGCTGGTCGCACCACATCTTAGTAAGAGACGTTGTTGAATCCCCGCCGCGATGCAGTGGGGCTGGTATACGCATCCCCACGTTGCAGAGAGTTCATGGAGGCCGTGAAGTCGTGCGCAGAGACACGCGGGCCTTTGTCTGACTCGCCAAACACCGAATTGCTTGCTGTTGACCTCCCCAGTCAATTCCGACCCACGCTGCCAGTGACAGTAATCGTTTAACCAATCATCACGGCTTCAGTTCGCTCACTTTGCCCCCACCCCCCTGTTCCGTGCTGTGCTGGCTGTTGTGGGGAAGTGAAGAGGAATAGCAGAGGGCGTCCCTGCCCTCGGGGATTGAGCATTTCGTCAGGGAGAGAGATCAGATGCTGC
>NW_012155690.1:0-1264 GCF_000956105.1 Propithecus coquereli | reverse complement strand
TGTGTGGATGTGACGCTCCAGCCAGCCGGAGTCACTGTGCACGTCTGGGCAGAAGGAGTGTTGGTCAGTGCACGTGTCCACATGTGTGTCTGTGTGTGTGTGTCTGTGTGCCGGCGTGTGCGCAGGCACCCTGTGCTTGCACATCACTAATGAGTCACCGTTCCACGTCTGTGGGTGGCTCCCATAATCCCTCCTGGCCCTGAACCCCGCTTACGTGCTTTTCTATTCACACATCCCCAGGGCTCGGCTTCGGTTTCCCTGGTAACCAGCCTCAGCCCTCAGCTTCAATCTCTGGTCACAGCAAGACATGGAGAGTGGGAAGGGCTGGTGCCTCACCCACAGGGCCCCTGCTGGAGCTGAGTGAGCCCGTGGGGATGAGCGGCAGCGCGGTTTCCAAGACAACAGAACTCCAGATCCCTTTCCAGCTGTGAGGCCCTTCTCCCTCCCTGCGGCCTGCGGGCTGTCAAGTAGGAACAGGGAAGTGGTGGCATAAACACGCCCCTGAGGCCTTGAAATTGTTCTACACATGGCTGTAGAATAGATATGGCACAAACAGCTCTCGAAAACAAGGAACATGATGAAATTTGTTTTTAATTCTGTAACAACAGACAAGGCTATGCAGTCTGAGATTGTATTGACAGACAGGACACGGGCAGGACAGGTGAAGTGGAGTGTGTGCCTATGTCCCTCAACCTCAGCCGTGCATCAGAGCTCCCGAGGAGCATTCGTAAAGGGAAGGATGCCGGACACTGTCCCCTCAGCAGCTCTGGAACGTGGCCCCGGCATGAGTATCATTTTACAGCTCCTCTCCTGAAGGCCCGGGCTGCTGCATCTGTGGAAACGGAACCATCGTTACGGAGGGAAACCAACATCAGAAATCGGAGGCCCCTCTTTAAAGAGGAAAGCAGGTCTTCATCATTCCCTGCCGTGCTAGACAGATTTCTCGGGCTAAGGGAGAAGAACAGTTTCAAAGTACCGTAAATGTGTGTTTGGAATCTCACACCGTACTTGCTGTTCATTCTCAATCTTCCTGAATCAACATGTTGATGTGAAATCCGTGCATCTCCTAATGAAGCATACCACTTTTTATTTCTCGTGACGATCCCTTATGCTCGAGTTATTCTCAGAGCCAGTCAAGCTCTTTGGTAGGTGCCGTCACGACACATAGCACAGTAGTTCTTTGAAAATCAAAGACGGCTCAGGTTTGCATCAGTTGGTGTGGATGAATCAGCTCTCATGCTTATTTGCTAAGTGTGTCCACTGG
>NW_012155689.1:6292-6885 GCF_000956105.1 Propithecus coquereli | reverse complement strand
TTCATTCCTGAGTGGGGGCCAGGGCAGGTCCCCGTTCTTGCCAATGCCCATGTTCTGGGACACAGCGACGATGCAGTTTAGCGTACGAACCATGGTGGCACCAGCAAACACTCCACTTTGAATTTTAATCTCAAAGATTTTTCTACCTGTGGTTCTCTGTGTTTTTACTTTTCCTTAAGATGTTCCTACCAACTTTCAGAACTGTCCCTCTTCTGGACTTTTCCCGCCTTACCGATTGTTTTGCATTCCTTTTGGCATTGCTTTTCTTTCCTCTTACTGAGCAGAGCATCCTTCAAACAAGGATTCTGGTTATTTTCTTCCTTCCCTGATGAAGCCCATCTGTTTCAGGTCTCTAGCTTTCGTTTTTTCCTGCATGACTTACCCAGTGACCCCTGACCCCACCAAATCCCACATTTCTTCCTGTTTGGTGACGGCGACACCCTCTCAGTTGAGTAGGATAAACACTCAAGTGTCGGTTTCCTCCCAAGATTTCTCCAATCTCACAAAAGGACCCTTCTCAATTGCCCTAACTCTGCATCATCATCTCGCCTTTCTCTTCTGTCTCCCAGAAGCTTCTTTTTTCTTATCACACC
>NW_012155689.1:3468-3817 GCF_000956105.1 Propithecus coquereli | reverse complement strand
TCTTGTTAATATTCTTCGTCATAAATTCTTTCCCTAGGCTGATGTCTATTAGAGTTTTCCAAACGTTTTCTTCTAGAATTCTTATAGTTTCATGCCTTAGGTTTAAACCTGCTATCCATCATGAGTTAATTTTTCTGAGTGGTGAGAGGTGCGTATCCTGTTTCAGTCTTCTGCATGTGGCTATCCAATTTTCCCAGCACCATTTATAGGGATTCTTTACCCCAGTGTATGTTTTTGTCTGCTTTGTTGATGACCAGATGGCAATATGAGGATGGTTTTATATCTGGGTTCTCTGTTCTGATCCATTGGTATATGTCTCTGTTCTTGTACCAGTACCATGCTGTTTGGT
>NW_012155689.1:0-532 GCF_000956105.1 Propithecus coquereli | reverse complement strand
CTGAATCACCTTGACTCAATGCTAATGAGAGCTTGGCAAAAAAAAGTTGGGAAAATGCATGCATCTGGATATTGTCCATAAATCAGCTCTCAACACATACTGAAAGGGAAGCTTAGCTGAGATAATATGAAATACAGTAACAATTCAAATAATATTTTCCGTAATGAAAAGCAAATTCTTCAGATGCATCAGTTCTAAAAATAGGCAGTAGGAAAGTTAGAAAACAGAAATGTGAACCGATGTTTTAACGAAATAATTTCAGTTAATTAATCTATGTCTAAATTAAGAGAGAGCTGTGAGTTTGTTGATAAACTGATGCTAGGAAAAATCTCACATGATTAGGGACACAGAGGTGCTGTCTCTCTACCCTTTCCATCATATCAACCAAATTCTTAACATCTTTATTACTTTAAAAGTAACTTAGAGTTTAGATGTTAAATTGTTTGACAAACAGGGGTTTTATAAATTGTTCGTATAATTATGTTTCTATATTCTCTGAGTTTATATATATCCTTTTGCCAAATAAAGATAA
>NW_012155688.1:5778-6359 GCF_000956105.1 Propithecus coquereli | reverse complement strand
TATTTTATATTTATGTACTTGTGCTTAGGTTGCATATTATAATAACAATATATGGTGTTTGGGGGACATATAAAATTCTATGTATGGATGTAAGAGTGTACCTATGTGATAGTTGGCAGAAAGTTCATGATTAGGACATAGTAGATATCTCCTGATTTGCTTGTGAAAAAATCCTACCCCTTGTTATGGGAACAGCTCTTAACATTTCCCCTAAGGAAATACCCCTCACTTTCATTTCATCATGCCATGTTTTTGAAGGCATTATTAATCACAGTAGTAATTAAGGGATGAAATTTAAGCTAGATTAATATTTCTCCTCAGAATTGAATCTTTAATCAAATATTCTATAGACAGAAAGCAATTGGTACTGAGATTTTGTGTATAATTTGTGTGTGTATGTGTTTCTGGTATCAGAACCAAAAATGAAAAACCTTAAGTTCCGACCTGTTACCCCAGGAGTTGCTGTGGCGCATGCCCTTGTCTGCATTTCTTCCATTTTTATAAACTGCCCATTCAATAATTTTATTTTGTTTGAGCTTCCTAAAGTAGTATGTGTTGAGGACTGTGATAAATGAATATTC
>NW_012155688.1:3540-3908 GCF_000956105.1 Propithecus coquereli | reverse complement strand
TATTTCTTGCTTTAATTATCATTTAGCTGTACTACATCATGTATTGGGTATCTAGAAAACCCCAAAGATTCTGCCATGAAACTACTGGAATTGATAAACAAATTCAGGAAAGTCTCAGGTTATAAAATCAATGTACAGAAATCAGGAGCATTCATATACTCCAACAACAGTGAAACTAAGAACCAAATCAAAGACTAAATATCCTTCACAATAGCAAACAAATAAAATAAAATATCTAGGAATATATTTAAATAAGGAGGTAAAAGACCTCTACAGGAAGAACTATGAAACACTGAGGAAGGAAATAGCAGAGGACGTAAAGAGGTGGAAAACCGTACCATGCTCATGGGTCGGCAGACTCTATATTG
>NW_012155688.1:0-380 GCF_000956105.1 Propithecus coquereli | reverse complement strand
CTCAGGTTAAGAAATAGATCAGGGTGGACATCTCAAATATCTATCATTTCTCCATCTCATCTTCAAGTTTTAGTTATTTTATAGTAAATAAATGTGTTGCTTTTTAAAGTATATTTCCACCCATTGCTATACCATTTACGTAGTTTGAACTTTAGTTGATCATTTGTCTTTTTACGAATAGTATGTCAGTAAGATTATTCCTCTTATTATGGCTGTATTTTATACATTATTATTGCTCAACACTAGGAGTATGCCACAACCTACTACTATTTTTACTGTAAATGGCAATTTGGGTGATTTCAACTTTGAATAAATAACATACATCCTTTTACAAATATAGCCAGCCATCTGTGGCTTTTGGTGCACATGCCCATGTGCCC
>NW_012155687.1:6285-6709 GCF_000956105.1 Propithecus coquereli | reverse complement strand
TTAAAGATATTTAATGACGAACAGGCTCTGTCTTTTCAATGAAAACTTTCTCTGTCCTCTCCTTGGTCAAGGCCAGTCTCTGTAATCCCTTTTTAGGCCAGTTTATAAACTGCTGTTGACTCCAGTAATAGAATTTCATAAATAAAAAAAGATGACAGAAATTACCTTACTACTGCAAAATGAATCAATACATTCTGAATTTTGACTTCCAAGAATGTTGTTCAGGGACATGTTGTTTATTCTATGGAGGGCTACAGGCATTCTGGATAAAACTGATATTCTCTAATTTGAAGCACTTCTGCTCTTGAGTTTTTCTGGTGTAAAGAAAGTAAGCATTTTTAAATTCATCACTGGAGAAACGTTTTTCTTTTACCACCACTCAAAAATATGCTGTGATATACTAAGTTGCTAGCAAATATGCTAT
>NW_012155687.1:1989-3349 GCF_000956105.1 Propithecus coquereli | reverse complement strand
CATTTCTTTTTTTTTTCTTTTCTTATTTTAATAAATTTAGGGGGTACAAGTTGAATAAGATTCTCCATTTCTAAGAAGCCTCAGATAATATGGATGCTGCTTTCTCTCAGATTACACCAACAAAGATTTAGAGCAATACTTAATCCATTTTGTAGTAACAATAGGACCTCTAGTATGCATGGAGATATAGTGAACAGGGACCACTAAACTTCACTCTCATCTCAACAATGCCAAATAGGGAAAAATGTGGGTGTGACTGTACGTGGGGATTGTGTTTGTGTTTCCCTCATGACTACCCAAAAGCAGTGTGTCTTAATGACTATAGCCCAGGATCGATACAAGTCTCAGTGGAGCTCCTGACTCACTAGTGAAACCCTATGCAAGTTACTTTACCATCCTGTCTGATTTTCTTTTTATTTCCAAAATAAGAACTTGGGTACTTGTTCCAGGCTTTTCCCACAGATGCGGTAATTATTAATAAGGGACCACTGTACAGAAAGAGTAGATACAAACACAAGGAATTGTTAGTACTCTCTGCCGTCTCTTTTCCATCCAATGCCCTTCTTGCTACTTGTACCTGATTTATCTATAGTCCAAGTTCTTTCCATTTTCTTCATATTCTTCTCATCTGACCATGTGATGCATTATTCAAATGCCCAACTCCTTTTATTGCTAATTATATATTAACCAGGTTCTGACTTCATTCTTCTCTGTATTGAATCCTGGTCCAGACATGACACTGACAAAAAGGATTCCTAGAGCTCAGAGGAAATTTTGGCAAATGACAGTTCTCTTTTAAGGCTGTTAGTGTTAATGGAATATTTGATAAGATGGTAATAACCCCTGAGATCCTTTTATAGCAAACCCAGGGGCAATATATATATATTTTTTAACAGTCTCAATGACTTTTATTTATTCATTTAAGTTTTCAGTGAGGTCAGTTCTTGACAGCATTTCACAATGACAATTTCTTCAAACGTGTTAAACATGTATAATTCAAGCTGTCTTTTTTCTTCCAATTATACCTATTGATATGTGTAGAAAATATTTCTCCATGTTTATGATTTAGTTGCAGTTTAAAATTCATTTCCTCAGCTCTCATTTAGAAGTGAAGAACTTTTCGCCAAGCTATAGGATATCCCCCCTACCTGTCTGTAGAATCAGCAATTTGGTTGTTAAAATTCTCACCCATGTGTCATCTATTTATGTTCTCCTTTTTAATCTCCCTTCTCAAAGACTCTTTGTGCCTCCATTCCAGTATCCAATAGTTAAAATTTGATTATTTCCCTCTGGAAAAAAATGTTTATTGTCCTTGTCAATTTTATACAAAATAACACAATTCTTCCTCTGTTTCAAACAT
>NW_012155687.1:0-354 GCF_000956105.1 Propithecus coquereli | reverse complement strand
TGCATTTTGTCTACTTTTTAATAAGGTTGTTTGTTTTTCTCTCTCTAATTTGCTTGAGTTCTTTGTAGATTCTGGTAATTAGCCCTTTATCGGGTGTATAGCTTGCAAATATTTTCTCCCATCCTGTAGGTTATCTTTTTGCTCTGTTGATTATTTCCTTAGCTATGCAGAAGCTTTTTAATTTAATCAAATCCCATTTATTTATTTTTGTTGTTGCTGCGATTGCCATAGGGGTTTTCCTCATAAATTCTTTGCCTCAGCCAGTATCTAGAAGAGTTTTTCCAACATTTTCTTCCAGAATTCTTATGGTTTCATGCCTTATATTTGAGTCTTTTATCCATCTTGAATTAATTT
>NW_012155686.1:17226-18759 GCF_000956105.1 Propithecus coquereli | reverse complement strand
GGCCGCCAGCGGCCCCGCACCCCGGGCTCATCCGCCCGCTCACCTCGGCCTGGCGTTGGGCCCGAACCCCAGGGGCAGACCTGCGACCGCCGCTCATGGTCCTGACAGCAGGGATGAAGCAGTAGTTGCGCCACAGGGTGTCGTTCCCGTGCGCTCCATATGCGACCTCGGCGGCGAGGGCCGGTTTCAGCCGACGCACTCACGCCCCGCTCCGGCTGTGGCCGAAGCTGGCCAGGAACGGGGCAGGGCGCAGGGTATGCGGACGCCACTCCCAGCCCGGTTCCCCAGCGCTGACCTCGCACTTGGGCGGTGGCCCTGCGGGTCCAGGAGCCACACAAATCGCAGCACCGGCCGTGGCCGCGATCTTCTGGAAGGGGGAGCCCGGGAACGTCGGGTGGCCGCTGCCCACCAGGCGCCCGTTCGGGTCCGCGGCGCCTCTGCCTGCAGCGCCCGGGCCCGTCCCTCGCGCGCGCTGCGTGCCTGCTCCCTGCCGCTCTCGCAGGACGCGCTGCCCCGCGCCGGGCTCCACGGGGGCGCCGCCACGACACCGCCGCCTGGCGGAGAGCGAGGGCGCAGGCCCGGCGTCCTCAGGCGGTGGCGCGGTCGGGCTGCCCCCGCGCCGGCAGCCTGCGTTGGAAATCGCAGGAAGATTTAAACTTGTAAAAAGTAGAAGTCTGTGGGGTGGGTGGTCCTGACTTAGGCCAAATGGAGAACATTTTTTTAGAGAATAAAAATGACACGAGATCACATTGTGCTGAGCTGCGGTGCTGTACTAAGATTCGTAGGTTTGCAGGAAGAAAAGTTACTATTTTAACGTGAGCTAGTATTTCATTAAAGAGGATCACAACGTGCAGTTATGAGTAAGTTGTTAGTTATAACTGATGTGTGTTTGATGAGTATCACGAGAGCAAAAAAAAAAAAAAACACGGCTGCTGGTAAGGAAGAGGCGCTATACTGCTGTGTGTGTGAAATAAAATATCTGTAAGTAGAAGCAGCAGAGGAGAATGAGGAATGAGAGTCTGAACACACTACCAGGTTGCGTCTAAGTAAGATTTCTCGGAGAGTAGGGTTCTTATCCACACACTCTTGCTGCTTGGAAAGAAGGTGTCCTTCTGCGCTCTAAGCATGCACCTACCCAAATTGATGGAGTAAGAGAGGTGAAAAGTAGCCTAAATTTTGCTCCCCTTGTTGGTGCCCTGGCTCACAGCTGTGTTTTCTGGAGTACAGAGAAGTTTGCCAATGTAGGTCTGAAAGACGTGGCGTTTTTCTAGTTTCCACAATGGCGCTATGGTCTAGCTATGATTCTGAAAACTAGAAACTTCTGGGAGACTGCTTCTGAAAACTAGAGACTGCTATGAAGGCACCCAGGAATCACTTGAACCAACAGGGACACATTGGGAAATCAGAAATTGTGTTCTACTTATTTAGAAGGTTGTGTTATTGTGATATATGTGATATATGATATATGTGACAAGGACCGATGCAATACAACCCATGAGGCAAAAGTTTCCAAGGAAAATGCGTGCACACTTC
>NW_012155686.1:3342-3703 GCF_000956105.1 Propithecus coquereli | reverse complement strand
GTGATGATTATGGTAATGATTTTGACAACTGAAGAATGAACACTGATGATGTGAGGTCTATTATTTTTTTCCAGATATACAAAATATGTTTCTTCCATGCCATTAAGATGAACACACTTTCCACTTATATTATCATTAAAAAAATGCTTTGTTTCCCAAGCCGGCATTGGAATCTTAGCCAACACCATTGTCCTTTTCTTTTGCATCTTCACCCTCTTTCCGGATCCCAGGCCTAAGTCCAATGACCTGATCACCTGTCACTTGCCTTCGTCCATATAGTGATGCTCCTCACTGTTGTGGATTTTTTGTCTCCAGACATGTTTGAGTCGCTGACTTTTCCGAGTGACTTCAAATGTAAGGC
>NW_012155686.1:0-1567 GCF_000956105.1 Propithecus coquereli | reverse complement strand
TCTCTTACTTGTTAAGTATTTTTTCTCTAAGAATCCATTCGTAGTTTGAATATTAATTTCTCTCAACCCTGTTAATAAACATTTCTCTGTTTTCTGGCTTTATACAAGCCATGGAGACTTTGTTCTCACTTTCATAAATAATCTCTTTTTCTCTCACTGCTTTTAAGTGTTTTCCTCCTCTTTGGTGTTATGCAATTTGATGATTATTTCTTTTAAGTATTTTTCTTTGTTTTACTTATTTCGATGTGCTGCACTTCTGAATCTAAGGAATCATGTTAGATTTTCCATTTTAGAAACTTATGAATTATCAATTATTTGATTATTGCCTTTGTTCCTTTTACATATTCTAGTGAAACAATTAGATATATTTCATTCCTTCACATTCTAATCTTCAATATGTGTAAGTATATTTATATTTTAATTACTTTGTCTTCCTTTAATGTATTTGACTATATTCATTGTGTTCAATATTCTAGTTCTCTAGTCCTTTCATCAGATCAGTCTAGTTTAATGTTTAACCTGTATGTTGTATATTAGGTTGATTTATTATATTTTCAATGGTTTCCTTTCCATTTGGTCTTTTCCAAATATGGCTTTTGAAGCTTATACTTTCTTGTTCTTCCTCATTATTTTGATTTCTTATTATTCCCATTATATTGACAAACATTTAAAAATAATTCTTATATCTGAAGTTTATGTGACATGGAATTTGTTCTAAACCCACATCTTGGTAGCTTATTTTCCTGTGTGCAATATAATTTATAATTTTGTTCTCACATGTTGGAAATATCAAACTTCGGATTTCTGCAGCCACATTATTTATTTGTTTATTCTATTACTCTGTGGCAAGCTGGACAATCCACTAGGATTTGACAGCCTTTTGATCAGTCATATCTAAGTGGAGCAAGTGCTTCTTAATTTGATTACTCCTCCGGCTCATTCCCTTCATTTATTTCTGCTTCTGTGAAGTTCTTATATTTTCCTTTCAGCTCTATTCGGCATCACATGGATTCTTGTACCTCTCTAAGGATTTTAGCTGTCTGCATTAAAAGTGTTTAGAATGTATAGTTTTTTTCCCCAAAACACATCTATATCAACAGTGTGTACATGAGGGAAATATTTCACACAGATTTTCTGTGGAAGACAACAGCATCTCATGATAAATCCCAAGTTCTTCATTTGGAACACACCCCGAATATACCACATGGAAATAATAATTTGTAGAGTGTGACAATTTTTAAATGCTACATATTTACCTCCACAAAAAATGGAATAAAGTTGAATGAGAGAACCTAGCACATAACCCATGTTTTACACAAATATTTAATGACAATATAGCACTACAGAAAAGAGTAATTTTATATGGTCATAATTTCTCTTGTTTTAAGCTAATATTTACCTGAATTTAGGTATTTTAGCCCCAATCACCATGCTGTCTAAATTAGCACTTTCCTGACTCAGTAAAAATAATCTGTTTGAATTTTTCATTTAATGCAGGTTATTAAAAAGATCTTTAGATTTGTACATGGCGTAGTATTACTGGTTGGTTAAAATTTTTTTTTTTTTT
>NW_012155685.1:153107-153399 GCF_000956105.1 Propithecus coquereli | reverse complement strand
GGCCAGGCACGGTGGCTCATGCCTGTAATCCTAGCACTCTGGGAGGCCGAGGCAGGTGGATCGTTTGAGCTCAGGAGTTCAGACCAGCGTGAGCAAGAGCGAGACCCCATCTCTACTAAAAAAAAAAATAGAAAGAAAATTAGCTGGACAACTAAAGATATACAGAAAAAATTAGCCGGGCATGGTGGCGTGTGCCTGTAGTCCCAGCTACTCAGGAGGCTGAGGCAGTAGGATTGCTAGAGACCAGGAGTTTGAGGTTGCTGTGAGCTAGGCTGACGCCACGGCACTCTAC
>NW_012155685.1:136048-139419 GCF_000956105.1 Propithecus coquereli | reverse complement strand
CCCTACTGGGGTGTGAGCTGTTTTTTGCTTACAGCCCAGTTAGGCCAGGAATAAGGGGGGAGGGACACAGATGTGAGTAGCAGAAGGTTGGGAGGGTACATTCTGGGCCTTGTAGACTGATTTACACCTTTTGGCCAAAGTCTCCAGGGTAAGTTGAAAGTGGGCTTGTACTGTCACCCTCTTAAAACAGTTTCAAGAACGTGAAGTTCAGAAGTGCTTATAATCAAATAATCTTATATTATATTAAAGACTTGGCCTTAACAACCTTGCCTGTTTACATAGGCAGGGAAGGAAAAGGAACCCAGTATTTGTGGAGCATCTCCTATGTGTGAGATGCTTTGCTCACCACTTTAAACACGTGATCTCATGGAAATTTTCCAACAATATTATGTGTCAGGAAATTGTTTTATGGTTCAGGAGAGATCAATAATACCCCAGGTACCACATCCAGGGCCGAAGCCTAGATCTAACTTAAGTTTCTCCTCGCCCCCAACCTGGGCTTTTCCCACTGTTATCAGGCTTCCTGTGTAGTAACCCCGTGCCTTTCCTCCAAAAGCTTTTGTGAGTTAACAGAGTCGGTGAGATTGTTTACACGGATGCTCCAATGCTCCACCTCCCCAATCCGTTCACCGTGTGGTCACTGCTCTGAATTTATTCAACAGATATTCTCTGGAGGACACATTGGTGTTCATGGTAAATGTATAAAATAAATCTCAATCCTTAAGTAAAGATGGAACTTTTTCAAAATAACTCTGGTCCTTCTACTGTGCGCACCAGTGAGTGGGAAGCCCAGCAGGTGGGAAGATGCTACCAGGGAAGGTTAGATTTCTTGACCTGAATTGCAGTTACAGGGCCATTTGTTTTCATTCTTTGAGTTCTAAATTTATATTTTCCCCCTTTAAAAAGGATTATTGTATTTTGTAATTAAAAAATAAAAGATGGTATATACCATGGATGCACCTTGGAGTGATGGAACTGTTTTTAGGTATGGGATTGCCCCAGGGACAGATCTGTTTTTGGTTGTTGAGGGTTTTGTTTTTGTTTTCTCTCTCTCTCTCTCTCTCTCTGTCTCTCTCTCATATTTGGAAATGCTTGGGCCATTGTAACTATGCGGTTTTTTTTTTTTTTTTTTTTTTTGCTAGTGCCTCTGCCTGACAATCAGGAAGATTTTTAAGAGGCCCCCTCCTGTGTGTGCCTGTGCGCATGTGTGCATAACTACCTCTCTTCTATTGTAATTGTTGTAAAAGAATGTACTCACTTGGATGCTGAAGAGTATCCTTAAAAATGTTTGCTGGGAGAGCAGCCAGATACTTTGAAGATGCAACATTTGCTTGTCACTTTATTTGCTTGCTGTTTAATATTGCTTACCGTAATAAGTGGACTTTTGCAACAGGGTCAGAGGGATAGCAAATGTTTATTTGAGGTAGGATTGTTAGGTCTTCCGGAGATGGTTGCAAGGATGGGGTTAGTCTAGTGCAGGGTTCCTCAGCCTTGGTACTGTGGACATTTTCGACTGGATAGGTCTTTGTTGTGGGTGCTGTCCTATGCCTTGTAGGCTATTTTAGTAGCATGACTGGTTCTAGATTCCAGTACCAGCCTCCTCCCAACCCCCTCCCCCCCAGTTGTGACAACTGGAAATGTCTCCAGCTATTGCCACAACACCCCTGATTGAGAACCCCTGGTCTAGTGTGAGCACGCATCCTTGCCATTCATCTTGAGCATCACCACTGCCCATCCTAAAAATGTCTTCTGGATGCAGGCGGTCAAGATGACATCCCACTCCCAAGGGGCCATCAGGCTCCTGCTTTCTGTTTCCGTAGCCACGCAAGTTCTGTGTGAAAACACATTCTTACCCAGAAATGCCCTCAGCACTGACCCTTTCCCTCGTGCTTCTCCCTTGTGCCATAGTGAAAACTTCTGGGATTTTCGATTGTAGATTTGGTCCCCTTGGGAGAAAAATCTGCTGAGAAAGCAGGTCACAGGCAGGTGGCAGCTGACCCCAAAAGCCAGCTGGTTCCCTGCATGTTAAACTTGAAGGGTTCACCAGTCTGGAGGGCTAAAGGAGAACAAGCTGCTTGAAAGTTTGCCATGGAAGTCTCATGTTGAAATGCTAACCCCGGAGGTTCCCCTTTCTCCACTCTACAGAGTAGTTATTGTTCTTCGTGTGTCCCCTTTGCCTCCCCATAATTCTTTCTGCCTTGCCATCAAAAGGCTTTACAAGTTGAGTGGTTCTGCAGGTGGTGGGGAAGATCATCTCTGCTAGCGGCAAGCTGCTTTTTACAAGTTTTCATCTTACACTTTCTTCTCTGAAGTCTCTTTAAATTCTGAATTCTAACAATTGCTAACCGCAAGCTTTGTACAGAAGCAAATAGTGTTTATTAAAGTTCCCTAGCAACTATAATTGCATTATACCCTTTTATTCATTAACCCTTCAAAGCATCTCAGCTCACTACATTCCCCACTGGTTTTTACCGGGGTATCAAATCCTTGATACCTGTTACACTTTATCCTCACAAATGTGGTGATAATGGGTGTGTAACACCATTAACTTTACACCCTGTATATGTTTTTGTATATAAGTTGTTAGGCAATTAAGTATGCATGGTCCGATTAAAAGCATTAATAGAACTAAAAGTAACGGACCAGCTATAGCTGACAGAAGGGTGGTGAGCCACAGGGACCAAGTGAACAAATTTTTATACCAATTACTTTCAGTGTTTAATTGTTTTTTTCTTTTTCTTATCCAATTCTGTACTTGGGAAAGACTGTTTTGAATAACTCTAGAATGATTGGCATAAAAATAACAAGTCTCTTTTAAGGCCACACATAAACCACCCTGTTTCAGAAATAATAAATCTAATCCTCTTCTGTTCTGTAATATTATTTCAGCTAATGAGTCCACCAATTGTTCTAAGTAACTTATAGATTTCTCTAAGTCACTTAAATCTAGATCTACTTGATGGCTTAGTATAATTTATAGGTTGGTGGGGACTGGCTCTCACTACACCGACTAGGATGCCCCAGAGGAATGTTTTAATAGCCTTATCTTTAACAGGTTTTTGGTGGGTTGAGCCATCTATTGTTTTCTTGGGATTTGGTCTGGAGTCGCCTTCTTGACCTGGGTATAATGGATCCAGTGGCGCTTCCCCGCTACTTTCACAGCCGCCAGGGTGGTGAGGATTACTGGCAGAGGTCCGGTCCACTTGGGCTCCAAAGCAGCGGGTTGAAGCTTCTTTACCCAGACGAGGTCTCCAGGTTGTATCTGGAATGGAACTTTGTCAGAAGAAGGGTTAGCAGGGCCTGGGTGCGCAGCCCTGACCAGGTCGTGAGTTTTCTGGGTACTCAGCTGCAAGGCCTGTAAGGACTTGAGA
>NW_012155685.1:125150-125558 GCF_000956105.1 Propithecus coquereli | reverse complement strand
TTCAAAGTTCAATTATCCCTTAAACCCAATATTAAAAACTGTTAATAAACATAAGCATGCTAACCCTTGAGAAATAAAATGAATGAAAATTTATTTGCCTCTTTCATTACCCCAACAGTCATAGGAATCCCTATCGTTATCTTGATTATTATAATTCCTAGCATTCTTTCCCCCCTCCCCCACCCATCTTATTGGTAGCCAATTAACCTCTTTACAGCAATGGTTAATCCAGCTAGTACTAAAACAATTAATGACAATACATAACACTAAGGGACGAACCTGGTCCCTTATACTGATCTCACTAATCCTATTTATTGGTTCGACCGATTTATTAGGCCTATTACCTCACTCATTTACCCCTACCACACAGCTATCAATAAACCTAGGCATAGCAATCCCACTGTGAGC
>NW_012155685.1:123564-125100 GCF_000956105.1 Propithecus coquereli | reverse complement strand
CATAACAGACATACACTTAACACAGAACAAAACTAGAAGCCATATAACAGACATACACCTAACACAAAACAAAACCAGAAGCTCACAGGTGACGTCTCACCCCTTAGAGCCACAGACCAGGGGAGTCAGCTGCATCCAGCCTCCCACGGGTAATCAGAAGGGCCCACAGACCAGAACAGAACAACTCACCGGTGCAGACAGACAGAAGACTCGTTTCCCAGTTTACAGATAATTTAGGGAGCTCGCAGCTGAAACGCAGTCAGGCCTCCCCGGAGCTGAGAACTAAGAGTGTTCTCAGGAGCTCCCTCCGGCTGAGGACCCAAACAGCGCTTCCGCACTCAAGCTCCAGTGGTTGATCTCGCTGGGGCCTCCAAATGTTGTAGTGTGGAGGGCGCGAACAGACCACGAGCGAATTCAATGGAGCCAAATTGAGAGTCTTTATTAGCTGGCCAGCGACCACCTCCACCCGCGTAAAAGCAATACGAGAGGATGGCACCAGTCTTTTGCTTCTACAGGAATTTTATACTAATTTGAGGGGGGCTACGTGCCATAGAACAGGTACTCCAAAAGAAAGGAAACAAAGGCAGAATGTACAATCAATATTTCAATGACACAGAGTCCTGAGATCTGGCTGTTCTCACAGATCTCTGGTACCCAAAGACAAATTACAATCATTGAAGTAAAGCACAATCTAAGTTATAGATTAAACACGGAACATTCTTCCAGTTACACATCGATCATAAGTTGAACCCTTGACATACTTCGTGTAGGGCGATCAGGCCCTGAATTCTAACAATTGCTAACTGCAAGCTTTGTACAGAAGCAAATAGCGTTTATTAAAGTTCCCTAGCAACTATAATTGCATTATACCTTTTTATTCATTAACCCTTCAAAGCATCTCAGCTCACTACAGTACATTCTGCCTTTGTTTCCTTTGTTTTAGAGTACCTGTTCTATGGCACGTAGCCCCCCTCAAATTAGTATAAAATTCCTGCAGAAGCTAAAGACTGGGGCCACTCTCTTGTACTGCTTTTATGCGGGCAGAGGTGGTCGCTGGCCAGCTAATAAAGACTCTCAATTTGGCTCCATTGAATTCTCTCGTGGTCTGTTCGCGCCCTCCACACTACAACAGTTCACGTAATGAATTGAAATTCCATAAAAGCTAGTTTTCATTTTCTGGATTTCCAGGCGTTCATTCGGACATCCACACCATCCTAAGCCTAAAATTAAGGTATAATCAACAGCAAAGAATTCAGAGAGGCCCAGGACTGGATCATTTAGCCTACTCTCTAGAAATTCAGATTTGGAGGCAGCACCCTAAAATGTTTCACCTGAGTCTTTAGGTACTTGCACATGACTGAGGGTGTTCCTTAAAAGTTTGAGGAATGGGGGAGGATTGCTTGAGCTCAGGAGTTCGAGACCAGCCTGAGCAAGAGTGAGACCCCCCCCGCCCCCCCCCTGGAGGCTGTGTGGGGACCCGTGTCCCAAGCTGCTCTGGCCTGCCCGCCCTTGCGACACTGTGCGGCTGGAACTGAT
>NW_012155685.1:119715-122399 GCF_000956105.1 Propithecus coquereli | reverse complement strand
TTCACCTCGGGGCCTGGTAAAAAGAGCATTTAACCCCTGCCTTTAGATTTACAGTCTAATGCCTTTCTCAGCCATTTTAACTGTACTTACGTTCATTAACCGTTGATTCTACTCAACAAATCACAAAGATATTGGAACTCTTTATCTATTATTTGGAGCTTGAGCAGGAATAGCAGGCACGGCCCTTAGACTTCTGATTCGAGCAGAGCTCGGTCAACCAGGGACCCTGCTAGGAGACGACCACATCTACAATGTTATCGTAACAGCTCATGCCTTCGTTATAATTTTTTTCATGGTCATACCTATTATGATTGGAGGCTGTGGAAACTGACTAGTTCCCCTAATAATTGGAGTCCCTGATATAGCATTCCCCTGAATAAATAATATGAGCTTCTGACTCCTGCCTCCATCCTTTCTTCTCCTCCTTGGCTCCTCGATAGAAGCTGGTGCGGGAACAGGGTGGACAGTATATCCCCCTCTAGCAGGGAATCTAGCCCACGCAGGAGCTTCTGTGGACCTATTTTCTCCTTGCACTTGGCGAGAATATTCTCGATCTTAGGGGTTATTAACTTTATCACAACAGTAACTAACATAAAACCCCCAGCTATATCACAATATCAAACTCGCTTGTTTGTGTGGTCCGTAACAATTACAGCTGTCCTTCTACTACTATCCCTACCAGTTCTAGCGGTGGGAATTACAGTACTCCTAACCGACCGTAATCTCAACACAACCATCTTTGACCCCGCAGGAGGTGGAGATCCCATTCTGTACCAACACCTATTCTGATTCTTTGGGCACCCCGAAGTTTATATTTTAATTCTACCTAGCTTCAGCATAATTTCTCATATCGTTACATATTACTCAGGTAAAAAAGAACCCTTTGGGTATATGGGCATAGTTTGAGCTATAATATCTATCAGCTTCTTAGGTTTTGTTGTGTGAGCCCACCACATATTCACAGTCAGTACAGATGTAGATACCCGTGTATACTGTACATCAGCCACTATAATTATCGCTATCCCTCCTGGCGTAAAGGTCTTCAGTTGATTAGTAACACTACATTGTGGCAATATTAAGTGATCACCTGCCATACTATGAGCCCTAGGCTTTATCTTTCTTTTTATAGTCGGAGGGTTAACAGGAATTGTCCTGGCCAACTCATCACTAGACACTGTTCTTCACGACACATATTATGTAGTAGCACATTTCCACTACGTACTATCAATGGGAGCAATTTTCGCTATTATTAGGAGGGTTTGTCCACTGATTTCCCCTATTCTCAGGCTACACGTTAGACAATACCTGAGCCAAAATTCACTTTGCAATTATATTTGTAGGCATAAACATGACTTTTTTCCCACAACACTTTTTAGGCCTGTCTGGGATACCTCGACACTATTCAGACTACCCTGACGCCTATACCATGTGAAATACCGTTATCATCCATCCATTTCTCTAACAGCATAATCTGAGAAGCCTTCGCCTCAAAACAAGAAATTCTAATAGTAGAACTCACACCAACAAACTTAGAATGACTTCACAGTTGTCCTCCACCTTATCATACATTTGAAGAACCTGCATACATAAAAGCGTAACTAAGAAAGGAGGGAATCGAACCCCCTATAACTGGTTTCAAGCCAACCACATAGCCACTATGACTCTCTTTATTTAAGGTATTAGTAAAATAATTACATAACTTTGTCAAAGTTAACTTATAGGTTAAATCCCTATATATCTTTATGGCTTATCTAGTTCAATTAGGGTTTCAAGACGTTGCCTCCCCTATCATGGAGGAGCTTCTATATTTCCATGACCATACTTTAATAACTGTGTTTCTGATTCGTTCCTTAGTTCTCTATATCATTTCCCTAAAACTCATTACTGAACTCACACATATAAGCACCATGGACGCTCAAGAGGTGGAAACACTATGGATTATTCTGCCAGCGGCTATTCTTATTCTTATTGCCCTTCCATCATTATGTATCTTTTCTATGATGGATGAAATTACTACTCCCCCCCAACTCTCAAAACCATAGGTCACCAGTGATATTGGAGCTATGAATATACACACTACGAAAACCTATGTTTCAACTCATACACAGTTCCCCTATCGGACCTTAAACCCAGAGAATTCCGTCTGCTCGAAGTCGATGATCGAGTTGTATTACCCGCAGAATTATCAGTCCGAATACTAATTTCTTCAGAGGATGTACTGCACTCATGAACCATGCCCTCTCTAGGCGTAAAAACGGATGCTATTCCAGGACGCCTAAATCAAGCAACCTTAATAACCTCTCACCCAGGCATCTATCATGGTCAATGCTCAGAAATCTGCGGTGCAAACCACGGCTTCATACCAACTGTACTTGAGCTAGTCCCCCTAAAATATTCTGAAGAGTGGTTACTATCTCTTATAATGTCACCGTGAAGCTAATTAGCATTAACCTTTTAAGTTAAAGACTGAAAGCCCTGATCTTTCCACAGTTAGATGCCCCAATTAGACACATCAACATGATTTATAACAATTTTTTCAATAATTTTAGCCCTATTCATCACTTCTCAACTAAGTTTCAAAGTTCAATTATCCCTTAAACCCAATATTAAAAACTGTTAATAAACATAAGCATGCTAACCCTTGAGAAATAAAATGAATGAAAATTTATTTGCCTCTTTCATTA
>NW_012155685.1:119239-119665 GCF_000956105.1 Propithecus coquereli | reverse complement strand
TATATAAATAAGAAATAAAGGACTTTCCCACATAATCCTGGACAAGCTTCATTGCAACTGTAGAATAAATTAATCTTATCAAAGCTGGAATATGCAGATTTAGGCATAAAGCTGCCAAAATAACTCTATTTTATTAAATTATTTGAACATTTAAACAAATTTACCAACCTAATTGAATACAATTGATCCAGCTTTTTTTTTTTAAAGAATGTGTAAAAATTCATTGAAAGTTTCTCAGGCATGAAGGAGGGGTTTACACTCTACATTACAACAAAAAACTTATATTTTTGGATTTTCCCCTTCTCTCTCACCCCAAAATTCTATATACAGTGGCCCCAAATCTCTTTTTATTTAATAAAAAAATTAAAAACCTCCATCTTTCTCCTTATCACCTCTCTCCTCACCCCCGGCCCCAGTTCTTGCCCT
>NW_012155685.1:107579-107879 GCF_000956105.1 Propithecus coquereli | reverse complement strand
ATTAACAGCTCCATTACTACCCCTGACAACAAAGCCCCTCAAATAACAACAGTAGACCCCCAAGTCTCAGGGTACTCTTCAGTAGCTATAGCCATAGTATAACCAAACACCACAAGCATCCCTCCTAAACAAATTAAAAACAGCATTAAACCCACAAAAGAACCCCCAAAATTCATAATAATACCACAACCCATAGCCCCACTGACAATAAGCCCAACACCACCATAAATAGGAGAAGGCTTTGAAGAAAAACTCACAAACCCCAAAACAAGAGCAACACTTAATAAAAATACAATATAC
>NW_012155685.1:103365-105231 GCF_000956105.1 Propithecus coquereli | reverse complement strand
CTCTAGCAGCTGGGCAACACAGTGAGACCCTGTCTTAAAAAAAAAAAAAGATACACTATTGTAAAGATGTTAATTCTCCTAATTAAAAATTAAAGGCAATTGCAATGAAAATCCAAACAGGCTTTGTTATGGAACTTGCCAAGTTGATTCCAAAATTCACATAGAACATGAAAAGTACAAGAAGAGGCATCGTGGCAAATGAATTTTCAAAATTAATAGGGGGAGTTGACATACCAGATTTCACATTTATTAACACATGAAATTTTAGTACTTTTAAAAGTACAATTTAGTTAACTCATACCATGGGGGTGCAATCAGCAAGACTCAGGTGGCTCACCCCTGTAATCCTAGCACTCTGGGGGGCCGAAGCTGGAGGATTGCTTGAGCTCAGGAGTTCAAGACCAGCCAGGCATGGTGGCATGCACCTGTAGTCCCAGCTGATCGGGAGGCTGAGGCAAGAGTACCCCTTGAGCTCAGAAGTTTGAGGTTGCAGTGAGCTACAATGACACCACTGCACTCTACCCAGGACGATAGAGTGAGAGACCCTGTGTCAAAAAAAGAAAAAAAGAGTCCCATGGATCTGGACTGACATGGAGGTATATTTGAGACACATTTTTGAGTTAAAAAAAATGAATTGCTGATTGGTATAAATTCGTGATGATACCATTATGTTTCTTTTAAACATGCAAAATAATGCTCCACTTTTCCCATGGGTGTGTAGAAATAATAACAGCTAGTACTTACCATATGCTGTCCGGAGCCATGAGGCCCGGCAGCTGCTTACCAAGCCCACGCATTTGCAAAGCCTGCGGAAGAGCTTGTAAGTTTCTATTTACCCATTATAACTATGTAGCCCTTGAAAGCCCCTGAGGGTTTCCTTATATAGAAATCCTCTGGCCAGAAAGCCAGAGCCTCGGAAAGCACCGCCCCTTTATTGTTACCCTTTCTGCCTTACTTAAGCCTCTGCCTTCCTGCCAATAAACGAGACTTGATCAGACTCCTGTCTTGTCTCCATTTCTTGTGTCTCCTGCCTCTCCCAATTCCCACTCCCTCCTCCAGGGTCCGCGTTGACTACCCCGCGGGTCGGGACAATATGCCAGCCAGTATTTGAAGTACTTTACACATATTAACTCATTTTATACTAACAATAACCTCATGAGGTAGGTAATGTTACCATACCCATTTTATAGATGGTAGAAATTGAGGCTCAGAAAGATTAGACAACTTCTCCAAGGTCACACAGTTTGTGTGTGACAGAGTCAGGATTTGAACCTGGGAAGGCCACACTCAGAGACCAATCCCATAACCTTTGCCCTGCACTGAGAGAAAGTTATGGAAGAATTCATAACAAACTAACAATTGTGGGAAACTCAGAGGGAAGAGTTAAACTGGACTTGTAGACAGAAAGGATAGATAATTTGAGCCTTATCTTTAATTTAAAAAAAAAGAATGTTGCCACATACTGTTTGTGTGATTTGAATTTATTTTTTGGTAATGAAAAGATTGCAAAAGAGAGAGAAGGAGGAGCCAGTGGGGTAGAAAGTTATTTAGGCTCTTCAAACTCTGGTTTTAAAAAGTGAAAAACACCGGGAGCAGTGGCTCACATCTGTAATCCCAGTGCCTTGAAAAGCCAAGGCAGGAGGATCGCTCGAGGCCAGGAGTTAAAGACCAGCCTGGACAGCATGATGATACATACCCTCTCTCCAAAATATTAGTCAGACATAGTGGCACACCTATATTCCTAGCTACCCAGGACGCTAAGGTGAGAGGATTGCTTGAGCCCAGGACTTCTAGGTTACAGTGAGCTATAACTGTGCCACTGAACTCCAGCCTGGGCAACACAGTGAGACCCTGTCTCAAAAAAAA
>NW_012155685.1:101348-103315 GCF_000956105.1 Propithecus coquereli | reverse complement strand
GAGTACATTAGATTATTGGTCCAACATAGTACATTCCTATATTAATCGGATATTAGCACATACCAAGTTCGACAGTCGTCGTTAACATGCGTATCATCTCCATTATTCCTAGTAAAACTACCATCCTCCGAGAAACCAGCAACCCGCCCACATAATGTCCCTATTCTTGCTCCGGGCCCATTAAACTTGGGGGTAGCTATCCTGAAACTATATCTGGCATCTGGTTCTTACTTCAGGGCCATAACAAATATAACCGCTCACTCGTTCCCCTTAAATAAGACATCTCGATGGATTAGTGACAAATCAGCCCATGACCTGGCATAACTGAGCTGCCATGCATTTGGCATTTTTTAATATTTGAGGATGCTTGGACTCCCCACGGCCTATGCCGGCCCGCACGCAGTGCATTGATCGTAGCTGGACATAACATGTACATTTTTTACCCTCTTAATTATCATAGGTGGCTATTTAATTCATGCTCGAAGGACATAGACCGTTAAGCGGCACACGCATATGTGTGCATGCACATATATGTACGTGTACGTACGTGTACGCACGTGTGTACATATACCTATACGTACACGTACATTTAATACCCAAATATCTACACAAACCTCCCCTACCCCCCGCTCTTTTTCACAGTTTTGGTACATTCGCTCCTGCCAAACCCCAAAAACAAGAGCTTCCCACACTGCCTACTCAACAAGGACTATCTCCATAACTATTATCCCATCTTAATTATAATGAATCTACATAGAATAGACTACTCTATGCAAATGCCCACAACCTCAGCTGATACCAGCATATTACTCCAAACTCCCCTCTACTTGTAGGGTCAATCCCACATTTAATTCACATTTAATTATAAATTCAACTACAAAAGACTTTCAGTCAAACTCTCAATTAAACTCACTTTAAAAGCATCATTTTTTAGAGCAAATTTCAGGCTTTCTGGGCTGCAAAAAGAATCCTTTTATTAGTAGGGTTCCTAAAAATAAGACCTCAATACTGACATAGCAGCCAAGCCTTGTTCAACAGCTGGTATGAATGTTAAGTTAATGTAGCTCAATTCACTAAAGCAAGGCACTGAAAATGTCTAGACGAGTTAATAAACCCCATAAACACACAGGTCTGGTCCCAGCCTTCTTATTAGTTGTCAGTAAGATTACACATGCAAGTAACCGCACTCCAGTGAGAATGCCCTCTAGATCCCTTGGATCTAAAGGAGCAGGCAGCAAGCACGCTAACTGGCAGCTCACCACGCCTTGCTAAACCACACCCCCACGGGACACAGCAGTGACAAAACTTAAGCAATTAACGAAAGTTAGACTAAGCCATACTGATACTCAGGGTTGGTAAATTTCGTGCCAGCCACCGCGGTCATACGATTAACCCAAACTAATTTAACACGGCGTAAAGTGTGTTTAAGACTGCTACAAATAAAGTTAAATTCTATCTAAGCCGTAAAATGCTCCTGCTAAAATAAAAATAATCTACGAAAGTGACTTTAATATTCTGAAAATACGACAGCTAAGACCCAAACTGGGATTAGATACCCCATTATGCTTAGCCATAAACCTAAGTAGTTTACAAACAAAACTACTCGCCAGAGTACTACAAGCAACAGCTTAAAACTCAAGGGACTTGGCGGTGCTTTATATCCCCCTAGAGGAGCCTGTTCTATAATTGATAAACCCCGATAAACCTCACTGCCTCTTGCTAGTTCAATCTATATACCGCCATCCCCAGCAAACCCTATCAAGGCCCTAAAGTAAGCATAAACATCTCACATAAAAACGTTAGGTCAAGGTGTAGTCTATGAGGTGGAAAGAAACGGGCTACATTTTCTAACAACAGAGCAATACTTAACAGTAACCTTATGAAACTAAAGGCCAAAGGAGGATTTAGTAGTAAATTAATAGAGAGCTTAATTGAATAGGGCCATGAAGCACGCACACACCGCCCGT
>NW_012155685.1:85937-88235 GCF_000956105.1 Propithecus coquereli | reverse complement strand
AGGAGGATCACTTGAGCCCAGGAGTTTGAGGTTGCAATGAGCTATGATGATGCTACTGCATTCTACCCGGGGTGACAGAGTAAGACTCTGTCTTAAAAAAAAAAGACATTTAAAAAAATAAAAAGACAATATTAGTGTGTCAATGTTAGTTTCTGGTTTTGATCATTATACAGTAGTCCCCCCTTATCCATAGGGGATATGTTCCAAGACCTACATCCTAGTAGATGCCTGAAACCTTGGATAGTACCAGGCCCTATATATTTTATGTTTTTTCCTATACGCATACACGCCTATGCTAAAGCTCACTTTATAAATTAGGTACAGTGAGAGATTAACAATAATAACTAATAGTAAAATAGAAAAAATTAACAATATACTGTAATGAAAGTTATGTGAATGTTGTCTCTCTCAAAATATCTTATTGTGCTACACTCACCCATTTTCAGACCGTGGTTGACTGTGGATAACTGAAACCTTGGAAAGTAAGACTCCCAATGACTGGGAGGTGGGGGGTATTACTGTACTGTGATTATGTAAGATAAAGTCCTTGTTTCTAGTAAACACACACTGAAGTATTTGGGGTAAAGTGGCATCGTGGCTGTAACTTGCTCTCAAATTCAAGGGAAAAATGTACTTGTTGAGAGAAGGATAAAAGAAGTGTGGTACTATGTTAACATTTGGGAGTCAATGAAAGGGATATAGAAATTTTTTTTTTCTATTCTTGTAAGTTTTCTATAATTCTGAAATTATGTCAAAATAAAAGGTAAAAACCAAACCAATCCAAACTCTATCCACCACGAGAGCTGCTGAAATCAGCAGTGAACGAAGGGTAGAAACCAGAGGTTTCTGCTAAAAACACAAGCAGCCCAAAGGAAAATAAGCAAAACAATTTTAACAGACACTTCACACAAGAGGAATTCCAACTGGTCAATGAACATATTGAAACATCTTAATCTTATTAATTACCAGGGAAACGCAAATTAAAGTAACCATGAGATACCCTGGACACCCACCAGATTGGTGAAGATTAGCATGGGTTAATACCAAGGACAGTCCCGTGGAGCAGTGAGAATGAGCACGCCTTGCTGGGTGGGAGTGTACATTTATTTGTTCAACCATTTTGGAAAATTGTTTGACATTATCCAATAAACTCAGAGATATGCACATAGTCTGTGCCCCAGCAGTTTCACTCTTAGATACATAGCCTGGAGAAATGCGTGCATTTGTGCGGCACAACATATGAACCAGAATGTTCACAGCAGCGCTGTTTAAACTAACCCCAATCTGGAAACAGCACAAATGTAGAGCAACAGGATAATGATAATTTGTGGTACAATCACATACTGAAATATTATACAGCAATGAAAACTCATAAACTACATCTCCCTGCAACAACATGGATGGCCCTTACAAATATAACACTGAGTTAACCATATGGTTTTATTTATATAATGTTCCCAAACAGACAAAACTGAAACTATATTGTGTAAGGATACATTATATATATATACACGGGTAATAAAACTATGAAGGAAAGAGATAAAGGCACACTCCTGCTGGGTAGAGGGCGGTATGTGGTTGAGGAGGAGCAGTGTCTAAGGCGCTAGCAATGCTTTATATCTTTACTGGGTGGTGGGTACACAGGGATTCACTTTATAACCACTTTTCAAGCTCTGTGTATATCCTAAATACTTTGTATTCTATTCCACAATAAAAATGATTTAAATCATGTGTTAAATAAAAATACAAAGTAATCTTTGCTCAACTATAGGTGCTATTGCAGTGTATGGATACAAGAGGGGGGCTAACCAATGAGCAGTGGAGAAGCGAGGTGTCCTAGCAACGGAGAAAAACACCGAGGCAGAAACTGCCCCAGAGTGGTTAACTGACGGATTCTGGCTCTTGCACGCTGCACCTGCAGCATCTGTGACCTTTCACGGGGGTGGAGCTCTTCTCCCGAGCGCAGATGGGGTCTGCAGAACTGGGGAAGCCCTTGCACCACTGAACTTTGTTCTCCCTCCAACAATAATGACACCCTCGCTCTTTTCCATAAGACTCCAAACACGTCGTGGTTTGTCCTTCCACAAACGGAGGAAATTAAGCAATAGAAAGGAACGCCTTTGCCACCAGCCTTGTGAGACCTCAGAGAAAGAAAGAGGAGAGAAAGAGAGCTTTTAAGATTTGGGATGTGGTGGAAGTTTTCAGGGTTGTTGACAAAACAGGAGGTTTTATAATAAATAGGTAAATATTAGGTAAAGTTGAGGCTGAGTGGGGAAATAATAACGACGAATACATGAA
>NW_012155685.1:84399-85887 GCF_000956105.1 Propithecus coquereli | reverse complement strand
GAAGAGGGTATTTAAACTTCAATTCTGGCCCTTCTTTGAGTCTCATATTTTGTGTGGCTCTCAGGCACATGTGCACATTAATAAATCTGTATGCCTTTTCTTTTGTTAACCTATTATCAGTTCATTTCAAGAGACTCCTAATATCGAACTTTCAGAGGAAAAATCTAAACTTTCCCACATAAGCAAAAGGAGGGTTGCAGGTGTTACATGGTCTCTTCCTTCGTGGCTGATGCGGGATCTGTTTTGGGTGAAGGATTACAGAGATCTTAGCACACTGATTAAAAACAAAAGACTGTAGAAAACCACCTCAATGTCCACCAACTGATGAATGGATAAATAAAATGTGGTATATCCATACAATCGAGTAGTATTCTTTAATAAAAGGAATGGAGTACTGATACATTCAACAACATAGATGGACCTGAAACATTATGCTATATTAAAAGAGCCAGAGCGAAAAGGACCAATACTGTGTGATTCCGTTCACGTGGAATGTCCAGAATAGACAAATCCCTAGAGACGAAAGTAGTCTAGTGGTTGCCAGGGGCTGGGGTGTAGGGGTGAGGAGGGATGGGGGGTGACTGCTAATGCAGGGGATTCTTTTCCATAAGCACAGGTGAGTTCAGTGGTAGCCACGCTGGGGTGGTATCTCTGTCTTCCTCTGGGAATAGGAAGAAGGAAATGCCTTGAAATTCCATCCTCTGCATTTGAAGTGGGCACTGGTCTGGTACCTAGGCCAAGGTACTTTAATACTTGAGACTTTTTCTGTTTAAAAAATGTTTTGAAATTACAAAAATAATACATGCTGTGACAGAGTGAGAGTATGCGTCGGGTGCTGCACACTCCTTACTTCATTAACTCATCGCAACCCTCCTGCCTACTGGGTGTTATTTCCAATTTCCAGATGAAAAAATGTAGGCCCAAGGGAGGTAACATGACTTGCCCAGGTCACACAACAGAGTTAAGATTTGAACCCGGAAACGGCGAGGGCGTCGGCGGCCGCAGCTGTAGCTGTAGCAGTAGCATCCGATGACCAGCCTCCTTTCCTCTCCCGAAAACTGGTTCCTCTCCCCCTCCCTCTCACTGTTTGTGGTGTGTTTGATGTGTTAAAGTAGGAGTGAGAACGCGAGCAGCGCCATGAGGAACACTACCGCCGTCCCCAGCACTGCGGGCCCAGGCCCCAGCGGCGGCCCGGTGCTGGCGGAGGCGGCGGCACCGAGGTGATCCGGGTGACTAATGTCTCCGTGAGCGCCGGCTCTGAGCAGATGCTGACTCTCTTTGGTTTCCTAGGCAAGATCCACGAACTGCGCCTCTTGCCGCCTGAGTATCACCGTTTTTGCTAACGCTGCCCCAGCCTAGGCAGGCCTAACCCACACCATTTCCTTAGGCCCTTGTGGCTGCTTTCCTGGGCTAGGCTGCTTTAGTTGATGGTGGCTATTGCATTTACTTACGAAGGAGTCTATGTTTTAGATCTACACAAAAAATTCA
>NW_012155685.1:72588-73124 GCF_000956105.1 Propithecus coquereli | reverse complement strand
ACCTAGTTGGGTAAAGTGACTACCCCATTGTTTTACAACATGCCCTAGAAAAATTACTCTAAAAGCTTTACAGAAGCAATCCTCATGATGAAAATCTATAATCTACAGAAAATAATTTTTAACTTAGTATTAAAAAAATACTATGATCTGTAAGCACTGTGTATGCAAATGGGATCAAATCACACACAGCAATCCTCCCAAGTATGGGACCTATACAGTCAGAAAACTTCATAGGCTCTACTACCCAACGCTCATTTTAACCAGATAACCTATTAGTCAATAGGACCAAACTTCACACACTCTGCTTCTCCGGTTATACCATAATATAATGCTATACAGTACTTAGAAACACACACACACACACATTTCCTTCACCATACTACAAAACAAAAACTTTAAAAATCACTATAAAGGAAGGAAATTCTGACACACGGATGAATACTGAAGATATGCTAAGTGAAATAAGCCAGTCACAAAAAGACAAATATTGCAGGATCCTATTTATATGAGGTACCTAGAGCAGTCATTCAGAGAGA
>NW_012155685.1:69268-70924 GCF_000956105.1 Propithecus coquereli | reverse complement strand
CACCAACCTGAGAAGCTTGGCTCCTTCTCAACTCAAATGTCCCCTTCCAAGGGCCCTCCTCCGAAGGAACCCCATCCCACCCACCCAAAACTCTCTATCATAGGGGCTCTCAACCTGGCCTAACATGGACTCCCCTGCAGAGCTTCAGAATAAATGCTGATGCCTGGAGCCCACCCCAGGCCATGCAAGGGTCGCTCTCTGTAGGGTTGTCACAGGAGATCAGGTCTGCTGGCCACACTTCAGCCTTAGTCCACCCTACTCAAGTCATGGATTATATTTCAGCGTCAAGGAGGCTAATAGTAATGTCATCTACTAGCACCTACAGAATGCCTTCCGTGTGCCAGGTGGGTGCCGTAGTCTGTTTGCATTGCTGTAAATGAACACCTGAGGCTGGGTAATTTATAAAGAAAAAAGGTTTATTTGGATCAACAATTCTTCAGGCTGTATAAGAAACGTGACACCAGCATCTGCTTCTGGTGAGGGCCTCTGGAATCTTCTACTCATGGTGGAAGGTGAAGGGGAGCCCCATGACATGGCAAGAGAAGAAGAGAGGGGAGGGAGGTGCCAGGCTCTTTGCAGCAGTCAGCTCTTTCGGTGACTAGTAGTGGGAGAACTCACTCTTACCTCAAGGAGAGCAACAAGCCATTCATGAGGGATCTGCCCCCATAATCCAAACCCTCCCACTGGGTCCCACCTCCAACATTGAGGATCAAATTTCAACATGACGTTTGGAGGGGACAAACATCCGAACTACATCGGTGGGATACACAACGTGCAGCACTTCCCCATGTGAAAGCTCTAGTGTAATTCTCATCACAGCCCCACGAAGTAGGCTTGGAGAGGTCAAGAGGCTTTTCCAAGGTCATGGTCAGCCAACCCAAAAGAGATGGAGCTGGAAGGTGAAACCAGCTTTGCCTGAACCCAAAGCCCACGCTCTTGCCCTGCAATTTAGGATGGAGGAGGCTGTGAATTCTGGAAAGTAGTGAGGGTGGAGCTGGAAACCCGAGTTCTCAACAGTGCTCCCCTACTCACTGCGGAGTGCCTAGAGACAAGGGCTCCCTCTGGCTCTCCCCGCGTCTCACAGCAGGCTTGTCCCAGGGCCTCCCTGCAGCCATCTCCCCAGCTTCATCCTAGGGGTCTCCTTGGCCACGGCAGCCTCCCTAACTGGGCCCTTCTCCCTCTTCTGCTCCTCAGAGAAAGGACTGCACCGTGCCCATCAACACCTTCATCCAGAACCCCTGTCAGCACGGAGGCACCTGCCACCTGAGTGACAGCCGCAAGGACGGGTTCAGGTAACAGCTCAGCCCAGCCACCAGTCACCTCGGAGGGCTTCCTGGGCAGACTCCTGGAGCAGGCTGAGGAAGCAGAACTGCGTCCCCTCAGGGCCACTCTGTGCCACACTCCGCCCAGCCCCTTATGAGAACAATCTCTTGAGAGAAGTACGATTGAGCCTATCGTAGGGATGAAGAAATGGACTCATCCGAGGGATAACCCTTGCCCAGAGTTGCACAGCTAGTCAGCGTTGGAACAGGGATTTGAATCCAGAAGCAACCGCCAGTCTCCTCCAAGGGAGGCCGCAGCAGCTGGCTAAAGTCAGAGAAGGATGGGATGCCGGCTCGGAGACCACCAGCCTGGCATTCCACCACTCTTTTCTAC
>NW_012155685.1:58656-69218 GCF_000956105.1 Propithecus coquereli | reverse complement strand
GGGCAGGAAATGGCAGGCACCTGAATCTGAATCCAGGCGGTCGGAGTTAAGAACCTGTGTCTATACCCACTAAGGCATCAACTCTCTCCATTATAAATTTGTCTTCCTTCTCACAATATACTTTTTAAGTAAATTGGTTCTTTAAAAATCCCGTGTAGTTTTTAATCAAGTTACAACCAAGGAACAATGAGCCAATCTTCCAAACTCTCTGACAATCCCCGTAGATAACAAACTTTCTCTTACTTTCTCACTAGGCCAAAGTGGTAAAAAGTGGATGAGCAGTGCTGGAAACAAGCACAGAATGCTAAGATAAGAATTGTAGAAACAAAGAAGAAAAAACAAACAGGAAAACTGGCATGGCAAGAGTTCCAGCCAAGGACGGAAGGAAAAGGTAAAGGCCAAAAGAGGAAAGAGTGGAGGATGAGGAACATCAAGATAATACTTTCGTCATTTCCAGTGATTTACCCATACTTTTTACAGTATACATACATTCTCTAAAATCATAATTAGTTTTGTTCCCCCAGGCAGGTAGTCTCAGGTACACTTCCGTTAAGCCATGTTAAGCCTACTGATTACAAAGACTCTCAATTCTAATGAGCAACTGCTTCATTGCATTTTCTTTCTTTCAGTTATCAGCAATGAGTAAACTCAACCTTAACAGGTGTATGGAACTTTAAAAAAAAGTGCTATCGATGATCTTTTAGTAGATTATAATTCTTGTCAATTATCCCTCAGGTAAACTGCCTCAATAACATTTCTAAAAAGTGAAATACTGTTCTCAAAGTATTATATCTCAAACTCTTCAAAAATGCTTTCCCTTGGACTTACATAAAAATAATTTGATCAGCATCTATTTAAGCCTGTGGTAAGACAATTTCATGTTAATTATGCCACAACAGTTATAAAGGATTGCAAAAATTCCTACTTATATAGTTAAAAAAACGCATATTTTCAATAAAGAATGAAATGAGAGAAATGAATTAGTTGGAACACAAGGCATATATCTGGTCACCAGTAATAACAGAAAAGTTCAGTGTTTAGTAATTTTTCAGTGTTTTATTTACAACTCCTTAGATAATAACCACCTGGAGTAGAGACTTTGTCTTTTATATTTTATGTTTCAGAACACAACATCCACCTATGGGTCATCAAAAATGATAGAATTGTGAACTAAAATAAAATTTTAAGGCTCATCCCCCCCACCGGCTGACTAAATGGACCCCCTTGTGGCCAAAGGAATACCCTAAAACTGAATTGCCTGCCAGGAGGAAGGAGGTCAGACTTGCCTTATCATGCCCCCCTCCCTTCTTGGTGACATCCTTTGTAACCCATTAACAGGCTTAAGGGTATGCAAGACAAAGCTGCAGGTCCTCAATTTACACAACAAACATATGTCCAGTGGCCTATCTCTGATAAAGAGCTCCTTATGTTAAAACATTCCAAGCCTTTAGACAAAGCTTCATGTCTTTAACCAATTACAGGCCAAAGAGTCTTTAAACCTATCTATAACTTGTAAGCCCCCCTTTCGAGGTGGCCCACCTTTTTGGGCCAAACCAATGTATGCCTCCCACATACTGATTTATGACTTTACCTGTAACCCCTGCCTCCCTGAAATGTATAAAACCAAACTGTAACCCAACCTCAGCGAGTCCACTTGCTCAAGGCCTCTTGGGCATGGCTCCAGGTCATGGTCCTTAAATGTGGCTCAGAGTAAATCTCTTTAAAATTATTTTACAGAGTTTGGTCTTTTTTTCTGTTGACAGAATGTAACTGTAAACTAATCCCATTCCTGCTAAATTTGCAATTACTTTCCTCAGAAAGAAATCCATAATAATTTTAAAAAACCTAAAAATCTTTCTCAACAAGACGTATCCCTCAAGAAAAAGAACCCCCAATGCCTACATTTTAATGACAAAGTCTTTGTAGTCATATTCTTAAAAGTCAGCCACATCTGTGGAGGTGCAGGTGGCCCTGGAGGAGCCTTTGGACCCATCCATCTTAGGGCCAAACTTCCAATCCCTGGCCCTGTCATCCAAACCTGCTTTAGGCATCTGAGAGAAGATGACATAACAAATGTCTTGCTGTGATTAAATCAATAAATGACTGAGAGTGGGAAAAAAGCCAAGATTATTTAGATTTCCAATTTTGTTCTGCACTTAAATCCGTGGCCCCTTTTTAAACCGAAGATTAAACTTTTACTTTTGTAATCATGGCTAACAAAGAAATTCTTAACTTTCAGACAGTTTTCCAAGCAACCTACAGTAAGCAATCCAAATTAGTTTTGATTCTTGAGGATTCAGTTTTACTGTAATGAAAAGCAAAAAATTTCCCTCACTTAATTTTGCACCATTGTGAATGGTTCTCAAGGTGCCCTCCCAGGAGCAGCAGCCATCACCACCACCAGGGAGAAATGCAAATTCTCGAGGCCCCCCCGCCCCAGACCTGGAGAATTAAAATCTCCGGAGTCCCTCCCAGCAAGTGTTTTAACAAGCCAGCCCTCCAAGGGTGCCAAAGCGCGCTGGCGTTTGAGAATGCCAGCCTAGGGGTGAAGACTCATACTGCCCAGGTTCATTTGCTGGGTGAGCAAGAGTAAATTCTCCAACTTCTCTAGACTTGTTCCTCACGTATAAAGTGGAATTACGGGGTTGTTAGGAGGATTAAATAAGAAAAATGCTGTATACGTAAAGTGCTCAGGAGCCATCCCTGGCACAGAAGACACACTCAAACGTTAGCTGTTGGCACTCCTATATGCAAGACACCGTGGCGATGCCAATCTGAAAGGGGCAGTGGAGCGAGAGAAACAAAGGCGGAAAAACCTTCCCCTCGGCCCCCCGAGTTTAACACCTAGTGGCTAGGCCAGTCACCTGTGCGCAGGCAGAGCCCGACACACTCCTGCAGGAGTAAAGGCGCCCTCCGGGGAGGGGCAAACAAACTGACCGGGCCACTAAGAAGAAGAAACGACACATTCTGAGTGGACAATGTAAGAGAAGACCTTACAGAAGTGACTACATGAGTAAGAAAGATTTCCATAGCCTGAGAAGAAAAAGTCACTCCACCCTAAAGGATGCCAGCCAAGATCCGAAGCAGCAGGAGAAACGAAAACGCGAGGCAGCAGCCCCAGGAAAATGCCACAGCAGGAAATAAAAGCAGCCATCCCAAACCGCAGGCCTCCGCAGGGCACTCTACCTGCACGTTCGCATTTGCAAACTAACTTCCCCTTTTCCCCCTGAGCGCCGGCCGGGCCGGCCGGGCCATTGTCTGCAGCCAAGTGGAATTTAAAAGAGGTGAGAAGTCAGCACCGGGGCGCGCGTCAGCGTCCCCACATTCCCAGCTGCAAATAAGCACAAAAACATAACTCGGAGGGGGGACGTGATTAGGTTAATCGAAAGGCAGAACTTGGATAAGGAAAAGTGGAGGGCGAGGGCGGCGAAAGAGAACAGGGCTTTTCGAAATTCCTCTTCTTCCCTCCGGGTCCCTGTCGCCTGGGTGCCGGCCGAACCCAGATGGCTAATTTTCGTGGCCTTGAGGCTGGAGTTTTCCTTCCGGTCATTGTGCTTATTTCCTCCCTGCAGGAGCCCCACATACACCAGGCGAGCGCGACTCAACCGCGCGGGCCTGGCACCGCTCGGCCGGCGCGACCCCTCCCCCCCCCAACGCACACCGAGGCGCGCGGCGTGCAACTGTCGGCGACCGCGACCGCGTCCGTCCCGCCCCACCCCCACGCCTCATCTCGCCCAATGCCAAGGGCGCCCCCGAGGCCCCTCGCCGCACACGGCCGACCACGGTTCCCAGGCCACTGTCTGTGCAGGCCCGGGAGAGGCACAGTCTCGGATAAAGGCCCTGCTCGAATGGCCACGGGGGCGGGGGCGGGGAGCCGGGGATGAGGCGAGAGGGACTCACCCGAGTGTAGCCGCCTCCAGGCAGCGCCGGGGCTGGGGTGCCAAAGGGAAGCGAGTGTAGGCCGCGCGCGCGCTGTGGCCGCCGCGGAGCAGCCTGGGCTGAGGCGAACTGGTGAGCGGGCAGGAGGTGAGAGGGCGAGGGGCCCCGTGCGTCTCGGCTGCGCTCCTGTCACCGCTGAGTGGCCGCCCCAGCAGGGCCTCGCTCAGCGCCTTGATCGGATCATGGGGGACAGAGGGAGAGGCTGGCGTTACCGCCGGCAGGCGGGCGGCCATGGCTAGAGAGCGCATGTGGGGAAGGTGAAATTGTATTTTAATCACCCACATTCAACCCTGCCTCAGACCTCAGTCGTCATTGTCATCAACATCATCATCATCGTTGTCATCGCTATAATTGATGGAGCTGCCATTACGTGCTAGGTGCCTTACATGTACATGATTTCTAATCATTAGTTAACTCCCCACAAGGTGGGTACAATTATATCATTTCATAGAATGAAAGCAGGGCTCAGAGAACTAGTCATTTCCTCGAGGCACACAGCAGCCTAACTAGAATTTGTACCCCAATCTGCCTCCCCCAAGAACCCGTGTTTTGGGAAGTGCAGACCAAGGGGCACACATAGAGCTCCTGGCGCTGGCGTGGGACTCAGATGTCTGGGTCCAGCTGCTCAGCTGCCTGTTCCACTTGGCGCCGTGCGATCCTGGACATATTACCTCACTTTCCAAGTCTGCCTTCCCTGTCTGGGAAAATGAGTGTAATAACGATCGTACCAACCTCACAGGGTTGTTGTGAAGCTGCTATGCGCCTGGAATGGAAAATGCGCTCAGTAATGCGAGTGAGAATTAGCACTCCGGTTTCCACTCCGCACTCGGACCTTTGGAAGGGGGCCTTGTGTTGCTCTGGTTCAGGAGAAACCCAGATACCTACACTCTCTCTCTCTCCTTTGAGAAACCTCTCGCTGGCCCCTTAGCTGTGACAAGGCACGAGGAGAACGAGGCAGACACAGCCTGTGCCTTCCGGCTGCCCGAGACAGGGCCTGAGGCTCCGGCTTTGAGAGAATCTGCAGCGAAGGCTGTGCTGTGCCCAAGGCCGCGGGCCAGTTGGCAGCGACATGGCAGCCAGGAAGCCCCAGTCCCATTCCGTCACAGGCACTGGCAGCAGCAGAGTAGGGAAGAGGGTTTGCTCAGGCAGATGGCGAGGAGGTGGTGTGGCAGTGGGCGGGCTCCCATTATCACCCCCATCTGGCCTGTGCCCAAGGCCCCAAACCCAGGGCCCGGAAATGAATGCAGCGAATGCTTCTGCAGACCCCACACCACCAGGTCCTGCACAGGACTGCTTGCCAGGCCTTGGGTGCAGCCCTGGTCCATCGGTCCAGGGGACAAGCAGGAGCCAGAAGGCCAAGAAGGGTTGGGCTGCTCCCTGGGACTCGGGTCATCCAGTCTCTGCCCTGGGGCACCGCTTCAGTGGCTTTGCCCTCACTGTCCCTTCTGCCTGACGTGCTCCCCCTCACCAACCTGAGAAGCTTGGCTCCTTCTCAACTCAAATGTCCCCTTCCAAGGGCCCTCCTCCGAAGGAACCCCATCCCACCCACCCAAAACTCTCTATCATAGGGGCTCTCAACCTGGCCTAACATGGACTCCCCTGCAGAGCTTCAGAATAAATGCTGATGCCTGGAGCCCACCCCAGGCCATGCAAGGGTCGCTCTCTGTAGGGTTGTCACAGGAGATCAGGTCTGCTGGCCACACTTCAGCCTTAGTCCACCCTACTCAAGTCATGGATTATATTTCAGCGTCAAGGAGGCTAATAGTAATGTCATCTACTAGCACCTACAGAATGCCTTCCGTGTGCCAGGTGGGTGCCGTAGTCTGTTTGCATTGCTGTAAATGAACACCTGAGGCTGGGTAATTTATAAAGAAAAAAGGTTTATTTGGATCAACAATTCTTCAGGCTGTATAAGAAACGTGACACCAGCATCTGCTTCTGGTGAGGGCCTCTGGAATCTTCTACTCATGGTGGAAGGTGAAGGGGAGCCCCATGACATGGCAAGAGAAGAAGAGAGGGGAGGGAGGTGCCAGGCTCTTTGCAGCAGTCAGCTCTTTCGGTGACTAGTAGTGGGAGAACTCACTCTTACCTCAAGGAGAGCAACAAGCCATTCATGAGGGATCTGCCCCCATAATCCAAACCCTCCCACTGGGTCCCACCTCCAACATTGAGGATCAAATTTCAACATGACGTTTGGAGGGGACAAACATCCGAACTACATCGGTGGGATACACAACGTGCAGCACTTCCCCATGTGAAAGCTCTAGTGTAATTCTCATCACAGCCCCACGAAGTAGGCTTGGAGAGGTCAAGAGGCTTTTCCAAGGTCATGGTCAGCCAACCCAAAAGAGATGGAGCTGGAAGGTGAAACCAGCTTTGCCTGAACCCAAAGCCCACGCTCTTGCCCTGCAATTTAGGATGGAGGAGGCTGTGAATTCTGGAAAGTAGTGAGGGTGGAGCTGGAAACCCGAGTTCTCAACAGTGCTCCCCTACTCACTGCGGAGTGCCTAGAGACAAGGGCTCCCTCTGGCTCTCCCCGCGTCTCACAGCAGGCTTGTCCCAGGGCCTCCCTGCAGCCATCTCCCCAGCTTCATCCTAGGGGTCTCCTTGGCCACGGCAGCCTCCCTAACTGGGCCCTTCTCCCTCTTCTGCTCCTCAGAGAAAGGACTGCACCGTGCCCATCAACACCTTCATCCAGAACCCCTGTCAGCACGGAGGCACCTGCCACCTGAGTGACAGCCACAAGGACGGGTTCAGGTAACAGCTCAGCCCAGCCACCAGTCACCTCGGAGGGCTTCCTGGGCAGACTCCTGGAGCAGGCTGAGGAAGCAGAACTGCGTCCCCTCAGGGCCACTCTGTGCCACACTCCGCCCAGCCCCTTATGAGAACAATCTCTTGAGAGAAGTACGATTGAGCCTATCGTAGGGATGAAGAAATGGACTCATCCGAGGGATAACCCTTGCCCAGAGTTGCACAGCTAGTCAGCGTTGGAACAGGGATTTGAATCCAGAAGCAACCGCCAGTCTCCTCCAAGGGAGGCCGCAGCAGCTGGCTAAAGTCAGAGAAGGATGGGATGCCGGCTCGGAGACCACCAGCCTGGCATTCCACCACTCTTTTCTACATTATAAATAGTAACAACAGTAGGAAGCATTGACTATGTGCTCACTATGTGCCAGGCGCTGACTAGTCTTGCATTAGCTGATTTAAATCCTCTCATGACCCTGCCTGCCAGGTGGGTATTACCCCCACTGAACAGATGAGGAAACTGAGGTGCAGACATTGACTTGCTCTAGGTCGCACATCCCAACACTCATTCCTGGATCTTCCGGCCCCACCTCCAGCCCTCCTTCCTCCCTGGCACTAAGATTTCAGGAAGAACAGGGGAGAGAAGCCACTTAAGTTTCTCTCATCCCTGCCCTGGGAGTGGGATTAGGCCTCCACCCAAACCTCAGGCCCCTTCCTGCTTCCCGCCTTCCCCAGAAACTTTCAGATGCCCAGTTTCCCTGGCAAAAGCAGATTGTCGGGAACGGGCTTCTTTGGCACCTCTAGTGACCCGGTGGGGTAGGCGGCAGCAATCCAGCAGTAAAGGCCAGGGCACCCGGTACCAAGCTCTGTGCGGACGTCTCAGAGCTCAAGTTGCAGACAATTAATTATCACAAGCACTCTGGCCAGAGGCTGCCGTGTGGTCTGTGGAAGAAATCAAGTTCTGGGCTCCCAGTTCCCCGCCCTGGCCTGCCCACACGTCCACCTGCCAAGCCAGCCCAGTCAAACTCTAACTCTTGAAAAAAGTGAAATTCAAGGCAAGGTTCCTTTTCCTGCCTGAAGGCGGCCAAACCACCCACTCCCACCCATTCTCAGAGCAGGAATGAGCAGGGAAATCTATCTCACATAGGCTGCCACAGGGTCCTAGCCAAGAAACAGGCCTCCAGGGCTGAAAGCCTGGTTCTGCCCCAGCAGGGAGTGGGGTGGAGGATAGGGGCAGGGAAGAGCTTGGAGCCCTGCAGGTGGCTGGGTTTCTCCCATCTCCCCAGGAGGTGCGGTGAGCAGAAGTATCTCCTTTCCATCCTCAGTCATTGAGGAGTCTCAAATGAACTGGGCCTGTTTTTAGAACTTAATTTAAAGGAAAAGGGCCCAGAACTGCAGGATTCGGGGAATTTGGGGGGAGGTTAAGGCAGCGAGGCAAATGCTGTGGAGGGATAGCGTGCATGTACTCCCAGGAGTAGGAAAGTTCTTCCGCATCAGGCCAGCACCTGGTGGGCAGGCAAGGGGGAGGGGTGCTTGTCAGGAAGAGCTTTGCTCCCCTGGTGCCCCCTGGAGTAACTCACCAGGCTGCTGTAACACACACAGACCGGGTGGCTTTAAACAACAGAAATTTAATCTCTGGTAGTTCTGGAAGCTAGAAGTCCAAAGTTAAGGTGTCATCTGGGCCATGCTCCCTCTAAATCCTCCAGGGCAGTATCCTCCCTGCCTTTCCCCGGCTCCCGGTGCTTTGCTGGCATCTTTGGACGGCAGTTGCAGGGCTCCCCTCTCTGCCCGCGTGGTCACGTGACATTCTCCCTGCATCTCTCTCCTCACACAGCTGTCGTCTTATAAGGACACCAGTCCCGTTGCATTAGGGGTCCACCCTCTTCCAGTAGGACCTCAACTCATCACACACCTGCAACAACCCTATTTCCAAACAAGGTCAGTCTGAGGTACTGGGTTAGGACTTCAGCATCTCTTTTTTGAGGGAACACAATTAAACCCGTAACACCTCTTGATCGCTGGAATTTGGAAGCATTACCGACCTTGCCACAGAGGTGCTTCCCTAGTCTTGCTGTGTCGCCTGCTCACACAGACAGCAGAGGCAGGCAGAGCCGGCCACACAGGGACCGAGACGGGAGACAGGACTTGCCCTGACCCCACAGCTCACTGGTTGCTCGGCAGCCTGTGAGGACAGGGGAGACTTCAGCCTCCTCCCTGGCTCTGTCCGCTCCACGACCCCCCTGCTCCCCTCGCCAGCCACAACACCCACTGCCAGGCAGTCCTCAGACTCTGGGGGGCCAGAGCAACTGGTCTTCAGGAAAACAAATGGGCAACACCTTGGATTTAAGATTTCTGAAAACCTACGCTCTGTCTGGCTCTGAAGAAGTGGCCTTTTTCATGAACGACCCAGGTCCCTGGGAGAAAAAAGGAATCGGAGTCCTGCTATACCTGAGAGCTCAGGCCCGAGAAGCCTCTGGCCTTTCACAGCAAGTGTGGGGGGTCTTCAAGAATCGGAGGAAAGGAGGCTAAGCAGGATTCTGGGCCTCTGAAATTCACTTCCTGTTAGCTTAGTTTACTTTTTCAGCTAAATCCCAAATCACAGCAATCTCTGAAGGAGAGGCCTGGGATTCCCGGTGGGAAGCCGGAACACGCTCACACATGGGGTGTGAATCCCTGATGGAAAGGCCGGGCTGCAGAAAAAGCAAGAGCCACGTGGTGTTTATTCAATCACCCGCGTGCTCCCCACGCACCCTGCCCTGCATTATCTGCTCGGACTGACTTTGCGTGCCCAGTCCTAGGGATGGGACCAGGGTCAGGCAGGGGTGAGGGCAGTCGAGATGTTTATCCGGGAGATTTAACACTCTGGTGACAAGTGACAGAAATGCGTCCTGCTGACTTATGGGGTTTGAAGCCAAGTTCCCGTGAAGGCCTCAGCCTTGGCAGGAGAGGGGTCCTCCCGCTCCACCCCTCAGTCCCCAGAAGCTGGAGGGGCTCAGAAGTGGTAGGAGCACGTGGCAGGGAGAAGCAGCATCCCCAGTGGAAGGTTAGGAGGTGGGGTGGTTTTGTCTAGAACTTAAATCAGTGAATGATGGGTTCTGAGCGTTTTCCATATGCGATGGACCCTCCTAGTGTTTTGCTTGTATCATCTCATTTAATCTCCACGACCACCCAAGGTCAAACAGCGAGGAAGCAGCAGACTAGACTTCATTCCCAGGAAGCCCAGGTGCAGAGTCTGGGATCTTGGCCGCTGTGCACTACCTACCCCAACCCCCCGAGATAGAAAGGCTGCCTTACAGTGAAAAAAAAAATCCCTAAAATGGGGATGTTTATTATGCTTCTCTTTGTCTACAAAAGAGACTGCGCCACAGAGGAGCCGAAGGGAGGGCGGTTTAGGAGACAGCTGAAGGAATTCAAGCCATATCTGGAAAACCACTCCCAGCTGGTTGGGGAGTGGTGAAGGCAGCTTTGCTGGTGGGAATCACCCCCCTGGCGAGGCAGCCAGAGCCAGGGGAGAGACCGCATTGGGTGGAGACAGGGCTAGATGAAATGGCCTTGCAGGCTCCCAGGGGTCTTCCTGCCCGGAAGGCTTCCTGCCCTAAGGCTTCCCGTGTCCAGAGTGCTGTCTCGGGTCTCCATCCACAGGAGAAACCTGGCTAACTGTGTGTCTGCCCCTACCTTTCTCTATGCCACCCTCCCCACCCCGCTGCCCGACCCCTGGCTCCCCTCCTCCCCACCCCACACATCCCCAAAGCTGTTCTTGCCCCCTGGGCTTCGAGGGGCAGCGGTGCGAGATCAACCCAGATGACTGTGAGGACAACGACTGCGAAAACAACGCCACATGTGTAGACGGGATCAACAACTACGTGTGTGTCTGCCCC
>NW_012155685.1:40926-47516 GCF_000956105.1 Propithecus coquereli | reverse complement strand
CATAGCCCAAGGCCAGGGTCAGACATCCTGTGCTTTCAGCTGCAGCTGGTCCTGAATGATCAAGTGAAACAGCCAAAGGTGTATGGCAGTGCCCGGGAGAAATCTTGCCCTCTTCCCACTGTCAATGCTAAGCAAACCAGGCGGAGGTAGAGGAGGAAGCCTCCACAAGAAGGCAGTGCACCTGGCATCCATGACCTCCTGACCCAGGCCGGATGAGACTGATCTGGCCAGGGTGCCCCCCAGTGCCCTCTCTGAGGCCTGACACCTCTGCCCCTGTCCCTGCCAGGTGAGCTGTGTGATGAGGTGATCGACCACTGTGTGCCCGTGATGAACCTCTGTCAGCATCAGGCCAAGTGCATCCCCCTGGACAAAGGATTCAGGTAAGACTTGGCTTCATGCCTGGGAACTCTGCCTCCAGCGGTCTGGGTTTGAGGCAGAGGCTGTGGGTATGTGTCTCTCCCTCCCTCTCTCTCTCCTTCCCTCCTCCTCCCTCCCTGCCATGTGCTTTCTGTATCTCCGAACCAGATGTGATCTAACTCAGTCTGTCTGTTTCCCTAAGTGTGTGCCTTTGTCTATTTGTGGGTGTCTCTCTAAGTTCCTGTAGATAAATAGATTAGATAGATAGATAGATACATACATACATACATATGGAAAGAGATACATAAATATATACCCCCTTTCTCTTCCCCCACTCCCCTGGCATCTCTCTCCTTCCCAGCGCCAGAAGAGTAGAGCAATCCCACTGAGGAAGCAGAGCCTAAGGGTATGTGGCCGCCTTCCCTGTGTGCAGCCTGACCGTGCCCTGCCCCACGCCCCGCGGGTACAGCACGTTTGCCGGCTGGTGCACCTGTGGGGGGCGGGGTGCAGGGGCAAGGACTCGGTCCAGCAGCCATGGCCATTGGTGGACCTGTCTCTACGGTGAGCAGCGGAGCCAATAGGAGCCAGGGGAGCACGTGAGCACTTCCTAGAGTGGATGGAGAGGCTGCCTCAGGAGAAGGCCACCCAGTTCTTGAGCCTGAGAATCAAATTGCACTCCTGGGAAATCCCTCCTGGGCTCTGTCCCCACTTCTTTCCTCCACTCTTCTTCATGAAAAATTGTGCCCTTGCCTCTTCTGGAGTAGATCCCGAGACCCTGGAGACCTGGGATTTTCTGACATTGAGAGGGATATCCCAGAACCCTGTGGCCAAGAACATTCCCCCGTCCCCTGAACCACCTTCTATGTGCAGCTGCCTCTCTCTCCTCCCCCGCAGTGTCCGTCCACCTCCAGGGAGAAGCCTCTAGCACCAAGGAGTCAGGGTTTGGGGGACCATGCAGAGACCAGAGCAACTGGGGGCCCCAGGATGGGACCTCAGAGACACCTGAAACCCTGCAGAGCCTCCCCGAGTGAGGGTCCTGGGTCTGCGGCGGGGTGCCGGGCTGACCAGCCTCTGCAAGGCAGCAGCTCGTGCTCCAGGTCTAGATGGGTCTGGGAGCTGCCACCACCCTGACTCTGTCCAGTTCTCAGTCACAAGGCAGAGAGTTCTCAGACCCTGAAGTGTTTGAGACTATGAGTCTACACTGCCAAGCTTAGAGTTCATGGAAACCCAGGATCTTAGAAAGCCCAAGGCTGATGACATCGTAAAATCACAGAATCTTGGGAATTTAGAATTGTGGACTCTAAGGGTTGTAGAATCTCCGAAACTTGAACTTACGAACTCTTAGAATCCTAAAATCTAAGAATCATGGGTTCTAAGCATTGTCCCCACGCAGCCCACAGGTCCTCATTGTGCACAGCGCTGTGGGACCGTAAGATGGGCTTGATTCCTCTCCATAAGGCCCTTCCCACGGTCCTAGGGGAGGCAGGTTTGACACAGCAAACATTTAGAAAAGAAGGGATTTCTGGGCCCGGTGATTCTGGCTCTGAGTGTTGCTTAGATCAGAGAAAGAAGCCCTCCCCCTTCAGAGAGGGAGTGTGAGGTGACCCTGGAAGGGTGGGTGGAATTTGGATGGGCAGAGAGAAGGAAGGAGGGCCCCCTAGATGGGAGAAGAGTCCAGGTCAGTAAAGGTGAGAGGGGGACACGAGCATGTCCTTTCTCGTGTTTCGTTTTTCCATTTTGACATCCCAAGCCGAGAGCTCATCACCAGGGACAATGCAAGAGGTGAGTTGGGGCCTTTCTGGTTTTGCTGAGACCAAAGGAAGCATCACCCCTTCCATGTACCCATCCCGTTCCAATGCACCTCATCTGCTGCATCCTTCTCTGAGACATGCCAGGTGGGACTTTCAGGCAGTCGAGTTACCTGGGGGTGAGAGATGCCTCCCAGGGTGTCCCCCCTCCCAAGTCCCAGGATTTGACTTCAGTTTAAGGCTGCTCTTTACCAAGTGCTGGACACTGTGAGGGGGCAGAATGAAATGAAGAGCCAGAGAGGAAGGAAGAGACAGGTAAAACGCAAACTTGAACCCAAAGCAGAGCAGGCTAGACTGGCAAGCAAAGTGCTTGGGGTGTGCCCGGGAAGGGGCAGTCAGTAGTGAGCGGGGAACGGGAGGTATGAAAATGAGTAGAATCGCCAGATAGAGAGGAGATAAATGGCCCCTGGGCTGAGTGGGCAAGCTCAGAGGATGCTGGCTTGAAGGAGCATGGGTCAGAGGGGGTCCGGGTGCAGGTCTGGGGTTAGGAAAGCTGCCAGGTTGTCATGATCCTCTGGCAGTGAGGTTCCTAGAAACCTCACTGTCTATTGTAATCAAGGCCCCTTGGATTCTAAGACAATATAGGAAAGAAAGAAACCAGTCTAGCTTTCATAATCTTGAGATATTTTATTTATACATAATGTCTTCTAGGAGACATTATCTTGAAGAGGACTACAGGCCAGCTCAATAACGTTAGCTTTTTGTTAAAATGCATTTAAATAAAAAATGCCTTCTTCCAATGCAACATTTTATCATTTTATGCCCCTTGTCTCCTATCACCAAACTACTCCTATCCCAAGGCAGTCTATAGGGATATTAGCAAGAGATTTGCAGTCAGGGCGAACTTTGCCCAAGTTTGAAGATCTTTCTCCTTGGAGATCTCCTTGTATGCTCTTCCAAGGGAATCTCAATGATGGGCAGATAGTACCTGCCCATAAACCCTGAAAATAATAGTAACAAGAACAAAGATCATAGTGCCTAGCACGTACTGAGAACTTATTCTGTGTCGGGCATGGTGCATTATCTCATTCATGATGCCCAGTGATCTCAGAATGTAGAAAGTGTTATGCACGTTCTCCGCCGCTTGCTGGGGTGAAGCAAGCTGCCTAAGCACACACATAAAGAGGGGTGAGTTGCACATCAATCTGGGCCTGACTGATTTCTCAATTAAATCCAGAGACTCCAGATGTCCTGGAACGGAGGACAGCACTTGGTTACTCCCCCTCAAGCAGGATCAATAAATCCAACACATTAAAATGCATAAACCTTACACCTTAATCAGAAGAAAGATAAAGGCAAATATTTGAGAGCAGTAGGGAACGCAGGTGATACCACCAGCTGCTCCTCTTTGGTCGACAGAGGGATGTTGCATAGCTCTTGCTACTGGAAAGAGGTCCACAAACAGCAGCATCAGTCACATGCGAGCTTGTTGGAATGCTCGTCCCCAGGCTCCTTGAATCAGAAGCTGCATTTTCACAAGATCCTTGGATGTTTTGTGTGTTCATTAAAGTCTGAGGCCCCACCGATGTGGAGGGGGTTGTCGCATTAAAAAGAAGAATGTAAACACATTTGCCTCCAGACTTCTGCTTAGTCTGGGAGTGAGGATAGCTTCCCTAATTCCTGTTAAAAACTTCATCAATAGCCTTGCAGTCTATGCTTAGAGAAGAAAAGGAAAGAAATTATCCTGTATTGGGCAGCTGTCATTGTCTTGGAGAAGGCAAAGAGCTTAAGTTGCTCTGCAGGGACGTTTGCAAATTTGGGAGGCACAAGCACAAATGCCTCGTGGGCCAGCTGGAAAGCAGCACCAGAGGGTGGAGGGTGGTACATGGCGCACATGCGCCACAGAGGCATTCCCAATTTGTTTCTTTAAAAGACTCTGGCCGAGCGTGGGCTATGATGTATGTTTGCAAATTCTGGTGCAATGGTAGGTTACATGTTTCAAATTTGCCAGTCAAACAGGTCAGATCTTAGCATATCTCATAGTTTTTGAGCACAGGTCCAGTAAATCCTCAGATTCCAGAACTTGTCCCCCTCAGGGATACCCTGCCCTCTCAGTTCTTGCTTAGCCATAAATCCGCAGCCTGCACCATGCTCTGCAACCCCAATGATGCCAGGGTCCACTTGTGGGTCTCACCCCACTTCTGTCCACTCCTAAAGAGGAGGAGGGAGGACCATCCCTGTGCCTGATTCTTCCCCAGTCAGGCTCCTTCTGTGACAAAGTAAGCTTTCAGAGCTCTGGCTCCCCCTCCACGCCACCTCCCTGCCTGTGCCGCCACCTCCTCTGTCTTGGGTAGGCTGTGGCTGTTATATTTACTCTGCCCAATAGGATTCAGCTGGTGGCTCAGAGAGGTGCATGGGCTTTGCCTGAGGCGGAAGAGCCGGCAAGTGTTGTGCTTATACGTGCCTCTAGGTGCACCCAAGCCCCTTGACTCAGCCCCTTGGTGCCCACAGGTCTGTTTCTGTCCTGGGATTTTGGTGTAGGGTCAGCCCAGACAGAAGAGCGCAGAGACGTGTGTTTCTGGCCCACACGCTCGGAGGCCTGGTTTCAGCTGGAGCAGCTTTCTCTGGGCAAGCTCGAAACGTGAGCCAGCAGGGACAGGGTGCAGCTGTCGACACGCTGCTCTTCGGGGAAGGGCTGGACCAGTGTGCAGGGCCTGGGGTGGGACAGCAGCGCCCATCCTCTCACCGGAGGAATACGAGCCATTTATTAAGGCATAAGCGACTGTGCCCTTCTTATCCCAGTCCAGATCTCTGGAGGAGAATGAACAGGCAATAAAACAAAATCAAGGGGAGGGCAAACAGCACCACTTTCCTCTTCGTCATCGTTACCATCTTCTACATATCACGTTGACCGTTTACTCCACGTTCACCCAGTGCACGCTGCAGAGCGTATTGTTTCATGTTTAAAGCAACCATATGGGGCAGAGTTGTTTATCATCAGTCGCATTTAAAGATGAAAAAACCGAAACGCTCTCCAGGTAACGAGTGACTGACGTGCTTAGAACAGTGACCGACACACTGAGCGTGAACTAAATATCATCCCTCCCCAGGGGCCTGGGGAAGGGCCTGCACTGCTCCCAGTGCTCTGGTTGCTCCCGTGTGTAAAGGATAAGACCCTCCCTTACAGGGTCTTGGGTGGCCTCAGGGAGACACTCAGTGAAAGGTGCTTGGCACAGTGCCTATCACAAAGGAAGAGCCAAACCAAACATCAGTTCCAGGGAGAAATCGGCAGATTCAAGCCAAAGGGTATATGATTCCTGCCCTCTGCTCCTCAGCCTGGCTCCTAAAACAAGACTGCCCCCCATGCAGCAGACAGGCTCTGACTTCAGGGAACAAAGGCAGTGGATTGCCAGGGAAACCCGGCATGCAACAGACAGGAGACAGAGGGAGAGGCCACCTGCTGGGGGCAGGGGCATGAGAATGACCGCCTGGGAGCTGGCCGAGCCCCAAGGAACAGTCTCCCTCTGCCTGTGTTCCAGGTGCGAGTGTGGGAAAAGCCCAGGTTGGGGGCGAGGAGAAACTTAAGTTAGATCTAGGCTTTGGCCCTGGATGTGGTACCTGGGGTATTATTGATCTCTCCTGAACCATAAAACAATTTCCTGACATATAATATTGTTGGAAAATTTCCATGAGATCATGTGTTTAAAGTGGTGAGCAAAGCATCTCACACATAGGAGATGCTCCACAAATACTGGGTTCCTTTTCCTTCCCTGCCTATGTAAACAGGCAAGGTTGTTAAGGCCAAGTCTTTAATATAAGATTATCTGATTATAAGCATTTCTGAATTTCACATTCTCGAAACTGTTTTAAGAGGGTGACAGTACAAGCCCACTTTCAACTTACCCTGGAGACTTTGGCCAAAAGGTGTAAATCAGTCTACAAGGCCCAGAATTTACCCTCCCAACCTTCTGCTACTCACATCTGTGTCCCTCCCCCCTTATTCCTGGCCTAACTGGGCTGTAAGCAAAAAACAGCTCACACCCCAGTAGGGAGCCTTAGTCGCATCTCTTTGAAGATGAAAAGCAACAAGGTATGTTTACTTGTACTTGGGGTAGGCAGTGGCCTCATCTTCCCCAGTTGAGCCATGCCCGGCTGTGCACAGATACTCAGCTAGTTAAAAAAAAATAAATAAAACCCACCCCCCACACCATTAAACCGATCCAGGAAAGAAGGTCAATACTGAACTCCTGGGAATACACATGGGAAAATCAAGCCTTTTCACTGACAGGAAGGGAATGTCAGGGGGGTCTAAGCACAGGCCAGCCCCGGAGGAGGCGAGAAGACTGACTGCCGATCCAGCATGGCCACTATTAGAAATGTCTCAAGACCCAGGAACTTAAACCCACCAAGTTCACCCAAATGTAGGAAAACTGGCCATCAGATGATGTGACTTGGACTGACTCTCACAGGATACATTAAATAATA
>NW_012155685.1:38159-40876 GCF_000956105.1 Propithecus coquereli | reverse complement strand
TGTGTGTGTCTGTGTGTTTCTTTCTGTGTCCATCCCCCGTTCTGCAATCCGGGCCGCGACAGGCCTACTCTGCTAGTCTGGGCCTCCTGGCATCCCAGACAAGCCCTTGTGCTGGGAGAAGGTGCATATAAACCTGCCAAGGTTCACCTCCCTTATGCCCTATGTCTTCTGAGAGTGGAATTGTAGGCAAAAGTTGCATTAAGAGCAAGCAGCACTTATTGTGCACCTGTTGTATGCAGAACACTGAATTAGCCACTAGGGATGCCAAGAAATCTAAGGTATGCACTCAGCTCACAAGGGGCTTTTGGTCTACCAGAAATGAATCACTGTGTAGAGTTAAATCCTGGGTCCAGAAGAATCAGCTTAGAGCCAGAAAAGAGAGAGGAAAAATCCCAGCAGTAAAGAAGGAGAGGGTAGAGGGCCTCAAAACAGGTTTTGTGGCAGAGGAGGGGCTTGAACTGAATTTATGGCAAGCAGATGGCAGAGGGAAGGGAGCTGAGGAGACACTGAGGAGACGGTTTCCTGCCCCAGCTGAGGCCTGCCCAGTTCTGCAGTCGACCAGGCTGCACTTCTGACTTGTGGCACTTTGCTGCCGAGAGTGGGGCGTTGTGGTTTTCTCCATCCCAGAACATGTCCAAGTCCCACACAGACGCTTGTCTGCCTCTCTGGTCTCTCCAGGTAAGGAGGAAGGGGAGGAGGCTTATAAGAACACAGTGTCCTCTGTGGTCCTGAGAGGCCGAGGGCAGAATGTGGACAGGAGGGGTTTAGGGCCCCCCTCCCAGGACAGGGTACGGGGCAGCTCGTCCCCACCACAGCAGAGAACAGACTCGGCGGCTACATCTGTCATTCGTTCCTACCCATCCAGCCCTCTGCCTGTCCTCCAGGAGCAGCCAGCTAGGAGGCCTTCACCTGCCCCCACCCCCACACCTGGAGAGAATGCCCATGGTCAGAAGTTCCAGTGTCTTAGATCATGCTCCACTTGGCTTGACGGGGTGGAATTTAAGGAAACCCAAAACTCAGATCTTAAAAATCTAGTGTTACCTCCCCCCACATTCCTAAAGCACGTTTTCAGGTGGCATGAGCATTTCAGGCTTATCTGCAAGGACCATCCTGGGTATTTAAGACCCCCGTTAGGCATTTAGTAGCACTAGGAACTTCAAAGGCAATGTTTGAGATTAGAACTTCAAATTCCTTTCATATTTCCTTCCCTGAAAAATCCAAAGGCTCATTTATCTCTTGCAGGTGAACTATGCAGCTAACCTTTGTCCACTCCTCCACGAAGCCTCCCCTGACCTCCTGGGGGAGCGTCCAGGTCCCCCTTTGTGTTCCCCAGAGCTCCCCTTTGTCTGCATTTACGACTCTGTGTGACCATTGCCTGCTCCTTTGCAGATCTTCCCAACTAGGCTGTCAGGGAGGACAGGACTGGGTCACTGCTGTATCCCCAGTACTTGGCACAGTGCCTACCACTCTAGAGGTGTTCAATAAATAGGTGCGGAATGGAAAAACAAATGAATAAGCATAGCCCAAGGCCAGGGTCAGACATCCTGTGCTTTCAGCTGCAGCTGGTCCTGAATGATCAAGTGAAACAGCCAAAGGTGTATGGCAGTGCCCGGGAGAAATCTTGCCCTCTTCCCACTGTCAATGCTAAGCAAACCAGGCGGAGGTAGAGGAGGAAGCCTCCACAAGAAGGCAGTGCACCTGGCATCCATGACCTCCTGACCCAGGCCGGATGAGACTGATCTGGCCAGGGTGCCCCCCAGTGCCCTCTCTGAGGCCTGACACCTCTGCCCCTGTCCCTGCCAGGTGAGCTGTGTGATGAGGTGATCGACCACTGTGTGCCCGTGATGAACCTCTGTCAGCATCAGGCCAAGTGCATCCCCCTGGACAAAGGATTCAGGTAAGACTTGGCTTCATGCCTGGGAACTCTGCCTCCAGCGGTCTGGGTTTGAGGCAGAGGCTGTGGGTATGTGTCTCTCCCTCCCTCTCTCTCTCCTTCCCTCCTCCTCCCTCCCTGCCATGTGCTTTTCTGTATCTCCGAACCAGATGTGATCTAACTCAGTCTGTCTGTTTCCCTAAGTGTGTGCCTTTGTCTATTTGTGGGTGTCTCTCTAAGTTCCTGTAGATAAATAGATTAGATAGATAGATAGATACATACATACATACATATGGAAAGAGATACATAAATATATACCCCCTTTCTCTTCCCCCACTCCCCTGGCATCTCTCTCCTTCCCAGCGCCAGAAGAGTAGAGCAATCCCACTGAGGAAGCAGAGCCTAAGGGTATGTGGCCGCCTTCCCTGTGTGCAGCCTGACCGTGCCCTGCCCCACGCCCCGTGGGTACAGCACGTTTGCCGGCTGGTGCACCTGTGGGGGGCGGGGTGCAGGGGCAAGGACTCGGTCCAGCAGCCATGGCCATTGGTGGACCTGTCTCTACGGTGAGCAGCGGAGCCAATAGGAGCCAGGGGAGCACGTGAGCACTTCCTAGAGTGGATGGAGAGGCTGCCTCAGGAGAAGGCCACCCAGTTCTTGAGCCTGAGAATCAAATTGCACTCCTGGGAAATCCCTCCTGGGCTCTGTCCCCACTTCTTTCCTCCACTCTTCTTCATGAAAAATTGTGCCCTTGCCTCTTCTGGAGTAGATCCCGAGACCCTGGAGACCTGGGATTTTCTGACATTGAGAGGGATATCCCAGAACCCTGTGGCCAAGAACATTCCCC
>NW_012155685.1:32235-34084 GCF_000956105.1 Propithecus coquereli | reverse complement strand
CTAGCCGCTGGTCAGGTGCCCACTGCCGGGCGCCTTGGGTGTTCAGACGACTTAAATAAAACTTCTGCTCCCAGGATCAGTGGGAAATAAAGGAAAATTCCCAGGTCCAGCCCTGCTTCATCTCACTTTGGCCAAACCAAACACAGTCCCAGAGAGGAATGGAAGGAAGCGGCGACGCTACCCGTCCCGCGGCGCAGGTGGGGAAACTGAGGCACGAGGGTGCACGCTAGAGACTCGACAAGAGGCCCTGGGGAGACTAACGCAGCACCCAGAGCAAGGGCGTCTTGGAAGACGAGATCGGGGAAGAGTTCTCTCCTCCCCCCCTCTCCTGCTCCGTTCCCCAACACACACGACACACACAGACACACTCGGGGCGGCTGCTGGGCTCCCCAGAGCCGGGCTGCACACAAAGCCCTGCCCGCGCAAACCCCGCACTACCGGGCGCCCATGCCCACACAACAGAACGGCGCGCACCCCGCAGCGGCCCCTCGCCGGAGTCCGCTCTCCCTGCACACCCACACCGGGAGCCGCGGCCCGCGCGCTGGGAGGGGACACGATAGCAGCCCAGCCGCCGCGCCCCGCGGGAAGTTCGCCCGGGGCCCCCCGACTCACCTGCCGCGCCGCTCAGCCCTCGGGGCGGCTGGAGGGGCAGCGCCCGGGCGGGCGCCGGGCGCCGAGAACGGCCCGGGAGGGCGGCCGCGCCGGGGCTCCGCGCCGTCCGGTTGCCCGGAAGACTCGCGACCTGCGGGCGGCGGGCGTGGGGGAGGGGAGGCCGGGCCTGCGGCCTCTTGGGGGAGTTCAGCCCAGGCTTCGCGTGCGGTTCTCGGCCAGGCCCCTGGCCCCACGGTCCCGGGCACCGACGAGAGACTCACCGGAAAGGCCCGGATCCGCATTTTGGTGTCCTTCCAGCTGCCCGTGCCTTTGCTCAGATTCCACATGGTGTTCATCCCCTCCCCGACGGCGGCTTCAGGTCGCACGCCGGTGTCACATTTAAGGCGGGCGGGCGGGCAAGCGAAGGGCGACGCTGGGGGCGGCGGCGGCAGCGGCGGCGGCGGCGCGGCCCCCGGGCAGGGCCGGGAGCTGGCCGGCCCCTGGCGGTGGCGGCGGCAGCCGCTGCGGCTTGGGTTCTAGCGGCTCAGACTCGGCTTCGGCGCGGCGCTGCGCTGGCGCAGCGGCTTCGCGGGGTCCCCCTCACGCCCGGCACGGCTCCCTTTATAGAGCTCCTCCGCGAAGGCGGCGGCGACGGACAAACATCTCACTACGCAGGCCGAACGTCCTCCTCCTCTTCCTTCTCCTCCTCCGCCTCAGCTAGACGAGATCCGGCCCAGAGAGGGCAGGGGGGAGCAGGGAGGGAGGAGAGCTCGAGAATGGAGAGATTGGGAGGCGGGGAGGACGGGAGGGGCAGGCGGGTGGCCGCAGCGGGGGGAGTGGGAGGGGCCAGCGGGGCGGAGGTGGAAAGGGGCGGGGATGAGGGCGGGAGGAGCAAGCTGCCTTTTTGAAAGAGGAGCGTCGGAGACGGGTTCTGGGAGGAGGTGGTTGCTGATTGGTGGAGCCCCAAGCGGCCGTGGGAGCCCTGGTTCCGTGAACGGAGTGGGCGGGGGAAGTTCGGAGAGACCAGCGGGATTGTAGTGGGCTGGGCCGGGTAGCCTGGGACGGGCGGAGGATGGTCCCGGGGAGGAGCGTGGGGTGCGAGGTGGATAACTACGTCCTAGAAGTGGTTCCTGTGTTTTTCTAGGGCATGCGGACTAGGGATGGGTACTTGGGAAGAAGCCAGCAACCCGAAGGAAGAGTTTGTGCAGGAGATAACTGCAGTGTTGGAATTACTGTCCTGTATGCTTAACAAGGTATT
>NW_012155685.1:25245-26893 GCF_000956105.1 Propithecus coquereli | reverse complement strand
CCAGCACCTGGTGCAAGAACACCCCCACCTGCAAAGGCAGAGCCCAGCCCCCATTTTCAAATCTCATCTGAGAGCCTCTTCCCTTTGATTGACGAGTTTAACCTGCTTTCATTTATTTTGACTACTGTATTTGAACTTATTTCTTATTTTGTATTTTCGATTTATCCTATTTTTTTTTAATTTTGTCCCTTCCTATTTTCTACCAGACAGATGTGTACCATATGCATGTTTACTGGACAGTGTTATGTGATCTTGGGTGGGTCGGGTGACTTCTCCAGGTCTCAGTTTCCTCATCTGTAAAATGGAAACAATTCCTACTCCCAAGGACGCTGTGAGAAAATGGAGTAGCTTCTGCAGGGCCAGCGTGTGGGAAATGCTCAGGAGAGAGCGCGTCACACAAGCAAGAACGCACTTACGACCGAGGGGTGGGGGTGGCAGCTTACGCTTGGCAAAGCGGTCCCCAGGGTAGATGTGGCGGTTGTAGACATCCATGATGTACACACGCCGGTCACCCATGAAGTCTCGTTCATGCCCATTGCCCTGTGGAGAGGAGGTGGAGACCACTCACGGACAGGTGCTCTAGGCAAGGCTAGGACACCTCACACCCCAGCTCAGGTAACTCCCCCAAGCCCGGCAGCACGGCTTGCTCCTGGGCAGAGGGTTTCACGGCTGTCAAGTGGCAGGGCTGGGGTTCAACCTCAAAACCTGGCGCCACGGCCCTCAAGCATGACCTCGAGCAAGCCCCAGCCCTCTTAGTTTCCCCATGTGAGGCAGACATCCCGGCTCTGCCGCCCTCTCAAGTCTGTGGCAGGACTGGTTGGGACCAGGGACGGAAAAGCAACGTAAAGGACTGTGCGTGTGACTTCGCTCAGGAGCTCAGTGCCTTGAGGACCCGGAGCAGGACCCTGACTAGCACAGGCCGCAAGCGCAGCGGTGTGGGCGGGGCCCCTCCCGAGCCATGGGGCTCCCTCCCCCGTGTCTGAGCAGAGCGCTGGCCCTGCGTCCAGGGTCCTCAGGAGGAGGTGCCCCTGCGCTCGGGCACTTTACTCCCCAGGCAACACGTTCTTAAACGGTGACCTGGGGGCCCGAGCAGCCCTGAAACCGTGTGAGCACCTGCCCGAGGAGCAGGCCCACGAGGCGGTGCCCCGAACTACTGGCAAGCAACGGGGCGCCGCAGCCGGTTCACAGCAAGAGCGGCACCATCGGGGGGCGGGGGGGGGGGCGGTTTAGGAAGCGCCATCACCTGGCATGTGGTGTGAGGGGCAGCCGGGAGGTGGGAGGCGAGCAATGAGGAGGACCCACAGCCCTGGGCAGAGGGACAAAGACCCTCCGTGGCCAGCCTGCGAGACGGAACACAGGAGCCACGAGAGACACAGGAGGTCGGGGTGGCAGAGGCCCGGGTAGAGGGGGGGAGCCCCAAAGTGCGGGGCTGTGTGGCAGGCAGAGGCTGCTGGGGACATGAGAAGGAAGACTCTCCTGCCACAGTGGCGTTCTGGGGTCTGGGGTGGCGGGTCCAGAGAGCCCAGCCCCTGTAGGGCACTCACCTGATGGGCATCAAGGTCAATGATGGTGGCCCTGGAGATGCCCTCCACACGCTCAAACAGAAACTGCCCAGGGAGGAGAGGGGAGACGTGAGGACCCAGACAGG
>NW_012155685.1:24652-25195 GCF_000956105.1 Propithecus coquereli | reverse complement strand
AGGCAACACGTTCTTAAACGGTGACCTGGGGGCCCGAGCAGCCCTGAAACCGTGTGAGCACCTGCCCGAGGAGCAGGCCCACGAGGCGGTGCCCCAAACTACTGGCAAGCAACGGGGCGCCGCAGCCGGTTCACAGCAAGAGCGGCACCATGGGGGGGGGCGGTTTAGGAAGCGCCATCACCTGGCAGGTGGTGTGAGGGGCAGCCGGGAGGTGGGAGGCGAGCAATGAGGAGGACCCACAGCCCTGGGCAGAGGGACAAAGACCATCCGTGGCCAGCCTGCGAGACGGAACATAGGAGCCACGAGAGACACAGGAGGTCGGGGTGGCAGAGGCCCGGGTAGAGGGGGGGAGCCCCGAAGTGTGTGGCTGTGTGGCAGGCAGAGGCTGCTGGGGACATGAGAAGGAAGACTCTCCTGCCACAGTGGCATTCTGGGGTCTGGGGTGGCAGGTCCAGAGAGCCCAGCCCCTGTAGGGCACTCACCTGATGGGCATCAAGGTCAATGATGGTGGCCCTGGAGATGCCCTCCACACGCTCAAACAGA
>NW_012155685.1:19346-20237 GCF_000956105.1 Propithecus coquereli | reverse complement strand
GCTCCGAAGCCCTCGGCTGCCCTCCTGCGCCTAGAACAGGAACTACAGAGGGCTCCAAGTCAGCTGTGCAGACTGAGGGCTTTGGGACGACTGTTTCGCCCCCGCCCGCCACTGTACAGAAGGGGACACTGAGGCCCTGGTCTCCTTCCTCCCCCGCACTGCATGGTTTTTTCATCCATTGGGAATCAGAGCTCCCTGAAAAAGGGGCATCCTGCCCTCATCTCTGGTTGCTGAGGCAGGACGCCTAGGGCACGTGAAAAGTATTTATGCCAAGGCCAGGACAGAGTGTGCCCTGCGACCTCCAAGTCCCCCAGGAAAACACCATGGCTCTGACTGCCCAGCTGCACCCAAATCCTGAGTCACCTCCGCCTGCCCGAGACTGAATCTAAGCCTTTCTCCTGCTCCCCCGACTCCAGGCCGGTCCCTGGCGGGCCCTGGCTGCACAGTGCCCAGGGGGAGTCACTCGCTTTGCAGGTGTGCAGTAAGTGCCCGCTAGGCGGCCCAAGGCTGGTGCTGGGCGTCCTGTCCCCATGCCAGGACACTCACAGCCTAGTGGGGAGGCAGGTAAGTCAAGAGGCACTTACGTGCAGTGTCTTCACGTGGCCTCTTCCCATACCCTCACCCCCGCCCCAGGCCGTCCCTTGCCCTTCACCCTTGGAGTCCTGTGGTTCCAACCCAGTCTCTCGCTCTCCCACCCGCCACGTCTCCTGGGTCTCTCCGCCCCACCCTCTCCCGAACTCCTGCCTCACTTAAACCTCAGTCCGGCTGCCCCAGGGGTCGTGGGTGTGCTGGCACCCAGGCTGTCCTTCACTGCGGGTGAATGCCCATGCAGCCACCCTCCCAGGCTGGCAAGGACAGCTGAAGGCTGGGGACACTCGCCTCACCCCTCCT
>NW_012155685.1:14151-15452 GCF_000956105.1 Propithecus coquereli | reverse complement strand
GCATCAAAACGGTCCAACTCAGGGTCTGCCACAGGCTGCATGAATTTGGGCACAGCTCTTTACTAAGTGCCTCCGTCTGCCTCGTCTATAGAACAGGGCTTGGACGAGGACACGCACATGGAAACCGGTCAGAAAGGCCTGTCCTGTCACCCGGTCTAAAATACCCCCGCCTGGGCCCCCATGAGGCCCAGCCCGGCCTCATCTTTCCACAGAGCACTTGTCCCTACCTGGGGCTACAGTATGTCCCGGTCAGTATCTGTCTCTCTCAAAAGGATGCCAGCTTCACGGGGCAGGCCCGTGGCTCCGTCCAGACAGTGCTGACAATGCCAGGCACACAGTAGGTGCCTGCAGTGCATGCTGTTGATCCCCTTTTCTGGCAAGTGCACCCACTGCCCTTCCTGCGCCCTGCTCCTGATGGAAGCCCCCCCCCTGCACTGTCCCATGAGAGCCATGACTGACAGGGGCTATGTTGGCCTGGCCGCCTGCTGCTGAGCCGCGCAACCTGTGGGGACACACACCTGAGCCCCCTGTGGGACCAGGCTGAGTCTGCGCTTCCGGCCCACACCTGTGCTCAGTTCCTTCCCCTATCCTCTGCCATTCAGCTGCCTCTGCCAGGTTCGCCTGAAATCACCTGCACCTGGATCCCCAAATCAGGTTCTGCTTCCAGGGCTCTGGCTCTCCCAGTGTGGTTCTGGACGGGCAGCTCTGTACCACTGCAGAATGCACTAGAAATGCAGGTGCCCAGTCCCCACCCCAGACATCCTGAACCAAACCCCTGGGAGTGGGCCCAGGAGTCTGTTGCGACGAGGCCTCCAGTGACTGTGACGCTCGCTCAAGCCCGAGAACCACCGTGCCAGGGACCGTGACCTAATGCTGAATGAATGCATTGTGCACCCAGCCTGATGCCACCACCCATCGAAGGGCATAACCTGCAAACTTCCCCATCCCAGGGCTCGGCCAGGTGTCAGGGCCAGGCCAGGCTGTCAGAAGGTGGAAACGACTCCAATGTCCACAAACTCAATGGACAAACGAATGCGGCGTCTCCATACAATGGACCATTCAGCCTTGGACAGGAACAAAGTGCTGAGACATGCTCAGCACGGACGAGCCCCGAAAACACTGTGCTGACACAGCCAGGCACAAAGGCCACACACTGTGTGAGGCCATTCATAGAAGCGTCCAGAACAGGCACTCCACAGAGACAGAACGCAGACTGTGGGCTGCCAAGGGCAGGGGCGGGGGTAACGGGCAGCGATTGTGTACAGGGAACAAGGCTTCCTTTGGGGGTGATGAAAATGTTT
>NW_012155685.1:1260-2426 GCF_000956105.1 Propithecus coquereli | reverse complement strand
TGCAAGGCCTCAGCCCCTCACCTCTACACTATAGTAATTACCCCAACAGCTGTGCGGTCCTAGGCCTCAGCTGCAAAATGCGTGGCTGCTGCCAGGACTGAAATGATGCAGCTAAGGAGCTGGGCACAGGAAGCGCTCAGAAACCCAGTGGGGACTCGCAGGGGCTGTGGTCCAACCCAGGACCAGGCATGGGGGTCACTTCGGGCCCGCAGCGCGGCCGCTCGCCCCCCAGCACACCCTCACGGCCACTACGCAGGGACGAAAAGCTCACTCCAGTTACTGCTACTGTGGGAGCCCGCACAGCTGGCGGGCAGGAGTAGGGCAGACGTCAGACCCGCGCACGTCGCCAGCCACTCCGGGTCGGGACCTCGCGCCGCGGAGAAAGGGCGCGGAGCAGGCCCAGTGCGCGGGACAGGCCTAGGAACAGCCGGCCCGAGCGCTCCCTCGCCCGCGTGTCTGGGTCCGCACTTGGTGGGCCCACCCTGCCGCCCACGCACTCACCCGCCCAACCAGGGGACCCCTGGGACCCGGCTTGGCGTCCCACCCGCGCCCCCACCTCGCCGCACTCACATCCCGGGGCTGGGCCCTCCCTGCGCCGGCCGCCGCTCCGCGACCGGGCGGGGCGGGCGCGGGTGGGACGGGGCCCGCCCAGGACACGCCCCCGGCCTCGTCGCCTCCGCTGGGGGCGGGGCTCCGGCGAGCTCGGCTCCGCCCCACCTGAGCCCGCGCCTGCGTCACAGAGAGTGGTGTCCCTCGCTCAGATCGCTCCCAGGAAGGAGGCCACGCCCCCAACGCCCATCAAACGCGAAGTCCCGCCCGCCGCGGACAAATACCCAGTGGAACCCTTCTGGCTCAGAAAGCCACGCCCCTCCCATCGAGGGAGCGGCGCGCCCGGGAGGGGGAACGTGCCGTGTCGCCCCGCCCAGGGGCGTGGCCAGTTTATGCCCCGCCCCTCCCTCCCAGCCTGTCCCCAAACTCGGTAGAAACAGCCTGAGAGTTCGAAACACCTGGTTTCGCCATGGGCTGTGCAGCTGCTTTGCTGTGTGACCTTGGCCAGGAGTCTGCGTTCTTTGGGCCTGTGTTTCCGCTAGTAAAATGTGGGGGCGGGGAGAGTTGCTCTGGCCTAATGGGAACCATGACCTCTCTCCTCTCTCACTCCAGGCCAC
>NW_012155685.1:0-1210 GCF_000956105.1 Propithecus coquereli | reverse complement strand
TTCAGAGGCAAGTGGCACAAGGGTCAACAATGTTAACTCCCAAGGTGAGAAAACTTCTTCTAAGGAATTCTCCCTCCACCTTCTGATGACATCACGGGAGGCTCACTGTGGTGTGGCCTTTCCTTAATACCTGCCTAAGCCTTGATCATCTCTCTTCTGAACCAGCAATCAGGCTCACAGCCTGCAGGCAACAGTAACCAGCCTGAATTGAATTGCAATGTTTTCATTGCATTTATTTTTTACCATGACCTTCTATTTATGGCAAGTGAAATTGCCTTTTCCCACTTAGACGACATAATATTTCCTTCTAAAACAAGTTTAAGTGGTTCCCCCCCAACCAAGGCTAAGTCATTAGAAATATGAAGTAAATAATGGAAGAGGTGGCATGAGGAGATGGCAAGGTCCCAAGAGTGGTTTGCAATTGACTGATATTTCGGACACACATTATTTCCTCACTTCTGACATACACCAGACAAGATTCGCTCTGTTCTGCAAAAGAAGACAGTGAGGCTGACAGCAGGAAGTAGCCTAGGACACTGAGAACCAGACCATGATGCTCTGAGCTCTAGGGAAATCAGAATCTAGAGGACTTGTTTCAATGATTCACCCTTAGAAACCAACCCTGGTAGAAACCAATAAGCCCCATACATTTTCCACATATAGCTCTAGGAAGTACTCCCTTCCCAGAACATTCCATGGTCTCCACTGCCTTCAGGCAAAGGGCCAGCTCCTTTCCTGACACAGCATCTGAGGCCCTTTGCCATGTGGCCCCTGTCTCCCTTCCATCCTCATCCTCAGAGGAGAGAGGAGGGAACTCAGGCCAACTGGTGGCTCTGAGATAAGGGAGATAAGGAACCCTTCTGTCGAGCTACTCGATGATGCAGGAACCCAAGAAGGAGCAATAGACAGAACAATTCCAGCTGGGTCTGCTGCAAATAGAACATAAGGACCATATTTAGGAAGTCCAGAGAACCACTGCAAGGTGACATGCAGGTGGGCTCCACTCACCTTGCCACGGTTCTCACCATCACTGAACACCACTGGGGCTCTTAATATTTTTTTCGAATGCTCATTCTGGTCACTACCACAAATGGAAAATCAGTATCACTTGCCATAAATAGAAGTTAACCAAAAAAAAACCCAAACCAAAACAAAACAAATACGGTAGAAACAAGCAGTGTTATTAGTCTCTTATTCCGCCCTATTTTCC
>NW_012155684.1:2726-3419 GCF_000956105.1 Propithecus coquereli | reverse complement strand
TGGCATATTTTCCTCCACTATTCCAAGAAATAGATTTTCCGGCCCTTGTATATTTTCTTCTTCTCTCTCCAGGATGCCTATAATTTTTATATTTGTTTTCTTTACATAATCCCACATTTATTGTATGTTTTGTTCTTGTCTCTTGCTTCTGTGTTCTTTTTCTTCATCTGATTCGTTTAGCATATAGGCATTATCTTCAAGCTCTGAGATTCTTCCTTCTGTGGGGTCCATTCTATTTTTAAGGCCTTCCACTGTGTTTTGTAGTTCCTTGAATGCCTCTTTCATTTCCAGGATTTCTGTTTGGTTCTTTTGTAGTATTTCAATTTCTTTTGAGAATTTTTCATTCATTTCCTGTATTGTTCTCATGGCTTCTTTGTGTTGGGTTTCTATTTTCTCTTCAGTTCCATCGAGTTTCCTTACAATCCACATTTGGAGTTCTTCCTCTGTCATTTTAATCATTTCATTTAAATTAGTGTCTGATTTTGAGGATCTAATGATTTCTTTTGGGGGGGTGACTTTTCTCTCTGATCTTTCATATTTCCTGTGTTCTTTCACTGGTTCTCTCATCAGGGCACTTGGCTGAGAACTGGGAGTGCCAGGGCTGGTTTGTGCCCCTAACTTCAAGCCCCCAAGGGACGTTCCTTGATGGTGGTGGGAGGAGGCTCACTGGTCCCGTACTGCCTTACAGGTAAT
>NW_012155684.1:0-1014 GCF_000956105.1 Propithecus coquereli | reverse complement strand
ATGAGAGTACCCGGGTTAGGGGAGGGGTGCTGTCCGAAACTGTAGCGTACCTCAGAGTCTGGGTTGTGGACCCCAAAAATGGTGGCTGCCCACCCGCAGAGAGCTAGCACTGGAGGCCACTGCTCAGGAGTTGGCAGATGCCAGCTGGGCGGCCTGAATCAACAGGACATCCACCGTCTCTTGTGCGTCACAGTCCCGCAATCTCACGCCTGTCCGGGAGAAGGTCTTGCTCTTTCTGTCCCGCCCTGAGCTGGCCTGATCGTCTTCTCGTCAGCTCATGGAACTTTCTCCAAAATCAACCACATCCGAGGCCACAAATCACACCTCAACAAATTTAAAAAAACAGAAATTTTACCATGTATCTTCTTAGACTATAGTGGTATAAAACTGTAGATCGATTCCAACAGAAACACTCACTACTTCACAAAGTCATGGAATTTAAACCATCTATTGCTGAATGACTACTGGGTCAAGGAAGAGATCCAGATGGAAATCAAAAGATTTTTCAAACTAAATGATAATGGGGCCACAGTTATCAAAATCTGCAAGACACAGCAAAAGCATTCTTGAGAAGAAAACTAATAGCATTACATGCTCACATCCAAAAGACAGAAAGCTCACAAATCAACAAATAAACCATCTCAAGGAACTAGAAAAGGAAGAGCAAATTAATTCTAAACCTAGCAGAAGAAATAACTAAAATCAGAGCAGAACTAAATGCAACTGAGAACAAAAGAACTATACAGAAGATCAATAAAACCAAAAGATGATTTTTCAAAAAGATAAACAAAATTGGCAGCCCTCTTCTGGCAGTTACTCACTCTGGACATTCTTGTGAACAGAACACGGGAATAGATGTCTCCAACAACTTTCAAGATAAATGTCATGAAGTAGGACTCAATTTGGAAAATTTAGTGATGTACGTACAGACGGTGCACCTTCCATGACAGGAAAACATGAAGGCTTTATTGCACAGATATAAAAAGTATTAACAGATCCAGATGCTCTCTTTTC
>NW_012155683.1:5135-5441 GCF_000956105.1 Propithecus coquereli | reverse complement strand
TAATCTTACCAACTGCATCTAAAGGGCTATTTAAGCAAGAAGAAGGGGCATACTTTAAGAAAAATTGGTATAATTATGGCTAGATATCCTGAGAGTTGTTTCTGTTGTTCTGCTGTTTCTGATATAGACTTGAACCCTTTTTAATGCTAACATACTTTTTGGTTGCATTTCAGTTATTGCGAATGCAGGATCCTAAGGAGCATTTATTTTATTTGTGTTGTTTTCTAGACAATTACACAGAACTAGCATCCTTCATAAGCACTTTTGTGATTAATTCCATCATAGAATTAACCTAATGTGGTTATG
>NW_012155683.1:3248-3895 GCF_000956105.1 Propithecus coquereli | reverse complement strand
AAACAGAATAAAAGGAAATTGATTTTCTGACCATTGATCCTAACCAGCTACTCATAAATTTAACAAAGTGGTCGTGGGGCCACCTATACAACTGACTGTGTAAGTTTGTTATCTATAGTGTAATACATGAAAGAAATCAAATTAATGCTGGGATCTGTTGAAGTGAAGTTATCCATAGGTTTGCTCTTATGAGGCTTTACCCCATGGTGTATTTTGAATTTTGTAGTATTGATGGTTAAACTATTAGTTAGTCCCATTAACATTTGTACTACTTCATTTCAAAAGGTACCTTTTTTTTTTTTTTTACAATACTGGCCGGGCAGATAATATTGTCATAATAAATATACCTGCCTCCCACTTTCAAAAGGTGCTATGAATATCATCTTAGGAATATATAACAAAGCTTGCCAGATTTGCAAATGAATGCCTTCTTGAAAATAGCATTGTTTGGGACATCTTGGAAACAATAAGGTAAGAAATATGTATGCTGCCATTGGCTATGCACATAAGTTTTGTTTCATTCTGGTGTGGAAATAAATGGATAAATATTGAAATTACACTGCTCCAGAAGTGTATTTTATTTATAATGCACACTACACCTAAGGCCACTATCCTTTAAGAAACAGAATAATACAAATCTCCTGTGT
>NW_012155683.1:0-368 GCF_000956105.1 Propithecus coquereli | reverse complement strand
ATGAGATAAAGGAGGGGAATTTGGAGACAGGATCCAAACACACACAGAGGGAAGATGACCATGCGAAGATGAGGACAGAAATTGAAGCAATGCAGCTACAAGACAAGGCATGCCAAGGACTGTAGGCAACCACTAGAAGCAAGGGAGAGAAAAGAAGGATTCTTACCTATGGTTTTCAGAAAGATCATGGCCCTGTTGACACCTGGATTTCAGATTTCTAGCCTCCAGAAACTTGAGAAAACAATTTTTTGTTGTTTTAATTCAGTTGGTTTGTAGCAATTTGTTATGGCAGTTCCAAGAAACTAATATAATCTTATCATTATGCAGCGTTGTTTTGGTTTAATTATATGTATACCAGGAAAAAGAAT
>NW_012155682.1:7073-7410 GCF_000956105.1 Propithecus coquereli | reverse complement strand
CTCATATGTAAATGACTAAACATGCTCTTAAAGAGATTTGAAACAATTACTACTTTGTGAATAAATGTAATAGGTGTAGAACAGGGTAAAGAAGAGATAAAGTGCCCAGGAAAAATAGAAGAAAAATATGAAAAATGGGAAAGGAGAGCTGAAAGAGCTTGGCCTTGTAGTCTGCCCTGATGATGGAGACAAGAAATTTCTCTCTCATTTCATGGCTTCTTCATGTTATCTAATAACTTTGAAAAACTTATCTCCTAGAGGTATGAAAATTAAGTAAGATTAAAATATTACTAAGTTCATTGCATAAATGATAGCCATTTTATGATTTTAATAATAG
>NW_012155682.1:3449-3782 GCF_000956105.1 Propithecus coquereli | reverse complement strand
GAGTAAGCCTGCAAGAATTTTTCCATTATAAAAGCAAATTTGTATAAAACTCATGCATTGCCTCAGCAGTGTTTAGCAAACCATATCATTGACAATATAGACATAACAGAAATTCAGTATTTAAGTTGTTAGGTAGATAGCGAGGGATTCTGGGTCTCCTAGGAGCGAAAGTGGGTGTCACCGCAGTTCACCCCACCAAATGGGCTTTCAGAGAGGTTCATGGGAGATCTGCATGCGTAGTAAGACTCAGGTTATATAACTGCCAACTGTCCAATTAAAGTGGTTCCATGGTGAAGTGTGAACCACAGGGAGATCCCTATCTGGACACCATAA
>NW_012155682.1:0-714 GCF_000956105.1 Propithecus coquereli | reverse complement strand
TTCCTTGGTATTATTTTTATCCTCATTTTTCAAATGGAGACATCAAGCTAAAGAGAGGTTATGTAACTTGTGCAAAGCCACCAGTTCACAGTTCAGCTCAAAATACAAACTCACTTCCTCTTACACTTGAGTTTCTGACTTCTACTTTTCCTCCAACAATTACAGGCATGTTGAAAAAGTGACTTGTGAGAGCAATCTAGATGAAGTGTCTAGCTGAAATATACTCTGCACTGGAAACATGAAAATGGAGAACCACAGAGAGACTGAATGTTCACCTTAATTGACACCAAAACTGATGAACTGAATGGGATGACTGTTCTGTCAAAGATCGCACAAGTCGGTGTATTAATAAAAAGAACAATGGGTGACAAAAGAAAAAGTAGGTACAAACTAGACCAGAAGAAAAACATTTTCCTTAGTCACAGTTGGGTAGATTTTCTCTAGCTAACAATTTGGAAATTGGTAGTGTGGTCAATGTGGAAATGTGACTGGTCAAACCAGCATCACACTATGTATTATTGTTGGGTTGCAGTCTGAAACGGCGGTTCTTGGTGTGCTCATGGTGGAAGAATAACAAGACACACCAAAGTAAGGCAAGCATGAAAATGAAGTTTATTGAGGAGAGAAAAATAGGATTACAGAGCAAGAGCAAGATATAGATTTACAGATAGAGATACATACGCCACAGATGATGACTGGATCCACCATCATAGC
>NW_012155681.1:2794-3252 GCF_000956105.1 Propithecus coquereli | reverse complement strand
GACATCCAGATTAGAAAGGAAGAACTATCTCTATTCACAGAAGATATGATACTGTGAATAGAAAGTCCTAAGGAATCCACTAAAAGACTATTAGAACTAATAAATTAGTTTGACAAGGTTGCAGGATGTGAGGTCAATATACAAAAATGAATATTATTTCTATACACTAGCAATGAACAATCCAAAAATGAAATTCAGAGTACAATTTCATTCATAATAGCATCAAAAAGAATAAAATATTAAGAGTAAATTTAACAAAAGAAGTGTAAAACTTATACTTTGAAACCTATAAAACATGTTGAAAGAAATTAGAGAAGATCTAAATAAATGGAAAAAGATCCATCATCATGGATTGGAAGACAGCATTGTTATGATGCCAATACTCCCCAAACTGATCTACAAATATTCAACACAATGCCTATGAAAATCTCAGCTGACTAGTTTGTAGAAATCTACAA
>NW_012155681.1:2073-2744 GCF_000956105.1 Propithecus coquereli | reverse complement strand
ATGCCTATATTAAGAAAGAAGAAAGATCTCACATCAAAAGCTAACCTCCCCACTTAAAACACTGGAAAAAGAAGAGCAAAATAAACTTAAAACAGACAGAGGAAGTAAATAATAAGGAGTAGAGTACAAATTAAGAAAATAGAGGATACAAAGAAAATAGAAAAAATCAATGACACCAAAATCTGGCAGGGTTGGGAGGTCTTTTGGTGTGCTTTAATTTTTTTTTTTTAAGCTAGTCAAGTGAACAATGGGAGTGGAGAAGCAGCAAAAAAATCTGTAACTGTTTGTGACCAATTAGTTGTAAACACCACTGCACTCAGACCATCCCAAAATCTATTTTTAGAAAAGATCAACAAAATTTTAGATAGATAGACCAAGGAAAAAAGAGAGACTCAAATTACTGGAATCAGAAATGAAAGATAAGCCATTACTACCAATGTTACAGAAATAAAAAGTATTATAAAAATTCTACAAAAAAATGATATGCTACTAAACTAGATTTCTTGAATGAAGTGGACAAATACCTGGAAAGACATGAACTGCTGAAACTGACTCAAAAAGAAACAGACAGTCTGTTGTAAGTTCTGGTTCTGGTTATAAAAGAAAAAGAATTTAAAAAAAGAATAAAAGAAATAGTCTGAATAGACCTATAATAAGTGAAGAGTAAATAA
>NW_012155681.1:0-292 GCF_000956105.1 Propithecus coquereli | reverse complement strand
ATGTATGAAAGTGGCTCCTTCATGATTCAATTACATCTCTAAGGTTATCCCTCTTAATACTCTTGCATTAGGGACTAAGTTTCAACCTGAATTTTGGAGGGAACACCCTCATTCAAACTATAGTATGCTCCTATCCCTCAGGAAATATACAAAGGTCTTAGGAGTTCTGTGTCAGGAATGGAGTCAAAGACCTAATATTAGAATAAGATTCTCCCAGCACCCCTATCTATAAGGGCTTTAGGAGCTCTATGTCAGAAACCAGGAACAGAGGAAAAAAAAATATATATATATA
>NW_012155680.1:3558-3821 GCF_000956105.1 Propithecus coquereli | reverse complement strand
GTTTCTTAATAATAAAGGTTTGAAAAATGTGCAACATATTTTAATATTTGCTGATTCTGATTAGTGGATAGATGTACGTGAATATGATTTTATCTCAGTTTTTTTAATTAAACCCGGTAAATATTGATAATGGGCATCCCAAAATGTAGCAGAATTTAGAAAGTTTTAAATTATTATGTTGACCTTTGATTTGATTTTTTATTTCTTGGCAAGAAAAGGAATTTTTTTCATACTGTAATTAACATTTCATAATTAGTCAATTT
>NW_012155680.1:514-965 GCF_000956105.1 Propithecus coquereli | reverse complement strand
GTCCTTTTTTATTAGGTCACTCCATTTCATTAGTTTGATTTTTCCCCCCCTCTAGAAATTGCTTGTTTTCATCAATGAACTTTTTTCAAAAAGGTTTCAGTCTCTGTATCCTAGCAATTTTTAGAATGCCTGTGAATTTCCTTAATACCTGGATGACAATCAAGGTGTCTATACCATTCCCGGATCACACAGACTCCACCCATGAGTTTCTGCTGACGTTCCTGCATTGTCTTCTGGCATTAACTAATGCTGTGTAGACGTTTGAGTTCAGGGCAATTTCTTTTTCCTCTTACAGGATTCTTTTTTTTCCCCCTGATGCTCAGGAACTTTGCCAAGATATAAACAATAGCTAATATTTAAAAAGAATACCTTCTGTACCAGTCACTACCTAAGTACACTACAGGTATTACCTCATTTAATTCTCACTCACAATAAACCAGGAAGCTTTTAT
>NW_012155680.1:0-464 GCF_000956105.1 Propithecus coquereli | reverse complement strand
AATCAACCCAAGAAGCCTACCCAAAGTCACACGGCTATTAAAGAAAGGAGCTAGGATTCGTATCGGGCAGTCCCTTAAATTCCCTCCTCATATGTGGATATAAACACTTCCTGTAGTTGAAGGTTCAGTAACTTTTTCATTTCAGAAACTATTTATCTATATCTCTGAGTGATCTCTGTCTGCTCCATTATTTCCTCTTCCCCATTCCAAGGACGCCCCTGTCCACATGCTGCTGCTTGGACGCATGGCTTCCACGTCCGCCATCTTCATTGTAATTGCTGTCTTTCTGCTTTGCTTTCCAGTGACAATCTTTGTGATTATCTCAGTTCTCTCTTTCGTAATGGGATTTTGATTTCCAACCGGAATCTACTCTTTTCCTCACCCTCTAAAGTATGTTTATTCATGATACCGTGGTATTTTTTGATATCCCAATTCTTTCTCTAATTTTGCAAATTAATTTTGTG
>NW_012155679.1:5202-5622 GCF_000956105.1 Propithecus coquereli | reverse complement strand
GTTATCAGCCCTTTATCAGATGTGTAGAGAACAAATATTTTCTCCCATTCTGTAGGCTATCTATTTGCTCTAATGATAGTTTCCTTGGCTGTGCAAAAGCTTTTTAATTTGATTGGATCCCATTTATTTATTTTTGTTGCTGCGGTGATTGCTTTGGGGGTCTTCTTCAAGAATTCCTTGCCTACGTCAATGTCTCAAAGAGTCTTCCCAACACATTTTTTTAGTATTCTTAAGGTTTCATGCCTTAGGTTTAAGTTTGATATCCATCTTGAATTGATTTTTGTGAGAGGTGACAGGCGGGGATCCAGTTTCATTCTTCTACATGTAGCTATCCAGTTTTCCCAGCACCATTTATTGAAGAGATTCTTTTCCCCAGTGTACATTTTTTTCTGCTTTGTTGAAGATTATATTATCATATGC
>NW_012155679.1:1983-2307 GCF_000956105.1 Propithecus coquereli | reverse complement strand
TAATATTTCAGAACCACAATTACAAAGAACGACAGAATGTATTACACAAATATGCTCCATTTTTATCTTTGTTGGCATTAATAATCACGTGCAGCGTTCATTTTTAGAAGTGAATTTTTGTGGAAAATAAAAGTATGTTCATGGTTCAGTAAATGAATCTTGGATGCATAACCACGCTTGACAGATTTTAGCCTCTAATGCCTTAATCCTTCTTCAACATCACTGATGCAATCTCTGAAAAGCTAAGTATTAATTTGAGAGTATCACTTTGTTTACATCATCTGGAAAGAAGATTCAGAGTGCATCATGTGTAAATTGCAATTA
>NW_012155679.1:0-823 GCF_000956105.1 Propithecus coquereli | reverse complement strand
TGTACTCTGGAAGCAATAGTAGCACAAATTCCCTAAAGGCTTGTCTCTCTGTCAGCCAAAACCTTCTTGTGAATCACATTTCAAGGAATATTAGATTCTAAACAAAAATTTTATTCATATCTGAAAACATAGTTCTATATACTGGAAATAGAAATTGTGTTCTCAGCCTTACTCTTAAACAACAACTTACATCTATCTATGCCTAAAATTTTGATACACTGTATGAGGAATCTTTTCTAATAGTACATTAGAAATTTTGTAGTACTTTGTGAATTATAAATAGTAATAGGGAAAACTAAACATTTAAATTTAGGGTAAAATAATATCTAAATGTTTAGAAGTAGACAAAGGAGAAAGTAGAGTGGACATTTTTTCCCTTTTATAGCCTCAAAAGAACTTTACCAATTCTGTACTTCCTTATAATTACTATATATTTTACTTATTGTTTATACTTATAGTCTGCCCAGTTAGACTGAATGTAAAATAAAGATTATTTTATATATTATAATATGATATCAATAAATCATTTCTTACATACTTGTCTATGTTGCCAAGCCTGCATCTTTTAGACTGCTATATCACCAGGGCCTATAGAATTGTTATGCATAGAGTTGTTGCTCAATAAATATTTACGGCACTATAAATGTGAATAAAGTACTAAAGTAATCCTGCCAAATAAATTAGGCTAAACTTGTATAATTGGTTACATTAGCACCCTGTTAAATGGAAAAGATAATCTAAACATAAACACTAAACAACTGATTTAGTAATTTATATTCAAAGTATAAAACAAATTTAGTTGTGTGTTTCAGGGGTATTACAT
>NW_012155678.1:11010-11372 GCF_000956105.1 Propithecus coquereli | reverse complement strand
TGCCCAGCCTTATTTTCTAGACTTTCTACAGTTTTTCACTGATCTCTATGGCAGTGCCATGCTGTTTTGATTATTGTAGCTTTGTGGTAAATTTTAATATCTGATGAAGAAAGCCCTCTCTCATTAAACTTTTACAAAATTATTAGCAATTTTTGCATGTTTTACTTCTATATCAATTTAAGCAATTTTGTCAGATTTTTAAAAGGCTTGGTTTTCTTATCAGAATTGTATTAAATCCATTTGATATTTTTGCAATATTGTATCTTTCTAGATATTTTGTTCAGCTTCTTTCATCTTTTGGTAATTTTTAAAAATCATTTTCATTTGGTTCCCAGATTTTTGTTAAATTTATTGCTAAATTG
>NW_012155678.1:7871-8505 GCF_000956105.1 Propithecus coquereli | reverse complement strand
TTACAGCTTCATCTACAATCCCCTGAGGTTGCCCCCACTGTGCAGATGTGGAAACAAAGGCTCAGAGAGGTTAGGTGACCTGCCCAGGGCTGCACAGCTAGTTATGGAGCCAGAATTCACAGGCAGGCAGTGGCCCCCAGAGTCCCAGCTCTGAGCTGTCCTGAAGGCTGGCTTCTCTTCATGGCCCTGGCTTGGGTGGTAGAGGGAAGCCAGGGCCGTACAGGTCAGCCCTGAGCACAGGCCCCCAGAGTCTTGCCTGCCGCGGTCTCTGCTGCAAGGTCATCACGCTGGCATCGCCGAGTCCCCAGGGCCCAGCCCTGTGCCCGATATGGTCAGTAAAGTCGGGGTGGGGAGAGGTGGTGAGAGGTGGATGGATGGGAGGATGGGTGAGCAGAGGGACAGGTGAGTATATAGATGGGTGAACAGCAGGAGGGAGGGAGGGACAGACAGGCTAGAGAGGTGGCAGGTGGGTGGGTGGGAACAGGCTAGAGGGGTGAAGAGTGGCGGCGGCTGGCTGAGTGGACGCAGGATGAGAAGGAGGGGTGGGTGGACGGAGGCGAGAGAGATGGTGCCTGGGCGGGGGATGGGCAGGTGGGCGGGCAGCTGGGCGGGCACATGCGCAGCCAGAGCGAGG
>NW_012155678.1:0-2659 GCF_000956105.1 Propithecus coquereli | reverse complement strand
CCTGGCAGAAGACTGGAAAAGTCCTCTCCTGGGAATGTGACCAGCCCAAGGGAAAAGAACAAGATTTAAAAAATATCAGTGTTTCCTCAATGAAAATACCCCACATGAGAAACTCCACCCACACTCTCAGAATTAATTTCCAGCCATCTTTCTAATTCCCACTCTCTTTTTTTGGAGACAGAGTCTCACTCTGTCGCCCAGCCTAGAGTGCCACGGCATCATCATAGCTCACTGCAACCTCAAACTCCTGGGCTCAAGCGATCCTCCTGCCTCAGCCTCCCGAGTAGCTGGGACTACAGGTGGGTGCCACCACACCTGGCTAATTTTTCTATTTTTTAGTAGAGACGGGGTCTCCCTCGTGCTCAGGCTGGTCTCGAACTCCTGAGGTCAAGCGATCCTCCCGCCTCAGCCTGCCAGAGTGCTAGGATTACAGGTGTGAGCCACCGCGCCCGGCTGTAATTCCACTCTTAAATATTAACAGAGAGACAGTGATCACTTGCCATAGAGCTGAAGAATGCATCTCACCTGAAAAGAGATACAAAGAAACAAGTGGAAAAAAAGTGACTTGGAGGAAACAGATCATGCAAGGAGAAGAAAACTTTAAAAACAAACCAATATGATCAGAGAATTTAAGAAGGCTCATGAAACAAGGGCAGGATGGTGTAAAAAAGGAACATTCATAAAACAAAACAAAAGCTCTTGAGAATTAAAGATCTGGCAGCAGAAATTTAAAAGCTCCATGGAAAGGTTGGAAGGTAGAAGTGGAGGAGGTCTCCAGACAGTGGAGGAAAAAATAGGAAAGTATTTAGGAAAAAAACGATAGAGACAGCCCAGGACACCTCATAGCTGAACCCCAGGAGGTCCACACGGAACCAAGAGATGGCGCGGAGAGGAGGAAATCATCAAGCAACCCAGGGAAACCCTCCGTAGCTGAGGACACAAGTTTTCAGGCAAGAGCTCACTGAGGGCCCAACAGACCAGGGAAAATAGCCCCTCCAAAGGGACACGATTGTGAACTTTCAGAATACGAGAACAAAAGAGAGATTCTATCAATTCCCACAGGAAAAAAGGTAAGTTTCATACACTGGATTAAGAATGAGAAAGACATTGGACTTCTTAATAGAAACATGGAAACAATAGATAAATGCTTCAAAATTCCGAGGGAAATTAATTTTCAACTGGAGTGGCTGGTTCCCTCCGAACATGGCAGCAATGACACTAAGCAACCTCTGGGGCCAGATCGTGAGCAGCCGTGCGATCTCACTCTGAAGATTCTCTTTCCCCCCCGCCCCCCCCTCCCTGTCCATCTCTGGGAAAAAAACCACTTCATTCTAATTAACTCACTAACAATAACATCACAACAGCCAGTTTAAGGAGGCCACACAAACATCTTCTTAGTCCTAACTTAAACCTACACTATCTCGACGGACGTCTGCACGGCAAGAACACTCTTCCACGGCAATTCTGAAGCAAGGAAGCCATTAACAACAGAGGGGAGGTTTCACTGCAGGTTTTACATTTATACTTTCATTATCAATTATATTTTTATGCTAAATTAACTTGGTCATGAGGATTTTCCAGTTTTTTTAATTTGAATTTTTGGATTAGGCAAATGCATTTGTAAATCTACACTGTTTCAGCGCCTCGCTGAAAGCCTTAAAAAGCTTGCGGTCACTGGTTCTGGCCACACTCCCAGAACCGTTTCTTCTTGGCTTGGCAGCAAGTGCCAAACTGCTGCCCTGCTGCTGCTGCTGCGACCGCTGGGTTCCCTGCGGTTCCGGTACGTGGGTGACGCCAGGCCTCGAGGGCTCAGTGTCACTTCCTCCACAGAGCCCCAGCGATGGCACGCCCCAGCGTGTGGCCAGCAGCTAGCCCACAGCCACACCAGGTACAGGGGTTGCCATCTAGGCCGTCAGACCTGGCTGCTGGCGGCTGAGCTGCGGGCGCTGTGCTGGCCTAGGGACAGCTCTCACCCGGGGTGCCCGGCTGCCGGAGGGGCTGTGCAGGAGGTAGGCCTTTGGCTTCCATGAGGCGTCACGACTGGGTGGCGGTTTGATGTCTAAAAGTAGGAAACCCTGTGGAAAGCCCGGCTTGAGGAGAGCAGAAGACATAAGGACGCCGTCTCCTTGGAGCCCCCGTTTCAGGAGAGGCCACGTTATAAGTATTTTGGGTGATGGCCACCGTAGGTCTTCTGGTGGACAGCCCCAGCTGACTTCCCAGTTGACAGACAACATCAAATGCCAGCCGTGTGACTGAGCCACCTTGGACCCACAACACAAGTGAGCTTGTGCGCCAGACACCCTCGGATTGCAACCAAATGTGCGACCCCAAGGGAACATGGAAGCTATGCCAGCCAACGCCCAGAACCGGAAGAGACAATGAGCTGTTGTTTTAAGCCACTGAGTGTTGGTGGGCTTGTTTTGTAATAATACATAACCAGAACACCCACCTAGAAGTCGAGATCCAAGCAAACTATCAATGGAGTATAAAGGCATTTAAAAATATTCAAGATCTCAAAAGTTTTACCCTTCGTTTGACTTTATCAAGACGCATCGCCCCAAAAAAGGAAGTAATCTAAGAGGAAGGAAGTCAAGGAATATAGGAAATAGGAGAGGGTTTTTTTACACACTCCTGAGACAAAGGCTGCACAGCAGGCGCC
>NW_012155677.1:6935-7385 GCF_000956105.1 Propithecus coquereli | reverse complement strand
TGTGTATGTATATAGATATAGATAGATAAATAACTTACTATACTCTTCTTGAGATTATTCTTTTGCATCAAACACATTGCAAGGATTTGTAAAATTATTAATTCTTTATGTGTAGTGAGTATTCCGCTCAGTTGCTTCTGTTAATATTCACAAGCTTTAGCCCTGACTGTGGTCATCTACAATCTGCATAGGCTGCTATTTCTCTGATTTCCATATGTCGCGGTTATCTAATTATTTTTTTCGGTGTGTCCTCGTAGCATATTTCGGTTTTCTTTACTGATGTCCACATAACCAGCTTTCAATCATACTGCATATGCAGCTAAGCCAACCAAGATAAAATCAAACCTGTCTCTAAAATATCATTCCAAAAAGGCAGCTTTCTATTGCATAGACCAAGAACTAATTTATTCACAAAGACCAGGTACTGCAGTTCACACTGGAGTCCCTTCT
>NW_012155677.1:3299-3710 GCF_000956105.1 Propithecus coquereli | reverse complement strand
GTGGTAGAATTCTCTATATTCACACATGTATGTTCCTGTTGGTGTTTAGTCTCTGGTATGAGTGGGAACATTAAAATGGCAGTCCTTGACACTATTTCATTAACCTTGTAGAGTGCTGTGCCATGCCATGCTCAGATGGACTGTTTAAAAACTGCTGCTTGATGATGTTGACGATGATGATAATGATGATGATGATGACAATGACCACTGGTAGGTTAGTTGGGGACCTTCTGCTGTCCCCTAAATATGATTTCCTCCAGTTGGTCAATTATTTTCCTTGCCCTACTAATGGTAAAGGGCAATTAAAGTGCATACTAAATATTGTAATACCTTCTTAAAATATTAGTTATTGCAAAACTGGTAAAGGTAAATTATTACTAAGTTTAGAGAAGCTCATGTGGGCCAGTATTT
>NW_012155677.1:0-309 GCF_000956105.1 Propithecus coquereli | reverse complement strand
ATTTTAAATGGCAGAATGCAGGACTAGTGTCTTAGCTGCAGTCAAGAAGAATAGGCAGATCATGAAGCCTTTGCATATTATCTCAAGGAGTTTTGACTTTATGCTATATATAGTCAGGAACCAGGTCAAAATTTCAGAAAGTGTGGTGGTATCAGATTTGTATTTCAGAGATTAACTCCTTTGTATGAATGATATTATGAATGGCTGAATGAAAGTACCAAATTCTGAGTATGTTGTAAGAGACTTTCTTGCAATTCCTGACTCTGTGTATAAAGCTTGGTTTAGGATAAAATCTCCTTGGACTTGCTT
>NW_012155676.1:14039-14398 GCF_000956105.1 Propithecus coquereli | reverse complement strand
CCTCCCAGAGTGCTAGGATTACAGGCGTGAGCCACCGCGCCCGGCCCATTTCTAACAATTTTAATAAGGTGTGAGCTGTTAGAGGCACTTCATAGGGTCCCTTCTACTTCTCTGTTTCCAACTGTGGCAGAGACCTGAAAGGGGCAAATGCATGCACAGGTTAGCACCTGACCCACTCGTGACAGACCGCATTACCCCGCCTTTTTTTTTTACTCATGGTTATAGTACCATACCTACCTTGGGGTGCTAGGAAGACTGTCTCATAAACTATTTTTAGGGGCTTGACCTTAGCCTGTCTCTAGGGGTACCTTATCCGGAGGAGGGCAAGGGGTAATACCCTATCTCACTCTCCTGCGTCA
>NW_012155676.1:10476-11144 GCF_000956105.1 Propithecus coquereli | reverse complement strand
AAAAAAAAAAAAAAAAAGCACACTAACTGTAAATTGTCCTCCTCTGGTTACAGGCATCCCCTGGCCAAATTGAGCTTTCTGCTGGGAGAGGCCATTCCAAACACCACAACCTAGTGCCTGTGGGGCTGGAGAGTTCAAGTCAAGCCCTTCCCAGCCCCTCCCTCGGTGTCAGGACGGCTGTCACAGGCATTAGCTGCCCTGGGCCAGACTCTGACTCCCTATGGGCTGTTTCCTGAACCGGCTCAGCCTGCAGCGCCTTCCTGCAGATCAGGTCAACTCCTGCCCAGTAGTGCGCCTGGGGGTGGGGGCTGTCTGGCAATAGGTGCTTCCTCCCTGCCTTTGTCCCTTCCTGCGCAGTGGCAGGCCATGCTCCTTGGTCCCCTCTCCCACCAGGTCTGCCTCCAGGGCTGGGGTCCCACCTGTCGCTTTGCCCCAGCTGGAGCCCAGCAGCAGACCCAGAGCTGGTTTAACAACGTATCGTGAATATCCCCCCCACTACCACTAGAGGTCTCTCTCTTGTAACATTAACTTTATCCCAGACCTTTAACATCGTGTTAGGTCATTATGAAATACCCAACCTCGAATCAAACAAGGGAATTGAACATTTCCTACCCAATACATATGGGATCTCATCTCATTTACCTGAACTTTGACAAAATACTTCCAGT
>NW_012155676.1:0-526 GCF_000956105.1 Propithecus coquereli | reverse complement strand
GTGTCTAGACTATTCTAAGAAACCTCTTTCTCTCTCTCTCTCTCTCCTCCCCCCTCACTATATTGCCCAGGCTGGCCTCAAATAGTAGTACTCAAGGCATCCTCCCACCTCAGGAGTAGCTGGGACTATAGGTATGCACCACTATACACAGCCATATTAAGAACTTTTTTTTTTTTTTTTTGAGACTGAGTCTCACTCTATTTATTGCCTGGGCTAGAGGGCTAGAGTGCAGTGGCATCATCATAGCTCACAGCAACCTCAAACTCCTGGGCTCAAGTGATCCTCCTGCCTCAGCCTCCTGAGTAGGTGGGACTACAGGCGTGTACCACCACACCGGGCTAATTTTCTCTATTTTCAGCAGAGACGGGTCTTACTCTTGCTCAGGCTGGTCTCGAACTGAGCTCAAGTGATCCTCCGACCTGCACCTCCCTAGAGTGCTAGAATTACATGTGTGAGCCACTGTGCCCAGCCCCATATTAAGAACTCTTAAAGCTCAATAATATTAACAGCCCATTTTTTAGATGGG
>NW_012155675.1:5406-6025 GCF_000956105.1 Propithecus coquereli | reverse complement strand
TGGCTAATTTCTTTCTATTTTTAGTAGAGACGGGATCTTGCTCTTGCTGAGGCTGGTCTCGAACTCCTGAGCTCAAGCAATCCTCCTGCCTCAGCCTCCCAGAGTGCTAGGATTATAGTTGTGAGCCACCACACCCAGCCTGATTTTTATTTTTAAACTTAGAAACAATAGGATCAATTCAGTAGTTATAAAAAATGAAGAAGTAAATGTTTGGGAAAATGTGGGAGAAATTTGTTGATGATTTGGCATATACATGCTCATGTCATCCTATTCTTCAGGAGTAAATGGAGCCAAATTTCACAGAAGTTATGAATTGGGCTTTGCTCAATCCTAGAAATTCCTGGATCATTTTCTTTATGCCATAACTAATTAGCCTCAATTCAAGATAAATATTAAGGCCGGGCGCGTTGGCTCACGCCTGTAATCCTAACACTCTGGGAGACTGAGGCGGGTGGATTGTTTGAGCTCAGGAGTTCGAAACCAGCCTAAGCAAGACCCCATCCCTACTAAAAATAGAAAGAAATTAATCGGACAACTAAAAATATATAGAAAAAATCAGCCGGACATGGTGGCGCATGCCTGTAGTCCCAGCTACTCGGGAGGCTGAGGCAGGAGGATG
>NW_012155675.1:2313-2814 GCF_000956105.1 Propithecus coquereli | reverse complement strand
TGAGCCACCGCACCTGGCCTACTCTATTGCTTTTATAACCAGTTATTATATAATAGATAATGGTTAATGTTAGTTATGATTATCATATGATTATATAGTGTGAATTTTATTAATATAGTATGATTTTCAAAAAGGAAAAATATTTTTGCCAATGATAAACAATATAGAAATATAACAGTAGAAAATGAAAATCTTCTAGTAATCTCTTGACTCAAAGATAACTTCTGTTACGTTTTTTCGTACCCTTTCAGACTTTCATTGCATAAATAAAGTAAATATTTTAAAAACATAAATGGGAATCATATTTATATATACTGACCTAATATCACTCTATAATCATGGCCAGAGTTCTAAGTCAGAGTATATAAATCCACTTTATTCTTCTTAAAATGCTTTATAATATTCCATTATGCTATAATAGATATGTTATAATAACCAAATCTTCACTGATGAATATTGAGGACTTTTCCAGTTTATTCTTAAAACTGTATATATCTCATT
>NW_012155675.1:0-597 GCF_000956105.1 Propithecus coquereli | reverse complement strand
AATAAATTATTGTTAGAAATTTAATAATTTTCCCTCTTACAAGTTAAAAAAATACTGCAAGGCACATCATTGTAGCTAAATCTTTGCAAGTATCCTTGACTATATATAATTATGTACAATTATATGTAAATATATAAACTCCTAGAAGAGAAATTGCTGGATCAGTTTGCATGTTTTTAAGGCTTGGATACTTATTGCCAATTTGCCATTCATAAATATTGTACTTTCACCTGTAATTTACTATTGTGCCCATTTCTCTGCATCTTTGCAAATAGTGGGTATATTAGAGGTTTTTTGTTATTGTTGTTTGAATTCAGGAAACTAAATTCTCTAGCTTCTGATAAATGCATGCTTTTTGCTCCACATTTCTAAATTGCTGACTGAAACTGCATGTTGAAGGAGCATGGGATCTGGAGAAACAGATGAGATGAGCTTTTTCAGTCTCTCTCTGTGAGATGCTTACTTTATTGTACTCTCGATTGAATAAAATGTTAAATGTTATTTCTGACAAGTAAGTAAGTTAAATGACTCCTACTTATACCCAGAAATTACAAATAATCAGATATTTAATTTCCTAAGTCTTCAGAGATTTGTGTG
>NW_012155674.1:182112-209748 GCF_000956105.1 Propithecus coquereli | reverse complement strand
GCCCAACCAAAGAAAGGTGGTCCCACGACGGCGTCACCTGGCACCTTAGAATGTCTGTTCAACCTTTTCAAATGTTCCAAGCTGCACTGAGATCCATCTTAAAATTGTAAAAGACGCACTGCTCGAGCATTTCGTCACCGTTGTGTCTGTGTAACGATAAAGCCAGCTCCAGAGTGCCTGTCCCTCAGCATCCTTTAGTGATGGGGTAGGGTGGCTGGGTCCTCCCTGCCCCTTCACACACCGCGAGGCCCACAGGCTCTCCCCGCATCGCTCTGCCTGTCCCCGTGTCCCCGCGCTGTCCCTTCTCCGATCACGCGCCAACCCTGAGAGCCACGTGTGGCGTTCCCACTGAGGACAGCATTCGATTGGGACGTGCAGGAAGAGCGGCCACCCTCAGCCGTGGCTGTCTCCTCCCTGAGGACGCTAAAGTCCTCTTCAGCGAGTGGCGGACCTGTCCTCCGTTTGGGGAATTTTATCACGTCTTGCTGGCCCCCAGTGTGGCTCTTCCTCCCCGACGACGGGTGGGTGGCCTCTCTCTGGGACTCATCTCCCTCCTCCCCATGGGGTCTTCAGCTCTCCCAGTCGCAAATCGGAGCAAAGGCTGTTGTCCCCCAAGCAAGCAAGCAGCCCCACCCACGCCGCCACGCCCCTGCCCCACAAGCGTCCTGGGCTCTGAGAAAGACCCGGTCTGGAGTGCGCTGCCCACGCTGAGGAGTTCCAGAACAAAGCAGTCAGATTCCAGACACGGAATGCGCAGTGCCAGCTTCTAAACCCTGCTGGGGCTCCACGTCCCCATCTCCCTCCCAGCAGCATCTCTCCCTCTGTCCTCCGCCCATGGCTGCTGCTGTCTCTTGCTCTTGTGAACCGTCCCACCCTCTCTGACGAGACCCCCAGGGCCGGGCGAAGTCCCTTCCTCTCAGCAAAGGCCTCAGTGGACAATATTAGCACCAAAACATCTCTCGGGGAGGCTGTTTGCCCCGGAGTTTCCCCTGCACACCAGGACCGAGCTCTGGGGACAGACCCTGCACCCAGCCAAGGCGAGAGTTCCCTCCGTCCCCCTCCCGGCCCTCCTGGGCCTGCGCGGCTCACAGACATAACAACGCGTCATTTGTTTCTAAGCTCACTGCTTTCTAACTCAAAACAAATCTTGCAAATGTGCCTGCTTGCTGTTAAAACCTGAATTATTTTATTTCTATTGGTCAAAGTTTCTTTTCTAAGTCGTAGGTAGGCTCATTTTCACATATAAACACGAAAAAAATATATCTAAACAGGCAAGTGAGCCCCTCGAAAAGGGACGTCACGGCCAATGTGAAATTTTGACCTCGATGGGGTGGGAGTCGCTGCAAATGCCCTTTCCCATCTCCCAGACAAATGCCGCAATTTGAGAGAAGCCCCCGGTCGGAACGGGGCGCCTGCATGAGCCGTGCGAGTGCCAGGGCCGCACACACCCTCCCGCGGCATCCAGGTGCACCAGCCTGCCAGCCGGCCTGGCATCCCCACACGGCCACAAACTCACATGTCCCCATAATGACAATGAGTGAACTCAGCCCACGGTAAATTCTAGCTGGAAAACGCTTTGGGGAAGGCTCCAGCTTGGAATAGAGAGTGGCCTCTCACAGCAAGTATTTCTCACACACACACACACACACACACACACACAGCACATACACGCACACCACATACACACGTGTGTGCACACATGCACATGCGCACATGTCCGGATTCCAGGAGGGGCCAGGAAACAGGGGACCCACAGGGTGGTCACGGCCCTTTCAGGCTGGGCCAGGCCCCGAGGTGAGGAAGGGTGGGGGCTGGAGTTGGCGCAGGGCCTGAAAGGGATAGGAGAGGACCAGCCCCAGGGGGACCATGAGGGTGTGGGCCTGCAGGGGGCAGGGAGGAGGGGAGAGCCGGATGGCAGCTGGCTGGGAGCACACAGGTGGGAGGAGGGGAGGACTGGGCAGGGCCCCATGGAAGGAATAAAGCCGCGAGTAGAATGGGAAGAAAACCTCATACAAGGGGACAGCTGGTGCACCTAGTAGACAGGGCCAGTTCAGTGAACCCGGGGTCTTCCCGCAGTGAGGCGGCTCAGCCCCGGCCTACACGGAGGAAGGGCAGCGAGCAGGGTGTAGCCCAGCCCCACACCTCACTGTCTTGCGTGTCTCCCGCCAGCCTCCTCCCGCCCCAAACTGCCGCTGGGAGCAGGAAGGCACCGCCAGGGCTGACTCAGGCTTCCATGTGTGTTGGGGACTCGCGGCTGAGCTTCTGAGACCACCAACGTGTGATTCAGAAACATGCCCCACCAGAACGCTGACGAGACAGAAGGCAGGGACAGGTCGCGCAAGGCAGGGGAGGAGGTGGCTGGCCACGGGGCCCCGAGCGCCCGGCCCTGCCGACCCTCCCACTCCTGATGCCGACAGAAGGAGCAGGACGACACTTACTCAAAGTACTCGGCAGCGGGTGTGGTCCCGAAGGTGTCGTTGAGGCCTGGGCTGTCGCTGGAGTTGCCGGAGTGGGCGTCTGAGCAGTTGGGGCTGTTCCAGGTGTTGTTGCAGTGGATCCACGGGAGCTCCATGGTGAAGGAGGAGAAGAAGTAGTGCAGCGCCCAGGCGATGATGACGTTGTAGAAGAAGCCGACGTAGAGTGAGATGAGGATGACCGTGAAGCCCACGCCTAGCGGATGCGAGCACAGGGCTGTCAGCAGCAGCTCCTTTAGGCCACCCCTGCAGGCACCACCTCCACCCTGGGCCGCCATCCACTGACAGCCTTAACTCAGGCAACACCTCCAAACTCACAGGGGAAGGCACGAAGGGGTTGGTGCCAGCTTCACGCTGCCATCAGAGAAGGGGCTGCCCACCTCCCGACGCCATCTACATCCACACAGAGACACTCAGGGTGTCTCGGGGGGACATCCAGGGCCATTGCAGGGGATCTGGGACCACCCTCATACACCCAAGGTCACTAGGGCCAGCAGGGCCACCCACAGCCATGCCACCCATCACCTCACAGCCACCCAGGATCAACTAGGGTCACTCAGGGCTGTCTGTGCCATTAGGCCTATCAAAGGCCACCCAGGATCACCCAGGAATACCTGGTATCTCCCAGAGCCATCCGGGGCCACCAATAGTCATTAAGGAACAACTGGGGTCTTCCATGGCCATCTACAGCCTCCTGGGCTCATTCAGGACCAGCAAGGGCATCCATGACCACCCATAATCCCCCTGGGTAATCCAGGGCCACCCAGAGTCACGCAGGGCCACCCAGGGCATGGAAGACCACCCAGGGCTTCCTTGGAACATTCAGGCCTTGCGTGACTATCGAGGGCCATCTAGAGCTGAGTGTGACCACCCAGCATCTCCTAGACGACATGCAAGACCATCAAGGACCACCCAGGGCCATCCATGAACATCCGAAGCCATGCAGGGCCACTCAGGGCCTTTCAGAGTGCCCTTACCAGGATCACCACTCCTAGAATTTGGGATCGGTCATTTGGGAGGTCCTGGGGAGTTGGGGCAGAACTCAGTGGTGAGCAGTCCTTGAGGCCTGTCACGTTGACTGGTGAGCAGAGGGGAGTGGTGGTCAGGAGCCTCCTCCCATTGGTCAAGGAGCTCCTCCCTACTGAGTGCTGGACAGGCACGGTCATGTTCTGGCTACCGTGCTCACTTTACTAAGCTCCATGCAGAATTCTTTTGGAAGGCCTCCTCCTCCAATGCGGAACTTGTGATATTAAATACTTCTATATTGCATTTCTGTCCGCTGAATTTCTTGGCAGAGAGGCTGGGTTGTGATTTACAGTGAACTTGCCTAGACAGCCACGTTGGGAAGCCATGTTGTCTGGAAGCCACGTTGTCTAGCGGCTGTGTTGTTGGGAAGCCATGTTGTTGGGAAGCCATGTTGTCTGGTAGCCATGTTGTCTAGCAACTGTGTTGTTGGGAAGCCATGTTGTCTAGTAGCCATGTTGTCTGAAAGCCATGTTGTCTAGCGGCTGTGTTGTTGGGAAGCCATGTTGTTGGGAAGCCATGTTGTCTGGTAGCCATGTTGTCTGGTAGCCATGTTGTTCTGAAGTGAACCATGGAAAGTTTTATCTGGCGGTGCCGTGGGCTGACTGTGGATGCCGAATTTGAAAATTTATCAAGGTTAAACTGTGTAAACCAAGTCCTCAGCTTCAAACTTTGGGATCTCAAAGAAGCCTTTGATCAAACACTAGAGTGGATCCAAATCTAGCGTCTGAAGGAAGGGGCTGACTTTGCCCCTGGTCCTTCCGGAGCCACCACAGGCCACGTTTCTTGACCTTCACAACAGAGTGACAAGGCCACCACTGGCTGACGTGGCTCCCAGAGCAAAGGGCATGCCAGCGCACCCCTCCAGGAGCACCCTCTCTCCTGCACTGCTGTCCTGCTGCCCCAAGTGCCTGGGTGAGGGAAGCGGTGTCCTCGGAAGGTGGTTGCCAGTGCCAGCCATTCCTCTGGTCACGCTGAGCGCTGCCCGTCTGGAAGGCGGTGCCACTAGCCTGGCCCACTGAAGCGCGGCCCCCATCCAACCAGCCAAGTTCACCACGTTCCTCCGTAAGCTCACGTAAGGCTCAGCCCCGGAAATCCACTTTTCTGTTTGCAATAAGAACGTTCTTGTGATCACTGTTCATCACATCACCCCAGGCTCAAATAAAGCCTCACCTGATATATTTCTTCCATATTTAGCGCCATGCGAAACTGTCCCCCCTAAGGAGGTGGTGGGCTTACTCCTTTCTTATGTTTCCAATGACAATAATGCTGGAAACTTGAGGTGTTTCTCTTTTGTCTGACTCCCAGGAAGCTCAGGGCTAAATGTGAATTTCAATCATTGCTCTTAATGTTGATTTATATTTTTCTTAGTATTTCTTCATATTAACCTTGTATGTAATTTGTTTTGTTTCACTTTAGAGCACCTTAAATTCTTTTTTAGAGAAAGGGAGAGTTTGATAAATCACACTAAAATATTATTGACTGCACAATATTATGAAATATTTTATATTCACTACAATAGGTTGGTGGCGTTTCCACAGCGTACATAAAATGGAGGTTTGTCTTTGGCGATTAAGCGGACAACCTGAGAAGGCGCCTCCTGCTAAAGTCGGTGCTCAGCCCTCAAGAGAGCACGGAGCTGCCCTCTCCACCACCACAGACGCCAGCACCCCCAGGGCACCCACCAGGCTGGCGTCAGGAGATGGTGTCGTAAATGAACACACATGTTCCAGGAACTCCGGCTGCAGAGAACACTCCCTCCATCCCTTGCAAGAGCTAGTGGGCAGGTCTTTCTGAAGCACAGGAGAGAATTCCTCCCCGTCAGTCTGCGTGTCCGTAGCGTCTGCCTGTGTGCATGCGTGTGTGCATCTGTGTGTGCATGCGTGTATGCGTGCGTGTGCATGTGTGTGTCCTCGCACATGCATGCACTCATACCAGGGAGAGAATCAGAGAAAGAATGAGGGAGGAAAGAAAGGAGAGAGACAGAGAGAGAGTAAGACAGAGCAGGAGAGAGAGTGAGAGATAGAGAGACAGAGACAGAGTGAGAGAGAGACAAAGACAGAGTCAGAGACAGAGAGAGACAGAGGGGAAGAGAGAGAGGGACGGAGACAGCAAGGCAGGGAGAGGGGACCATGCGACCCGCTCTGGCGGGTGTGCCCACCCAGAGGGGCTCTGGAGGGTCCGCCCAGGGAAACCGGGATGAGTCACGGGCTCTGAGGCCAGTGGCCATCTCAGCTCCCGGTTAGGAGCAGGGTGCGGCCCCAAGCCCCCGGGGCAGGGGGAGCGGGGAGAGGCAGGCTCCCCTAGAGTGGGGCTCTGTCCCTCAGGAGAGACCTTTAAGGGGCCACAGGCACACAGTCCCCTCTGAGAAACTGGAGCCTTTTAGCGCGTTTTATTGTTCTGGGCATTTTAACTGATGTCTTAGTTTACCATGTGGGACTCCTATTTAATGAGACATGAAAATAGATTTCTTCTAACTAAATAAATAATAGATGTTTTTAGGAGATGAAGGAGGGAACAGAAGGCACGTGAATTGGGGTATCCGGGAGGGCACGGGCTTTGCCGCTGTTCTTTGAGGGAGCGGCCCCGTCTCCCGCGAGGCCGGCACCCCGCGGATGGGCTGGAACGCCGACAGGTAGGAAATTACATGCCGGGAACTGTCGCTTTTTTGGTATTAGGCTATTCAAGGTATCTCTTCCTTAAAAAAAATCTTGTTTTCTTGGATCGATTCATTTATCTCTTTGTTTTTGCACAAAGACACCAAAGCTGCGCAGTTCACGTTCCGTGACCTGTGGTTTTCCTCAGTCACCGTCACGGGACGATCCCTCCTGTGGCCTCGATCGGCCCCTGCACAGCCTCCTCTGCACTGGCGCTCAGGTCAAAAGCAGACACGGGACGCCGGGGTGTGGGTGCAGGGCTGTGACTTGGAGTGAAGGGCGGGGCCGGCGGTGACTGTCCAACTTCAGGTTCTGAGGCTGCGCCAGGAACAGGGCGAAGACCCCACCCCACGGCTGCCTTTCTCCAGGATGGGGTGCCGATACGCCGACGCGCATGTTGACCAAAGCCAGGTGCTCTCCGTTAGCCCAAGTTAAGTTTGTTGGCATCACGTGGTGCTTCAAAGTTCTTGAAATCGCTTAGTGACGTGTTATAAATGGCGTCGTAAGAGCCCACGCGGGCGGTTGTTGAACGCTGTTTCCGTGGTGCCACGTGTGGCTGGGAGTGAGCTTCCGCTGGCTGACCAGGTCCTGGCGTGAATCACCCCCTTCTTTCTCCTGCCACCCCTTGCCCGAATCCTGCACGTAAAGAGGTGAATTTAATTCTATCCAACGTCAGGGTCACTCGCGGGGAGTGGGAGCACAGGGTGGTGTCGCGTAAGAGACTTGAAACGCGCTCCAAACTCGAAGGGTGTCTCTGGAAGACCCAGCAGAGCACAATCCGGCATCACCACCGCCTGCGTCGCAGCGCGGGGCCGACTCCTCAACATGTCCTCTGGGCGAGGGTGGACGCTCTGTCTCCAGTTCAGCATGGCCAAGCCTCTGAACACTCCGGTGCTATGAAAATACAGCTGTGGCCGGACTCAGAAGTGACGTCTACTGAAACACGTCAGCGCTGCTGGGGGGACTCGATTAACTCGCTTGAACTGTTTGGGTTCTCCGACCTTGACCAAATCAGTGCTGCGCCGATGAACAGACAATGTAATGCCCGGTTCGCCATGCGCGCCTGCCCCTAGAGAGACTCCTGGGTCTTCCGTTAGCTGCTGTACTCATCCACTGGGGAACTGTGACAGCGACAAAGTTTTAGGCCATTGCTCTAGGTTTCGCCTCTACCTTCAGACCCCACCAAGGGGACGCCCCACACCGGCGTCTGTCTCTCCCTGCAGGTGTGTGTGTGGTGGGTGCGGGGAGGGGTTCTCTCTTTTTACCGTTCCATTTCAGTGTGGGCCAGTAAATCATGAAGCCTCGGAAGAAATGACTATAGTCTGAAGACTCACAAAGCGGGCCACCAAGAACGAATGGCACTCTAAGGCCTGGCCAGTCTCAGCATTCCCGTGCTGCCAGGCGACTTTCTCCCCTGGAGCCCGACCTCGGCCACGGCGCGATGCCGTCTGTCTCCACTACCGAGACAGACCAGAGGCTCAGCTCTGAGAATCAGCCCCTGGCCCGTCCACGGCACATCCTGGGGACACCCAGGGCTTCTGTTCTCTTCTAAACACACCAACTTTCTCAGAGTTTCTGAGAAAATCCAAAGACTGATCTTCTAATAGTCATTTACCTCTTGAATGCCACCCACGTGTCCCTGAGGAAATGCCCCAAATCCTCCCTGAACTCTGGCTCCTGGGAGGCAGTATTGGCCCAGCAGGCAGACACGACCCAGAGCTGGGCTCAAACCCCGCTCTGTACCTGACCAGGTGACAGAGGGAATCACTCATGCCCTCTGACCCTCCACACAGTGTGGCCCTCCCCTGGGCTCTCATGAGGAAGGAAGGGCAATCCTGGGGAGGGTGAGGGCTGGGCGGGCCACCTGCACTCAGCGTGAGGTGAGCTGCTTCAGGATGGCATCAGCAGCTGTGAAGGCTCATTGACGACTAGATAGAGAGGTGATCGATAGGTGGATGGATGGGTGGGTAGATGATAGGTGGATGAATGAATGGATGGGTAGATAAATGATAGGTGGATGGATGGATGGATGGATGATGGATGGATGGATGGATGGGCAGATGATAGACAGGTGGATGGATGGATGGATGCATGATAGGTGGATGGATGGATGGATGGATGGATGGGTAGATGATAGGTGGATGAATGGATGGATGGATGGATGGATGATGGATGGATGGATGGATGGGCAGATGATAGACAGGTGGATGGATAGATGGATGGATGGATGATAGGTGGATGGGTAGATGGATGGGTCCATACATACATGTTTTATCTTATCTACCATCTTAATGCCTTGACAAAATAAAACCACTAATGAACTGCAGGACAGCCTCACCTGGGAGCAGCGAGATCCTTGGTCATTATAGATCTCTAAAATAGGACCCAAACTAAACTGGCCCGTGCATACTCCTGTGTGTGTTAGTGAGGCAGGACCACATGCACACGATGTGGCTGGCTCGGGGAAGCTCCAGGGCCACACCGTGGACCGCACCTTCCCAGGGTGAAAGGAGAGGCCGCGCCTTACCTTTCAGTATGGGGCAGATCTTCCAGACACCGGCGGCCCCTTCCCGGTTGAACTGCCCGAGGGCCAGCTCCATGTAGAAAAGCGGCATCCCAGCAATGACCATGAAGAGCAGGTAGGGGACCAGGAAGGCACCTGTGGGGCACAACGGCATGTCGAGGAGAGCTCAGGGGTGCGGAAGGGCCCAGCTTTCACCATCAGAGCTCGGGTTCCACTGTCCCAGTCGACCACCCACGTCCAGGCACGGCCTTTGCACCCAGTCTTGGGCAGGGGGCTCCCTGCACGGCGCCCCCAGCGGGAAGTGCCGGCTGGGGCAGGCGGACCTCCCTTTCACGCCTGTCACCCACTGCTGTCAGTGTCTGGACTCGTCCTTCCAGAAACCCCTAGGTGTCCCCTGCTCCAAGTCCAGCCCTGCGCAGAGCAGGTGCAGCCCCACCCAGTCCTCCCTGGCTGGGCTCGGGGAACCTTCCAGGCCTGGCCTTTGGCCTCTCTGTGTCCTGATCCTGTTTTCCTTTTGTGCTGTGAGTCTTCTGGGATCTGTGGCCCCAACTCTTCTCTTGGCCCTAAGTGGGTTCCACCACCGTGTCCCCAGCTCCCTGCATTTGGAGCCTGCCTCCTGCGGGGCCGGTGGCCGACAGGTGCTTGCAGGTGCCAGTGCTGGGTGTCCTCAAGGGAGAGCCCAGTTCCTTCCCTGCAGGCACCAAGTTCAGGGTCCTATGGTCTCGGCCTCCTACATGCCCCTTGCTCTCCCCTAATCTGACCCCGACTCAGGGGGCCCTTTGCCATGCTCTCTTCTGGGGGTTCATGGAGACCCCTCGCCGTGTCTTGGGGCAACTTATTGTGCCTGCTTAGACCTCAGTCTTCTTGTCTGCAAGACGGGCGTCATGATGCCAGCTTCCTCACGAGCACGCTGTGGGGCCTGGCCGGAGAGACTCTTCTAAAGCCCTTTGTCCAGCAGAGGGACGGGTCGGGGAGGCGAGGGGAGGCCCAAAGAGGCTCGTGGGAAAGAGGCGCGATCTACTCAGCTTCCCAACCTGCACTTCTCGGTGACCCTGCCCTGCTCTGAGCTTCCTGACTCAAGTCCAGAAACAGCCGTGGTTCCGGGACCGGCTGATGTCAGGAAGTGGGGGCAGGGGTGGTGGGCTGGGCACAGTCCCAGGGGCATCTTCTGCCACCCCAAGTTCAAGGCAGTCACATACTTTGTAAATACCGCCTAAATCTTTGGGCCTTCAGGAATGTTCTTTCCGAAGTGAAAGTGACCCTGGGCATGGAAGGAAGAGGCAAGGTGCCTCCGCCCACTGCCCTCCAGGCTCTTCTTGCCCGGTCTCACCGTCTTCCCGGACAGGGATGCTTTGGGCTCTGCTCTGCGGCTTTGTGACATCGTCGGGGACGTGTGTGCCCACTGCCTGCCCTTGCAGGAAGGAGCTCCGTCCCCTCCGGGGACACACGGACCCCGTCTGCGCGCACCGTTCCTGGAGGAGCGGCCCTGCCACCCGGCCGCGGAGATGGGACTTACCGCCGCCATTCTTGTAGCACAGGTAGGGGAACCGCCAGACGTTGGCCAGGTCCACCGCAAAGCCGATGACCGAGAGGAGAAAGTCGATCTTCTTGCTCCAGGTCTCGCGCTCCTGGGCGTCCCCGGGGCTCTGCGGCGGGCTGACGAGGGTGGAGTTGGTGAGCTGCACCCCGTTCTGCTCCTTCAGCAGCACGAGCTCCACCTCCCTCGGGCCCACGGCGTTGGGCTCCTTAGCCGGGGCCACCACGGACGACATGAGTCCCGCCGAGCATTTGCTCTTACTCATGGGCGGACTTGGAGTCTCGCGGTTCTGCGCCTCTTCCCTGGTCTTCAGCCACCATGAAAAACAAACACACAGGAAGGCAGCGATTTAGCAGCCAGGACCACAGTGAGCCCGCGCGGAGAGCAGAGACCAAGGCGTTTGCATTCACTCCTCTGGGAAGGAGCACACGGTCCCAGCACCCAGGGTGGCCCAGCGGGCCGAGGAGGAGCGGGAGAGGCTGGTTCCCACGGTTGGGGTTGGGGGGACCTCGAGACAGACACTCGCTTCTGTGCCCTCCTTCCTGGGCACGGCTCTCCGACCCTGCCAGGCGCGATGCCTGCACGGCCTCTGACGATAATGCACAGGTGTGACCTCACCTTCCACCCCATTTCCAGAGTGATTTTACAGTCTTGGAAAGCATTCAATAGCCAGTGTCTACACGAGTACTTACGTATTCTTTATACTCAGTAATAAAATAAAGAGCAGAATCTATATAGTCAAAATCAGCCATAGTAACTGAAGTTTAAAAATAAGCATCAAAACAGTTCCTTCAAAGAACTCTGCACCATCCACGTCCACCTGCGGCCTGAGCCCACCCGAGAGCGGGCGGAGGCCAGGCCGGGGCAGTCGTGGCAAAGGACCCCCAGAGCCTGGGGCGACGCAGAGGCGTGGAGCACGGAGCCCACACGGCCAGGCCAGAGTGGCTCCTGGCGCTGGATCCCCGGCACCGCTCCGCCGCGCGCTGCAGCCCGGGCCAGGACAGCAGGAGCGGCCCGAGGGCTCCCGGCACCCACCACAGGAGCTGCTTCCTGCTCACTCTGTGTCCTGCGGCCTCTTCGCCTCCCGGTGACAGACCCGACCTGCAGGTTCCTCGGTTGTGGGGCTGGGGAGCAGGAGGGACTGGCCGGCAACCGGGTGCAGTCAGGAGAGGGGCGAGTTGCAGAGACGGTAAACCCCAGGGCTTTTTGCTCCGACAACCGCCCTGCAGGCAAATCGGGGCCGCAGGCGAAGCCCACCTCAACCTTTGGGGCCAGCTGGCCCAGTGCCTGAACTGAGGCCTCAGAGGCGAGGTTTGCGTGAAGAAAGGCAAACGTGGCCTCGTGGAAAGCGGAAAGCATCTTTCTTCACCACGCCCAGAACAAGAGGCGGAGCTGGAGCTGGCTGACAACCGTAGCCCCACCGAGCCCCGCGCCCCCGCGCCCCCGCCCCGACTTAGACATCACAGACGGAAACCCCACGACATGAAGCGGCGCTGGGGAAAATCGCCCCATCGGATCTGGGGTCTCCCCCTCCAGCGGCGGTGTCAGGCGGGACTAGGAGGAACCGGACCGGACCTCAGGCCCAGCCGCAGCCGCGCGTCCGTGGCAAGCCGGCGACCCCAGCACCTGCCCACGTCGTCGTCTGCGCACACACCTCTCGGGCTCTGACGGTCTCGAGGGCCCCAAGTGGCACCGTCGGGTCGCGCTCTGCACCCAACTGTTGGCGAATTTGGAGACGGCGCCGAATGCAGGACGCGGACCCCGACGGTACCAGCCCTGCACCGCCTATCTCGGGGACCCCTGAGGGGTCTACGGAGGGGGCGGCGCGGCGCGAGGATGCGCGGGGGTCGCCTGTGCAGGGAGCGACTCTGGCCCTACCTGTCTGCCCGGCCTGGGCTCTGCACGGGGTCCTGGCGCTGCGCGGTCCCGCCGCCGAGGTCCGCGAAAGCTCCGGCTCCGCTGCGCTGCGCTGGGCGGTCTCGGCCTCTGGGCTCTTATCGTGTCGCCGGGTCCGCCCCGCCCCGCCCGCCGTCGGGGTCGCCTCCCCTCCTGGCTCCGCCTCCGCACCGCCCCGGGTGGGCGGGGGACGAGCCCGGGCCGCGCCCCGCACCCCGCCCGCGGGGCCAGGAGAGCTGGGGAGGCGGCCACCGCCGCTCGAGGCCGGCGCGCTCCTGGCTGGAGGGCTGGCGCGTCCCGGAGCCGGGGCTGCTCCGCGTCCCAGGCGTCGCGGACCGAGACGGGCGGTTTCCACGGAGAACAGTCTGGGTGTCCCCCCTCCCGGCCCGCACCCCTCGGGGGCCACGCACCTGCGCCTGCCTTCGGGGCTCCCAGGCTTGCCCGTCCCAGCGACGCCGGAGCAGCGGGACCGAAGGGAGGGAGCCGCGCCGGGCGGCCAGGCTGAGCGCCGCTCCCCCGACCTCGCTGCGACCGACCCCCACCCTAACCGTCTGTCGCCCCTTCCGTCGTCCCGCCCTGGGGACAATATCCCTCCTGACCTCCTCCTCCGCGCAGTGGAGGCCGGGGAGCAGGGTTCTGTGGTCCGGCGGGTGGCTTCCGGCCCGCGTCCCCAGCCCCGCCGTGGCGCTCGGGCTCCCTGTCCTGACCCGCAGGCTGGGTCCAGCCAGAGGGCTCTCGCTCCCCTCTTTGGGCCGGGCGCCCAGGCTCAGGGCCCCAAGGTACCCGCTCGCCCACCCGCGTCTGGGCAGCGGAGACGTGGGTCCTCTAGTGGCCCGGGTGTGGGGGGCCCTGGGGTCTCCAAGACGTCCAGCGAGGAGCCCAGCCTCGCCGCCTGTGCCACTGGCATCTAGGATCATCGGAACCAAGGAGCCGGAATCACACTCCACTCGCTTCGCAAAGCAATTTCCTGACACCAGCTGCAAAGCCAGGGGTCCACTCGGACCAATGGACTCTGTCTTCTCTGAGGTGCCTCCAGGCAGGATTTTACATTCAGACGGGGGGATGGAGCCTCCAGGCCACCAGCAAGGCCTGTGTCCCTGTCTGGAGAAGGCACCCGGGTGAGTGGCTGTGCCCAGGCCCTGAGCGTACTCCCCAGTGACCCTGAACCCGGGCATTCCTTCCTGGCTATCCCATGATGTTCCTGCTGTGAGGACCCTGTTGTGGGGCATCCACAACCTCCCAGCCGTGCAGGGGAGCTGTGTCCCTTTGTGCCCCAGCTGCTCAGTCCCCATTTGCTCTGCGCCCCACCCCTGCAGCCTCCCTGCACTTTCCATATCCCTGACCTTGACCGTGGGGCTGGTCCAGGGCAGGGGCTGAAGGGCGCAGGAGCTGTGCCTGCAGGCTGATCAGAACCCACAGCACCCAGGTGACCGGGGCTTAAACACCCTAGACTGGGGGCCTAAATGCCATGGGCTGGGGCTTTAATGACAAACATTTGCTCCCCGCAGTTCCAGGGCTGGGGAGTCCAGATGGAGGCGGGGCCAGCTCCGTGCCTGGTGAGGGTCCGCTTGTGGGCTGCAGACAGGAGTTTCCTCCTGTATCTCCGCGGTAGGAGGGTTGAATGAGCTCCCTGCGGCCTGTTTTTTTGTTTGCCTATTTGTTTGTTTGAGACGGTGTCTTGCTCTGTCAGCCAGGCTAGAATGCAGTGGCGTGATCACAGCTCACGCATCCTCCTGCCTCAGCCTCCCGGGTAGCTCAGACTACAGGCGGGGCAGCCATGCACACCCGGATAATTTTTTAATTTTTTCTTTGTAGAGACGGGGGCTTGCCCTGCTGCTCAGGCTGGTCTCTAACTCCTGACCTTAAGCAATCCTCCTGCGGGCCTCCCAGAGTGCTGGGATCACAGGTCTGAGCTGCACCTGCCCTGCCCGTTCATAAGGGAAGTAATCGCATTCCCGAGGGGGGGCGCATGACCTCATCACCTGCCAGAGGCCCCACCTCCTATCACCGTCACATCAGGGGTGGGATTTCAACTTGGGAATTTTTTTTTTTTTTTGGGACAGAGTCTCACTGTGTTGCCTGGACTAGAGTGCCGTGGCGTCAGCCTAGCTCACAGCAACCTCAAACTCCTGGGCTCAAGCGATCCTCCCGCCTCAGCCTCCCAGAGTGCTAGGATTACAGGCGTGAGCCACCATGCCCGGCCACAACTTGGGAATTTTGAGGGGTGGGGATTCAGTGCATGACACTCGGGGAGGCGATGGGGGTGCAGGAGATGGGGGCGGGGATGCCACCTCGAACCTGCAGCATGCCAACCACGAGGGCTCAGCAGCGCAGGTTTCAAGGAAAGGGAGTCAGGCCGCCATGGGCCCTAACCAGCGGGTGAAACCAACAAATGGCCTCCCAAGGAAAAGATGTGGGGTCATTTAAGTAAAGGAGCACAGGGCAGAGCTGGTGTTCAATACTGCGTAAAACACACAAGGAAAACACGCTGGGGACGGACTCGGAAGCCCTGCAGGAGGGCAAAGTTGTGACCCAAACCTGCGGGGTGCAAGGAAGGGACAGCAGCAGCCACTGCAGGCCCCACGCATGCCGGGCGCAGCCTCTCCTACTGACGCGTGACTCGCAGTCAGAGAAGGCACCGGCCACTGGCGCGCAGAGAGCGCAGGACAGGGGAGCTGCGCAGCCGTCGCACGCCGTGACGTGCTCCTGGGTGAAGAAGAAGAACGTTCTAACTTCCGGGAGCCCCCACCCGGCACCACCCCGACTTCGGGATATAGGAGCTTTGCCTGCTCTCGGAGCCAGGTAACCGTGGGAGCCCAGAGGACACAGAGAAAGCAAAGCTGCCGGATCCGGATCCGCGTCTCGGGCCTCCCACGGGGACGCTGTCTGGGATTGCGCAGGCGGATCAGCGTGGTTACGAGCTGATTAAAGCTGACGACACGCTGCCCTTTGCATGCCCGGAACTTCACCCCGCCTGCCAGGCTCGCTCATCGCGGGGTGGTCGCGGCTGCGCTGTGGCCGGCTCAGGGCTCCTGAGGGACAGGCGCAGCCGCAGGGCACCTGCACTTCCTGCGCGCCCTCGGTGGGGTCGCTGTGCCTGAGCGGGACCCACTGCAGCTGCAGAGCCCTGGCTGCCCACAGCTGCCTCCAAAGCAGCCGAGCAGAGCAGAGCGCCCCCAGCCTCGTGTGCCCCCAGGGGGCCTCAGTGCGGGAAGTTGCCCTGGGCCCCATCTCGGCAGCCACGTGGGAGAGGACAGGCGCTGGCGGTGCGCTCTCAGACGGGCCGCGTGGGACGGGGCTGTCCGCCCATCTCCTCTTTCCACGCTGAGGCGTCTCGTGCGTCCTCAGAGGAAGCCCGCAGCGAGCCTGGCTCAGACTCACAGACACCGGCCTCTCGCTGGTGCGGGGAGAGGGGAGGGGCTGTGGGCTGTTCCACGAGGAGTCCCCCGAACCCCCCTGGCCTGTGGGTAGGACCCTCGCTCGGCCTGTATTACATCCCTGAGTGCCCAGGTGTGCAGGCGGTGCGGAGGATGGACACAGGGCCCATGAGGTCAGACCCCAGGCCCTGCCTGAGAGTGACAGAGCCGCCCCGAGGGAGGCCTGCCCGCCCGGTGCCCACCCCATGCCCACCCCGCACCCGCCCAGGAGGCCCTGGGCCCTCTCTGAGGAGGTCCGGGAGGGACGGCAGCCCCCACACAGCTCTTCCTGTGTAGGATCCTCGAAGCCACGTCTCCCTTTCCCGCACCTCACACCCCGATGAGCCACACAACGGCTCTCTGGGGCCCCCCAGAGACTCTGAGACGCTGTCGTCTACTGCTGGCCCACTGCCAGTGCGCTGGGGCCCGCAGGAACAGGGAGAGCCCGCTCGAGTGTGCTTCCATCCCCGGGCCCCCATGTGGGGAAGCCACCGCAGGCCAGGCCTACCTGTCCCCATGCCACAGGCCTCTCGGGGTCCAGTGTGACCCCAGCTACGATGTCTCTGTTCTGTTCTGTGCTGCCGGCTGTCCCAGGTGATGGCGGCCACACCACGTCCCACCGCACGGAGCCTGGAAAGCTGGACGCTGGTTTCCCAAACGCCCTGCTGGCGGGGTTCAGTCTGAACCCCAAGGTTCGCCGTGGCCCAGGCAGCCGCAGGGTGGCCGAGCACCCATGGGCGGCTCAGGGGCCGGGGGCTCCCTGCGGCTCCTCCACTCTGGGCAGGGCCCCCTCCACTCTGTGTCCCTCCAGACCTGCAAACGATTTTCAGTCCAATTCTCTGTATCAAATCCTCTTTGTGATTCGTACAGTAGCTGTGCTCCGGGCTGAGATGTTTGTATTATTTACACTGAGCTGTAGCGTCCTAGGATTTAATTTCCTTTCTTGGAATTTTTTTGGTTTTCCCTTGAGTTAATAATTGCCTTTTTTTTCCATTGGTTAAATGTCAATGTTCCTATCATTAATTCATCTCCAAATTCTCCAACAGAAGCACAGATCTCCTCCAGATACATTAAAACACAGGAGGCAACATCTCAGTTTTCACTGTTGTTTTATTTGGTGGTAACAGTTTCGTTTTGGTGTCCCTAAGGCCTGACTTGGTGTGTGGGGACGAACACACGTGATGAACCTCTGTTGTCCCCACACTAGCTCGTGGCCCCTCATCCGATCCACAGAGCTCAGCCCGTTCTCACGCTCAGAGTCCTGGAGGGACGGGACTGGAGCACACTGAGGAAAGCCCTGCCATGGGGACGTATTTTTGATGGTAAACCTCTCGTATCCTTCCCCAGAGGGAACTCAGGTGCTTGCCAGGGCCCGAGTCTGCCGGGAATTCCAGACACCGGCTCTGAGAGTACGCGAAGCCGGCATCCGGGCTGTGTGATTCTTTCCCGGTCGAGCCGTATTCCGTCAGGGGACGGACGTGGTTCTGGGCCACCTCTCTCTGGTGCTCCCGGTCCGGAACCAGAGCTTAACAGACGTGCTCAGTCTCGGGCGGAGTCTTCTTGTTGATGTGCCGGTCGGTGGTGTGGGAGAGACGTGAGAGCGTCGTCTCCCTGTCGACACACTCAGCGGGAAACCGCCGAGATCGACGCTAGACTTGACGGAGGCAGAGGCAGGAATTTCGGTCTCGTCCCCACGTCGCCTGGCTGTTTGGCCTCAGATGCTGCACCTGGCAGGAGACTTTCCTCAACCTCGTGCGGAGGAGGCTGCAGCTTCAGCTGCGGGTTCCTCCCCGGACTCAGTGCACAGAAACCCGCCTGCGCAGCCAGGAACGTGGCGAATGCGTTTCCTTCCACGCTTGCTGGAGTGACTGTAAGAAACAATTTCGCTCACGTGGCCGGGACAGCCGTGCGTGTTCAGTGTCCTCTCGCAGAGCTGCCAGCTGTCCCTTCAGCCACAGGGATCGCTATTGTCTGCCACTGCAGATCGCACTGTCCACTACGGTGATGTCACCGGTGAATCGACCTGGTGAGCAAGACAGGAGAAGTGCCCAGGCTCCTGGGGAGACATGTACGGCCAGAGACCCGGAAAGGACAGTGTAAACATTTCAGGGCTTGCCACCCTGGCAAAATGTCCATGGGTCCCTCGGTCTGGGACTGGTCAGGATGTTCACCCAAAATGAAAGATGACTCACCAGGTGTGGCCGTCCCGTCCCCGAGGGAGAAGAGCCACACCTGCTGAGCCTTTTGGGTTTTGGGGTGACCACAGCACAATTGGGGGTGCTCGTCTGGCTCCTCCACGGTGTGGCTCACAAAGCACTCAGCCTGGAGCAGGGCCCAGAGTGGGAAAGGCTCTGCTCCCGTCTGACTACAGAGCAAGCCGTGTCCCAGGAGGGATCGCGTGCAGTCCTCAGACTTCAGCGGCATCAAAACCACCTAAGTAAACTTCCGCCTGTGCGACCTGCACGGGTTGCTGGACCTCACCCTCGGAGGTCAAGGTTCGGCAAGTCTGACGCGGGCCTGGGAACTCGCATTTCTGCAGGTTCCAGGCTGTGCTGACAGGAGCCACGCTTCCAGAAACACTGAGCGCGGGGCCACCGGGACGCGCCTGCCCCTCTGGCAGGCAGAGAGGTTAGAGGTGACTCAGAGGGCGGGCACTGAAAGTTTCGGATGGTAGCTAAACATTGTTCTAAAAATGCTTACTCTCCTCTTGGGCAAGCCTGCCTCTGGCCGCAGCAGGAACTCCTGGAACTCCCAGGTGTGCGTGACCTCATCAGGCCATCAGACACTGATCATCGGGACTGCAAACCTGTGAGGTTTGGCAGCGATAGCGCCTTGCGATCATCAGATGGGATATACGCCATGAGCAGGTCCCGAGGACACAAATAAGTTGCACAAACCGTTACCCACTCCTGTGACACGGAGACCTCTCCCGTAACTCCTGCCCACCCTGTGACTGGAGGAAATGAAAATCAGTTGAGCCGGGATTATCTATGTTTGCAGGAAATACGCTGACCCCACTTGAAAGGGAGGTGCGTCCTTAGAGCCACCCTAAGAGGCAGAGTCAGAGACGTCCTCCTGCGGCCACGGCGCGGCGGCGCGTGTCTTCCATTCTCTTTGGCCGAGGAATGGCCTGAGCTGTGGTCTGCGCTGGCCAGTGGCTTCCTACACGGTAAGAAACTTTAAAGAAGGCAGATTTCATGATTATTTCTATACAGAATCTTAAGGAATTTACAAAATAACTACTAGAATTAGTAAGGGACTTTAGCAGGGTCTCAGTGTAGCTGAGACAGACCATGCTGCTGCAGGGCCCTGTTGGTGAGTGGCATCCCATCGCGTGGCTACAGAGTGATCTATTTATCCACTCACTTGTTGATGGACATCTGGCCGTTGCGAATGAAACTGCTATGAACATTTGCGTCCGAGCCTTTATGGATATAAGCTTTCATTTCTCCTGGGTAAGCGCTCCGTGCTGTTACATTGTTTTGTGAAGTAGTTACATAATTTTTATTTCCACGAACAGTATATGAGAATTTCAGTCACGCCACAGCCTCCGAGTATGGTCAGTCTCTTTAATTTTAGATGTTCTGATATGTTTATAGTAATATCTCAATATTAGGGTGTAAATTTGCATTTCTCTAATGACCGAACCACTTTTTATGTGTTTGGTTGCCATCAGTATAATTTCTTGTCAAGTATCTGTTCAATCTTTTGCACATTTGGGTTGTTTTATTATTATTGAGTTCTGAGAGTTCTTTACATATTATGGATACCAGTCTTTTATCAGATAGGCACTTTACAAATGTTGGTCCCAATCTTGGATTATCTTTTCATTGTCTTAATAGAGTCTTTCAAAGAGAAGTTATTAATTTTGATACAGTCCAATTTATCAATTTTTTCTTTTGTGAATCCTACTTTTAGTGTTGTATTTAAGAAACTTTTACCCGAGCCAAGATCACACAGATCTTAAGTTTTCCTCTACAGTTTTTAAAATTATAGATTGTACATTTATGTATATGATCCATTTTGAATTAATAGGGCAAAGATATACATTACTTTACACCCGAATATCCACTGGTCAGCACCACTGGGACAAGGCTGGAGGGGACGGGACAAGGCTCTCTGCACTGAGTTGCTTTTGCCCCTTCGTGGAAAACATCAGTTGAACCTGTACGGAGGGTTTGTTTCTGGACTCTGTTTTATTGATGTGGCCACCGAATTTGATGCCAAAACCACGCTCGCTATGGATTGAGCTGTGTCCTCTCCCCACCCTCCCCGCCCCGATCCCGGGTATTCTGTCTGGCAGCCCAGGTGGGCCAGGGTAACGCTCTCTCGCCCACTCCCTTCCTTTTCCCAGAGACAAGGGCCTGGCCAGGTTGCCCAGCTGGGCCTGAACTCCTGGGCTCGAGCGACCCTCCTGCCCCAGCCTCCCCGTAGCTGGGACGACAGGCGCGGGCCAGTGTGCCCGCCATGTCATCACCCTGATTGCGGTGGCTTTGTAACGCGCTGCCAGGTCCCGTAGCGTAGGTCGTACCACTTTGCTGTTCTGGTTATTCTAGGTCCTTCGCTTTTTCATACAAATTTTAGAATCGATTTTTCAATTTCTATAAAGACGCCTCCTGGGATTGTCCAGGTGGAGGCTGCCACTGCCTTGTGGCCTGTGTTTGCTTCTGGGGAGGCCGTCAGGGCTTAGATTCCCTCTGAGTTCTACTCGAGCTGAATTCCGTAACATCTGATATGTCGCGGTTTGTTTTCATTCGGTTCAAAATAGTTTCTAATTTCTCTTTTGATTTCTTCTTCGACACACTGTTATTTAGATATGTGATCAGCTTCTAAATATGTGAGGATTTTTTGGATATACTTCTTTGATTTTTTCCAGATATATTCGTTATGTTGATATCAAAACTATTTGCCCTTTTTGTTAAGAACACACTTTTTTCACTTGAATCCCTTTAATTCATTGAGGTTCATTTTACGTCCAGACCGTGGTGTATCTTGCTAGGTTCTTCACACGTACTTGAAAAGAATGTGCGCTCTGCTGTCACTGGGTGAACTGTAACATAAACGTCAAATGCACAGTGTGAACATAAAACAGGTGACGCTGCTTCGTACTGTTTCTCAAGGCGTCTACACCCTCAAAAGTTTCTGTGTATTTGTTCCAACAATCCTGGGCGAGAGGTGCTGAAGCTCCCAGCGTAACTGTGTAGACTGCTCTGCTTCTCCTCACAGTGCTATCGGTTTTTGCTGAATTTATTTTGACGCTCTGTTACTACGCACATAAACATTTGGACTGTATAATTTACACCAAATTCATGTCTTCAAATAATTTTTTGTTTCCCCTTCTTCTTTGGGGGACTCCAGTAGCACATATTTTAGGGGGCCTGAAGTCTCCAGCTTGAAGTTAAGCTCTTGCTGCTTAATCTATTTTGAGCTGAGTTACTGGGTACACACCTGTGCTGAGGCTCAGTTCAATTTCTTGTCTTTCTTCCCTGTTTTATTCTGACAGTTTGCACTGCTCTGTCCTCACGTTCATTTACCTTTTCTTCTGAGACGTTAAATCCACCCTAATCCCAACCGGTGTGTTTTGCATCTCAGACATTGTAGTTTCATCTCTAGATTTTAGATTTGTGTCTTTTAAAAAACACCTTTCATGTCTCTGTCACACGTGCTCGATCTTGCCCCTGGCGAGCTCTCTGAGCAGCGTGATGGTTACGGTGGCTGCCAAGGCCTCTGCCAACGCCACCACTGAGCCACTCCTGGGTCTGTTTCTATCGATCACGTTTCCCAGCATTTTTGCGTCGTGTTAATTTCCGACTGGATGCCAGATTAGTAAATTTTACCCTGTTGGGTGGTGGATAATATTGTGTCCCTGGGAACCGTCCGGAACTTCTGGAGCTTTGTTTTTGGCTGTGGGTAAGTTACTTATAAATACTTTGGCCATTGTGGTCAGGTTTTGCCTTTAAGCTTTGTTCAGCTGGGCTGGAGCAGCATTTTATAGGGTTAACGTTTTTTCATCGTTGGGGCAAAACCCATCTGAGTTTTCCACCCGACAACGACCTGCATTTCGGGCGGGGGGCACAAATCTAGTCTCTATGCCTCTGTCTTGACTGGAAGCAAAAGCTGGATTCATTTGCTGTTGCCGAGTTCGGGAGAGTTAATCAGCACCGCGCAGCTCTGACAACGGGCCAGGACGGAGACCAGCTCTGCCCACCAGCGCTGACGCTGCCTCGCCTGCCGCGCGGTTAGTTACGTGGCGTGCGCGGCTCGGTCCTGCCTTTAGACGAGGGGGCCCACTCTGTACGATTTAGTATCTTCCAATTTATCTGTAGCCAAGCACAGGGTGTGTTTTGTCAACTGCTTTGTGTGCGCTTGAAACGGCGAGTCAGCCAGTTTGGGGAACAGAGTCGTCCAAATCTTCTACGTCCTTACATCCCCCCGTGGCTCTATTATTACTGAGGAAATCGTGTTAGAATCTCCACCGAAGCTGATTTATTTCTCCTTCTGATCCTGTCATTTTTGCTTAAAATGTTTTAAGCCATATACATATACCTTTAAGATTATTGTGACTTCGAGTGGAATCGAACCTTTTATCAAGAAGTGTCTGTACTTCACTCTGGACTTTGTCCAAGTCTGGACGTGCTTAGTGTGACCCCCATCTCGCCAAACCCCCTTCTTACCGCCACATTTGCAGGTTATAAATACGTTTTCCGCCCTGTTCTTTTCAATATGTGTCTAAACAGCCTATAGTCAGGTATTTTACTTTTTATTCAGCCTAACAACTGTCGTTCCGGAGTTTTCAGTCTGTATTTTATGTGCTAACATGATTGCATTAAGTTTCCCGCTTTGCTGTTTGTTTCAAATTTATGTTTCTGCCCTTGGATCTTTTCTTCGTTCTTGCCTGCTTAGTTCGGTTAAGTTAGTATTTCAGTCGACCCCCAGACCTCTGGTTTTGTTTCCTCTGGGCTGCGGACAGGACACAGTGTCACCGTCACAGTCTCCCGCGTGCAGCTCTGCGCCATGTTCTCCCAGCTCTGCCTGCGGAACTTTAGCGTGGTTGGCAGCGAATCATCTGCATTTGTGCTTATTTAGAAACGTCTTGCCTCGAGTCTGGAAAGACAGTCTTTGGGCACAGAATTCTCGGTCGACAGCATTAGTGTTCGCTCTTGGGGGAGCCCCCCGCCGTCGGGCTGCATCGTCCTCGCCCTGCTCCTTGGCGAATGCGCTTTCTCTCCGGTGGCTTTCGCGTGTCCCCGTTACCGGTGGCTCCCGCGCTGTGCTCTGCTCTGCCACGCTGTACTTACACACTTTTATTCTGCCTGGTGCTTACCGAGCTTCTGGAGGTCCCCATTTATAGACTGGGAAAATTCTGGCCATTACTTTGTCGAATAAGTTTCCTGTCTGCCCTCTTCCCCCGGGGCTCCGACTGCAGGTGGAGGACCCCTCAGCCTTGCCCCCCGGGGTGCTCACGCTTCGTCCCTTCCGTCCGCCCTCTCCCTGAGCCCTGCCGGGGTCACAGCGGCCACCTCTCCAGGCTCGCTGGTGTTTTCTCTCGCAGCGTCCCGTCCGGGGACGGCAGCGTGGTGACGTCGGCCGCCTCTTCCCAGCCCACCCGTGTCCTCGGCAGAGTCTTGCACACGGGGCCTCTCGCAGTGCGGGGAGAGGGGTATGGACCCACAGCGCAGGCTGACAAGCCGACGGCCGTGGGTTTTTCACGTGGTCATCGCCGAATTCCCGACTTGTCGGAAGCAGGGTGCAGCCTTAGCCCCCGTGTGGCTCCACTCCTGGCGGGGACCAGCCCCCGAGGCAGGCTGGTTACGCTGGACCCGGCCGCCGCTGAGGGCACCGTCTCCTCGTTTCACACACTGTTCCAGGGACGATGGGTCTCCTCTGCCCACAGTGCCACCTGTGGGCCGGCCTGGCTCACTCACTGCTGCCACCTCCCACCATGGTGCCAAGGACTTTGTTTCGCAGCAAAGGCCGCGTGGCACCGGCACACACTGGAGTCCCTTCCGCCAAGGTCCCGTCGCCCAGAGGCGGCTGTTCTGTTGGCACGGAGGGACGACTTCTTGAAACTTCCGGCCTGCCGCCAGCGGGGAGACGGCCTCACGGGTGTGACAGCGCGTGGACCGGCACACGGTGCCATCTCACAGCCGAACAACGTGTGACGCCAGGGTGGGACCAGGAACGGCTCTTGTCACCCTCACAGCCAGCAGTCACCGCAAGGTGGTTTTGGCCCCTCCTCGGGGCGGCCGTCCCTGCGGGGTGCGTGTCCCTGCCCTCCGCATTCAGCGTGGCTGAGCGGCTCGCTCTGCCAGTGACGTGGGTGGGACTGACGTGTTTCACTTCTGCATCCAGTGCGCGGTTTGTCACCTCTCTTGTCCCTGTGCCATGTGACTGGTGGAGTCGGGGGGCTCTCTGCCGGGCGGGGGAACAGCGACGCTGACACGGAGCTGACCCCCTGGAAACCAGTCAGAGCCGCTCTCTTTGGCCGGCCCCCGGTGCGGGGGGGACGTCGTCGCTGCAGCGCAGCCGGCCCACGCGGACTGTCGCTCCCGCCCGTGTTTTCCCTGTTCTCCGCGCACTCGGCTCTTCCGCTCCGAAGGTCTTAGTTCCCAAGTGGGGACAGTCCTCCCGGGACCACGCGGCCGTCCACTGCACCGCGACCTCAGGCCGCCACCAGCTACGGGGCGGCTCACGTGGCTGACGTCACAGGGAGGAGTGTCCTGTCTCGGACGGGACGACTCGCGCCAATGACGGGGCTGCTGTCACCGTCTTTGGAACCCAGGACGCTCGCTGGGTACTTCTGGGAACTTTGATGATGAATATTGTGACTCCGAAGGCAGATGACTAAGGCTTCACACACTCGGAGTGAAAGCTGAATCCTCCCAGGAGGTTCAGAACCCCGACCCCCCAAACCCTGGTCGGGGCCAAGGAGACGGAGGCCGGTGGTGGGAGGGGGGTTGTCGCCACCAACCGCGATATAACCAGCTACGCACACGAGGCGGTGGCGGTGCGTGCAGACAGCGCTGCCAGCTTGGTTTGGGGGTGAGTGTCGTGTGCATGAGTGAGCACACGTGCTGTCTTGCTGGGGGTGAGTGCGCGTGTGTGCGAGTGCGTGTGCGTGCATGTATGTGTGAGCACGTGTGCCATCTTGCTGGGGGTGAGTTCGCGTGTGCGAGTGCGTGTGTGCATATATGTGTGAGCACGCGTGCCATCTTGCTGGGGGTGAGCGTGCGTGTGTGTATGCGTATTCGTGCGAGCAGCGGCCAGCTTGCCAGCCACGCGCTTTCCTGCCTCCAGCACCCTATTGCTCTATACAGGCGATGGTGGTGGTGAGCTCTGGGACGTGGTTTCTGTGTTGGGAACTCCCAGGAGGGTTTGTGACTGTTCCAGCATGAACGTCCCCCAGAGGGGACAGCAAGACTCACAGGACTTGACTTTTCTGGCGAAGGTAAGGGTGTCTGTGTCAGGAGCGGTCCCAGCAGTGCGTCAGGCGACGCGCAAGGTGCGTACCTGGCGTGGACGCTCCGTGGCCGTCTGGCCCCGCCTGGCTGCACGCTCTGCGCTCTGCTGTGATGAGGGAACCCTCCCCCGGCTGCTTTCCGGGGGGGCCAGTGAGCGGGCGGGGCAGGTGGCAAGGGGGACAGGCAGGGAGGGGACAGGGCCGACTCTCCCCACCTCTGGGTTCTGACGGGGTTTCCAGAGCTAAAGCAGAAGCCGCGCTAACTCCCGTGTGAGAGCCGCGAGCGGGCTCGCTGCACCCTCACTCCTCCTTCCCGGCCTGGTTCCAGCGCTGAGTGGCGGAGCGGAAAGCCCGGAGAAGCTGAGGCACGTCCGGCGACAACCACCCGTTGCGCAGAGCCTGGCGTGTGCACGCACGGCCCGGCCGTCCCGTCTCTTCTGGCCTTTCCCAGCCGATGTTCCGCGAGAGCTTCCAGCCCAGCTTTTAATGTGAAATGTGCGGAGTGTGTCTGTTTTACCTGTTCTTTACTTTAGAAACTTAAACATATTTAATCACTTTAAAAGGAAATGTGCATTTTATTATACTAAAGATGGCAAATGCATAAAAGCACAAAGACGTGAATGAAACTTGAAATGTCATTGTGGTGCATATATTTCCCCTCCTACCCGAGGGCTCAGGCCACACACACCCAGGCCGCCTGCCTCTGACCTGCTTTCCTGAACAATATAATTGTTACTCGATCCTTAAAGCTGGTGGCTACACAAACTTGATTTTTCATATTAAGTTTTTGGGAGCGTAACACATGAGCTCTAGTTCTTTCACTTCTCTTTCTAAATCTTTTGCTGATTTAACAGGACTGAACACAAGATCCCTTTTTCTTTCTGCCTGACAAACACGCTTACAGTGCATGCGTGTCGTCTGGAGAAATTGCAGGAATTGACTCACCGGTAGCCAAGGGCCACCCGTGTCTGAATCCTGTAAAGCGTTTGCTGCCGTCCACGTGATCTCAGACGCTCCAGAGCAACCCTTTGCCACCAGCAGAGCTCATTCTGTAGAATTTCAATTGCTCTGTCTTCCCAACGTGCTAGAGCCACAGAAAGAAGTGCCCAGCTGGTTCTGCGGTCACAGTGTAAGAAACGGCTGCTGCTTTCAATCAACCCCACGCAACACAACACACCCTCGAGTACACAAGACCGCAGGTTTTATTCATTCCACTGAAAATCCAAAGTTCTTTGCGAGGCGACCGGCCATGACCTCAGGTCCCTGCAGGGCCCTGCAGCCAGGCCGCGCCGCGCGGAGGGGCGGACCCGCACTATGTACATTCACAGCTCTGAACGCCCGCGGGCTCCGCGCCACCGCGCAAGAGAAAAGAGAATCAGAGGAACAAACATCCACTCAAGCCTGTTTATCAGGGTTTTTGTCCTGAAAATGCACGGTGGCATTTCATTCAAAGCCCGTCATGTGCAGACCTTCGGGGAAGGAAGCCGCCCGGCCCCCCCCAGAGTATCTTAGTTTGTTGACCCCTTCATTGGCCGTTTTTGGGCTTTTCTCTTTCAGAAACGAACCTTTATGCACATTCTACAGCTATAAAATAACTGCTGGTCGCTACCACGGCTGCGGTAGGGCGTCTTCTGTGTCCCGCGGGCCCAGACACCGGCTCTGCTCCCCGCCCGGCGGTCCTGGCGGGCGGAGCTCGTGCTGTGCCGACGCGGATCTCTCCGCGGTTAGTAAACTTCTTCTCCTGCACTTACTGGCCTGGTGGTCACTTTCCACAGAGATGCCCCAAACAGAAAAGCCGATTCATCTCAGAAATAAAAAAATGTTTTTCCAAATAAACCCAGAGGCTTTGCTTTAGGCAACAAACTAAAGTCTACGGTTACTATTGTGCTTTAGGGATGGTTTCTAATTATGCCATAAAAAACGAGGAAAAAGGTGATGGCATGAAGCCAAAGGTCACGCCAACACGCCCCGACCCCAGTGCCTGACGCCCCCGTCCTCTCTAAGAGGGGATCCAGGCGCTCGCTCCCAGGGAGACGTGCCCTGGCCAGAGGCAGCGGGTGCTGCAGGAGCCGTCTGGCCGCCAGACATCCTCGTGGCGCCCACACGCCGCGCCGCACGCCCCGTCCTTCCACAAGCTACAGCTGCGCTCGCCGCTCCTCACGGAAGGAAGGTCAGCCCACTCGGGGCTGCCTCACCCTGATCGCCATGGAAACCGGAGCGGAGAGGAAGCAGCAGCTTCTGAGGGGACCGCCGTGCGGGTGAGGGAGGGACCGCCCGCCTGGCCCCAAGTCTCACCGTCCCCCCGAGGCACAGGCGCCCATGCGCCCCGACACGCCGGCTGCTGACTTCCCGCTGCCCCCCTGCCCCGGCGTGTTACCAACATTCCGTGCGCTGACTGCAGCTTGAGCTACCGTGAAGTGGGCCGCGTTATACTGAAACAGAAATACCAACTGGTAACGTCTATAAAAAAGAGGAGTGTTTGAAAATGATTAAGAAAAGCAGAAAAAGTGTTTTGGGGCCAGGAGCTTGTGGCCAAACCTCCCCTGGCCCAAACGGGAGGGGAGGAGAGGGTTTGCCCGGTAGACAGAGGCCCGACAGAGACTTAGGTCGAAGCCCAAAACAGCCTCGGATGCTATCAAAAAAAGGCCT
>NW_012155674.1:179517-180287 GCF_000956105.1 Propithecus coquereli | reverse complement strand
CACACACACACACGCACACACACACGCACGCACGCACACACACACGCACGCACACACACGCACGCACGCACACACACACACACACCTCTGGCATCTGGGTACAATTTTAAAGACACACCCAAACCAGATGTGAGCAACAGCCATTTCAGAGACCCCCCCCTGTCTTCTGAGCAAATTCCTACGTGATCTGCGCCCTGTTTTCGGGATAACACATGTTAACTTAGGAATCAGCGAGGGCCGCCTCTGCGCAACCGCTCGCCCTCCTGCCTGCTCCGGGCGCCCTCGTCAGACACAAGTGTTTCCCTGAGAGCCGGCCCTGCCCTTCCGGCCTCCCAGATTCCCCTCCACGCGCGTTGCCCTTGGGTTTGTTTTATCACGTCAGGGTTCGAGGGGGTGGGAACAAGCAGAGAAATCCTTGCTGAGGGCTGGGGCCTGGCGAGGACGTCTGAGCCCACCTGCCTTGGGGACACCTCCCACTGCTCACACTCCTGGGGTGGGGCGGGGTGGGGGCCCGGGCCGGGTTTGCCGCTTGTGCTCAGCAGTTTACAGTATCATCTGGTCAAACGTGATCAGAAAGGTGAGTTGCTCTGGGGGGAAGATCACCCCCCACACACATCTGCAACAGCTGCAGGCACTTGCTTTCCCGCGGCCTCTCTCCTGCCAGACCCTCGGGGCAAGAGGGATGCGGGACCCAGAGCCCTGGTTGCCGGTGACGAGGCCAGCACCTCCGAGGGACAGGAGGCCCCACAGCGAGCCAGCTCCACGGGCTG
>NW_012155674.1:174048-179467 GCF_000956105.1 Propithecus coquereli | reverse complement strand
TTCTTTGTATTTTTAGTAGAGAGGGGGGTCTCGCTCTTGCTCAGGCTGGTTTCGAACTCCTGAGCTCAAACAATCCGCCCGCCTCGGCCTCCCAGAGTGCTAGGATTACAGGCGTGAGCCACTGCGCCCGGCCAGCTGTTCCTGCTTTTGGGGAAATCTAAAGCAAACTCGTGACTTTGATTTTGACAGATACGTCCTGGGTACTTGGCACTCCTGGTTTAGGGGCGAGACCAAGCATCCAGGCAGTGATCTGACCGTCTGCGTGGCATGACACGGCTCGCATGCATGGCAGCCCTGGGAGCCTGGCGAGTGAGGGCCACCTCCACCCCCTCTGGGTGTCCCCTCCATGGGCAGAGGTGCCCTGGGCTCCCGCGTGAGGCACTGCAGAGAGGTTTGGTGGCTCTCAGAGGACTGACACGGGAGGCTGTGGGGACACTCAGAGCCCAGCCACCTCGCGGGAAAGCCCGGAACGGCTTTCACCGGACAGTCTGTGGGGGGGTGCGCACTCGCCACACGTCAACAACAGAACCCAAACGTACCAAGGCGCGGCGCCCACCATCGACCTCACACACGCACGCACACACACACACGCACGCACGCACACACACACGCACACACACACACACACCTCTGGCATCTGGGTGCAATTTTAAAGACACACCCAAACCAGATGTGAGCAACAGCCATTTCAGAGACCCCCTGTCTTCTGAGCAAATTCCTACGTGATCTGCGTCCTGTTTTCGGGATCACACACATTAACTTAGGAATCAGCGAGGGCCGCCTCTGCGCAACCGCTCGCCCTCCTGCCTGCTCCGGGCGCCCTCGTCGGACACAAGCGTTTCCCTGAGAGCCGGCCCTGCCCTTCCCGCCTCCCAGACTCCCCTCCACGCGCGTTGCCCTTGGGTTTGTTTTATCACGTCAGGGTTCGAGGGGGCGGGAACAAGCAGAGAAATCCTTGCTGAGGGCTGGGGCCTGGCGAGGATGTCTGAGCCCACCTGCCTTGGGGACACCTCCCACTGCTCACACTCCTGGGGCGGGGCGGGGTGGGGGCCCGGGCCGGGTTTGCCGCTTGCGCTCAGCAGTTTACAGTATCATCTGGTCAAACGTGATCAGAAAGGTGAGTTGCTCCGGGGGGAAGATCACCCCACACACACATCTGCAACAGCTGCAGGCACTTGCTTTCCCGCGGCCTCTCTCCTGCCAGACCCTCGGGGGAAGAGGGATGCGGGACCCAGAGCCCTGGTTGCCGGTGACGAGGCCAGCACCTCCGAGGGACAGGAGGCCCCACAGCGAGCCAGCTCCACGGGCTGGGCGTAGACGTCCCTCCCTCCCCTGGGGGGGCCCTGACCCGGACAAGAGGGCAATGGGCTCTGCAGACGGCGTCCACAGTGGGGCCCGGAGCTTCAGAACTGGCTTGGCATTCGGTGCTATAAACTGCCTGAAGAAAGCAGGTTTGAAAGCTCCCACCCACCTGGGCAGGTTTCAGGATGGACCTTCTTCTGAGGAATTTCTGTGGCAGGAGGCGGCAGGGCAGCCTGGTACGGGCTCCTGGGGGCACCCCACTGGCTCCTGGGGACACCCCACCGGCACACGCAGGCCACCCACGGCGTGACCCCACTCCCGCTGCTCACCGAATGTGATCGTCCCCTTCTCCTCCTCATCGATGGCTCGAAAGAGGTCGGTCACAGAAAGCTCCGCCACCCCCAGGGCAGTCTTGAGGATGCAGGACAAGGCATCCTCGTCTATGCTGCCGTCCTCTGGGGACCCGTACATCTGCAAGGCGAAGCGGGGTGTCACCTCGAGGCTGCCGCCTCTGCCTGCCAGGGCGGCTCTGGCCCCGCATGCGTCCGGGCTGTCCCCCTTCTCAGAGTTGCCAGGCACCCGCAAGCCAGGCAGCCGGAGGACTCGGACCCTGCTGACCTGGCCCACAGTGCCGGATCAGCAAGTCCACAAGCTCAGCGCGGCCGGAGCCCAGCGGCCGGCCGGTGCTGCCCAACGGAAATGGGAGGAGGGGCCTTCTGCACCACGAGAGGAGCCGGGTTTCAGGCTCCCTCCGCGCTCTCCTGCCTTGGGGGACCCAGGCTAGAGGGCATGTTCACAGACACGAGCAAGCCGCCGACTATCAGCATCCGACGGCTCCAGAGCCCACAGGGGGAGAGCAGACGCGAGGGGCAGACAAAGATGGCAGAGGGGAGGCGAGGGGCTCCCGCACGGCCAGGGACAGGAGCTCCAGCCTCAGCCTCGGCACCCCCCCTCCTGCCCCGATGCTGGGGGTGGCTCCCGGCCCTCCCCGAGCCCAGCCCGGGGCCCGCACCCGCGGCAGCTCCCGGGCCAGGGCTCCCCACCATGCCTCACACGGACCCTGTGGCCTGGGCACCCACAGGCCCACCCTGCCCTCGGCAGTCCCCCAAGAGGCTCGTCCCGTGGCCCCGCGGCTGCGTGTTCCTTTCTCGCCTCCTCGGTGGGTCCCCTCAGGGCCCGACTCCACCCAGCCCCTCGGTTCCGGCCCCTGGGCTGCCTCAAACCCTCCCGCAGCCCAGCTAGGGGCAACCTGCTGGTGACTGTCCTCCCCACCCCCACCCTCCATCTGCGTCACCCGCACCGTCACCCCGTCCGTTCTCCTTGTCTGGGGCGCGGTGTTCCCGGGGCTCCCCCGACCCTGAGCCCCCCATGGTTCACCTCCTCCCACCACACGCCTGTCTTCTGAGGGTTCCCGCCACGTCCCTGCCTAGACGTGGTCGCCATGCGGGTGTCTGTCCCGCTCTGCAGGCGACGCTGCGCCCTGCACCCGGCCGCGCACCACGCTGCGCTCAGGGGTCTCGCCCGTGAGAAACGCCCGGCAGCTCCTGGGCCTCCCCTCCGTGCGCCTGCCTCCAGCGCCCTCGCGACCCGGGTCTGCACGGGCCGGTTCCGTGAGGCACCTGTCCTCCTGGGCTTTGCCTCCCCAGGGAACCTGTGAGCACCGACGGCTCCCGAATCTTCCCTGGTCTAAACCTCTCTCCTGCTTTGAGCTTTGCCGAATCAAATACCTGCAGGCTAGACCCGCCGTGGCGCGGCTGCAGCCTCAAAGAAGCCAAACCCAAGTCACCTGCCTGGCCCCCCGCCGCCCCAACTCCGGCTCTGCCCCTGGGGTCACGGGACCGCGGCGGCTGCTGCGGGGGTCACGGCAGGTTACTGTGATTTGGAGTTTTGAAAGACGAGAGAACAGGTCGTATTTCTATATTCAGAAACCATTCGGAGGCTGCTGCAGGAGCAAACGCCGGGACTGAGGTCTCGAGTGGGAGGGCGGAGACCTTCGGGTTTTTACTTCCCACCTTTCTGAGTTGTCAGAATTTTTACCAAGGCCACGTCTGAAGGTTTTATACAGTAATAATAATAAAAAAAGAAAGCAAAAACAAGAAACCCCAAAAGTACATTAAACACTGGAGATTTCTACTGGAAGACCCCACGCAGGTGTCTCTGGGATTGTAAGCGCCATGGATATCGCAGGCACGGTTCTGTGCCTCAACCGCCAGCCCAGGAGGGACCCGAAGAGCAACGGGGAGGGTGCGCACATCCTCGCGCGCCCCAGGGGAGGTGCCCAGGGCCAGCGGACGAGGACAGTGGCCAGGCCTTTGGGGACCGGCGACACTGAAAGGCGCAGGCTGCAGGCGGAGACGCGAGGAGGGTGGCCCGAGAGAGAGAGAGAACCGGGCAGATGATGGGGGTGAAGCCCACAGTCAGGACGACGTCACGTCTGCAGAGCGACCTCAGCCGCAGCCGCGGGCAGGACCCGCCTCTCTCGGGGTCACACACGACCACGACCTGTCAGGACGCGGCTGCTCCGCCCGGCAGCCTGTGGGAGGGGTCGCCCGTCCCCAGGGCCACCGCAGGGCGGTGTGTGTTGTCACCCACAGTGGGATCTGCCTGGGAAGACCTGCCGCAGTACGCGCCCCTCCTGTCAGCGGGGACCGGGCGGTCACCGTCCCCTCCAGGGCCGTGTCCTCAGCCTTCCACGGCCGGTCACGCCTGTCTGCAGGTGGTGCCTCAGCGGTGCCAGCTGTGGACGGTCGGGCTCTATGTCCCCTGTTTACGCTGACAAGGAAACCAAGCCTCCCCCACCTGCCATTGTCACTCTACAGACTCTACTCGGTGACTGGGAGCAGGTGCTGGCTGGGGCTGTCTGAGCGGCGAGGCACGGTCAGCAGCAGGGGGCCGAGAGTCCGCGGGGCCTGGCCCAGGTGAGGCCGGGACCCTCGGAGGTGGGCTTCCCAGGCCTGCAGGAGGCGGGCCAGGCTTTCTCAGATGGGGGCTGCCGGATGTTGGCATCATCCAGTTGGCTCCCCGGCGTTGGACGTGAGCCACCCTTACATGTGGGGACATCCCGGTGTTGCTGTGGGGAGGGTGTGCTGAGGCCAGGCGCGAGAGAAGGGCGTCTCGGAGCAGTGAGACACGCAGCTTCCTGACTCCTCCATCAGGCCCTTGGGAGTTTGGCCAATGTGAGCCGCACCTGCCCAGAGAACCTGATGGAACCGTGTCTGGACAGCCAAAGCCAGCCCAGCTCTGCCCCAGTGAGACAAGCCCTGGGGGATGCCCAGGAGTCTTTGGGTGGGCCAGGACCCCAGAGCCACCCTGTGGTGAATGGCCTGGCTCTGGCATGACACACCCTCTGGGTTCAGCTGGGGAGGCAGCTCCTGAGCCCTGCGACAGGCCGATGGGGAGGCCGTGCAGGGGGAGAAGATGAGGCGTGTGGGCCCCCGGTTACATGTGCTGACACTCAGCGTGTGGTGGCGTGACACCCACCAGCCTCGCCCAGGCACCCCGGGACCTGGACGGACCCCAATCTACGTCTTTATCACGAGTGTGGATGCTCATTTCAGAGAGAACGGCCAGCACGTGCTCACGGACAAACAGCACGTGGCAGGTCGTCGGTTTAGCGACACAACAAGCACCTACGAAGCGGATCCCAGGTCTGGTGGGCCGCGTCTCACCGTCCCGCGTCAAACCGGGAAACCCGCACTTGCCTTGAATGCCAGCCGGACGGTGTCCAGGGTCTGGGCGGGCCGGCAGACGACAGACAGGGCCACCACGTACTCCCGCAGGTCCATCTTGCCGCCGCCGCTCTGTGGGGAGAGACGCGCTCAGTGTTGCCGGCCGGGCGTGACCAAAGGGCCACCTCCAGCCTCCCTGGACGTGCGCGGGCGCGCAAGGCGAGCTGCGGAGAACATCCGTGACCAGCCGGGTTCTCCAAGGTCACCGGGCCGTGTGCTTTTTTGGGCCGTTCTCTAACTCTGTGACTCTGCCAGGTGACGCTTCTCAACAAAGCACACGTCAAGTAATGACTGTCACCTGCTGACACCTACGATTTAGAAAAACAGACCAGCGAACACGAAGGCCTGTTTGGGGCTCTGAGCACTTAGGCTGGTTATGGAGACACCAG
>NW_012155674.1:167849-173998 GCF_000956105.1 Propithecus coquereli | reverse complement strand
AAGAGGGATGCGGGACCCAGAGCCCTGGTTGCCGGTGACGAGGCCAGCACCTCCGAGGGACAGGAGGCCCCACAGCGAGCCAGCTCCACGGGCTGGGCGTAGACGTCCCTCCCTCCCCTGGGGGGGCCCTGACCCGGACAAGAGGGCAATGGGCTCTGCAGACGGCGTCCACAGTGGGGCCCGGAGCTTCAGAACTGGCTTGGCATTCGGTGCTATAAACTGCCTGAAGAAAGCAGGTTTGAAAGCTCCCACCCACCTGGGCAGGTTTCAGGAAGGACCTTCTTCTGAGGAATTTCTGTGGCAGGAGGCAGCAGGGCAGCCTGGTACGGGCTCCTGGGGGCACCCCACTGGCTCCTGGGGACACCCCACCGGCACACGCAGGCCACCCACGGCGTGACCCCACTCCCGCCGCTCACCGAATGTGATCGTCCCCTTCTCCTCCTCATCGATGGCTCGAAAGAGGTCGGTCACAGAAAGCTCCGCCACCCCCAGGGCAGTCTTGAGGATGCAGGACAAGGCATCCTCGTCTATGCTGCCGTCCTCTGGGGACCCGTACATCTGCAAGGCGAAGCGGGGTGTCACCTCGAGGCTGCCGCCTCTGCCCGCCAGGGCGGCTCTGGCCCCGCATGCGTCCGGGCTGTCCCCCTTCTCAGAGCTGCCGGGCACCCGCAGGCCAGGCAGCCGGAGGACTCGGACCCTGCTGACCTGGCCCACAGTGCCGGATCAGCAAGTCCACAAGCTCAGCGCGGCCGGAGCCCAGCGGCCGGCCGGAGCTGCCCAACGGAAATGGGAGGAGGGGCCTTCTGCACCACGAGAGGAGCCGGGTTTCAGGCTCCCTCCGCGCTCTCCTGCCTTGGGGGACCCAGGCTAGAGGGCACGTCCACAGACACGAGCAAGCCGCCGACTATCAGCATCCGACGGCTCCAGAGCCCGCAGGGGGAGAGCAGACGCGAGGAGCAGACAAAGACGGCAGAGGGGAGGCGAGGGGCTCCCGCACGGCCAGGGACAGGAGCTCCAGCCTCAGCCTCGGCACCCCCCTCCTGCCCCGATGCTGGGGGTGGCTCCCGGCCCTCCCTGAGCCCAGCCCGGGGCCCGCACCCGCGGCAGCTCCCCGGCCAGGGCTCCCCTCCATGCCTCACACGGACCCTGTGGCCTGGGCACCCACAGGCCCACCCTGCCCTCGGCAGTCCCCCAAGAGGCTCGTCCCGTGGCCCCGCGGCTGCGTGTTCCTTTCTCGCCTCCTCGGTGGGTCCCCTCAGGGCCCGACTCCACCCAGCCCCTCGGTTCCGGCCCCTGGGCTGCCTCAAACCCTCCCGCAGCCCAGCTAGGGGCAACCTGCTGGTGACTGTCCTCCCCACCCCCACCCTCCATCTGCGTCACCCGCACCGTCACCCCGTCCGTTCTCCTTGTCTGGGGCGCGGTGTTCCCGGGGCTCCCCCGACCCTGAGCCCCCCATGGTTCACCTCCTCCCACCACACGCCTGTCTTCTGAGGGTTCCCGCCACGTCCCTGCCTAGACGTGGTCGCCATGCGGGTGTCTGTCCCGCTCTGCAGGCGACGCTGCGCCCTGCACCCGGCCGCGCACCACGCTGCGCTCAGGGGTCTCGCCCGTGAGAAACGCCCGGCAGCTCCTGGGCCTCCCCTCCGTGCGCCTGCCTCCAGCGCCCTCGCGACCCGGGTCTGCACGGGCCGGTTCCGTGAGGCACCTGTCCTCCTGGGCTTTGCCTCCCCAGGGAACCTGTGAGCACCGACGGCTCCCGAATCTTCCCTGGTCTAAACCTCTCTCCTGCTTTGAGCTTTGCCGAATCAAATACCTGCAGGCTAGACCCGCCGTGGCGCGGCTGCAGCCTCAAAGAAGCCAAACCCAAGTCACCTGCCTGGCCCCCCGCCGCCCCAACTCCGGCTCTGCCCCTGGGGTCACGGGACCGCGGCGGCTGCTGCGGGGGTCACGGCAGGTTACTGTGATTTGGAGTTTTGAAAGACGAGAGAACAGGTCGTATTTCTATATTCAGAAACCATTCGGAGGCTGCTGCAGGAGCAAACGCCGGGACTGAGGTCTCGAGTGGGAGGGCGGAGACCTTCGGGTTTTTACTTCCCACCTTTCTGAGTTGTCAGAATTTTTACCAAGGCCACGTCTGAAGGTTTTATACAGTAATAATAATAAAAAAAGAAAGCAAAAACAAGAAACCCCAAAAGTACATTAAACACTGGAGATTTCTACTGGAAGACCCCACGCAGGTGTCTCTGGGATTGTAAGCGCCATGGATATCGCAGGCACGGTTCTGTGCCTCAACCGCCAGCCCAGGAGGGACCCGAAGAGCAACGGGGAGGGTGCGCACATCCTCGCGCGCCCCAGGGGAGGTGCCCAGGGCCAGCGGACGAGGACAGTGGCCAGGCCTTTGGGGACCGGCGACACTGAAAGGCGCAGGCTGCAGGCGGAGACGCGAGGAGGGTGGCCCGAGAGAGAGAGAGAACCGGGCAGATGATGGGGGTGAAGCCCACAGTCAGGACGACGTCACGTCTGCAGAGCGACCTCAGCCGCAGCCGCGGGCAGGACCCGCCTCTCTCGGGGTCACACACGACCACGACCTGTCAGGACGCGGCTGCTCCGCCCGGCAGCCTGTGGGAGGGGTCGCCCGTCCCCAGGGCCACCGCAGGGCGGTGTGTGTTGTCACCCACAGTGGGATCTGCCTGGGAAGACCTGCCGCAGTACGCGCCCCTCCTGTCAGCGGGGACCGGGCGGTCACCGTCCCCTCCAGGGCCGTGTCCTCAGCCTTCCACGGCCGGTCACGCCTGTCTGCAGGTGGTGCCTCAGCGGTGCCAGCTGTGGACGGTCGGGCTCTATGTCCCCTGTTTACGCTGACAAGGAAACCAAGCCTCCCCCACCTGCCATTGTCACTCTACAGACTCTACTCGGTGACTGGGAGCAGGTGCTGGCTGGGGCTGTCTGAGCGGGCGAGGCACGGTCGGCAGCAGGGGGCCGAGAGTCCGCGGGGCCTGGCCCAGGTGAGGCCGGGACCCTCGGAGGTGGGCTTCCCAGGCCTGCAGGAGGCGGGCCAGGCTTTCTCAGATGGGGGCTGCCGGATGTTGGCATCATCCAGTTGGCTCCCCGGCGTTGGACGTGAGCCACCCTTACATGTGGGGACATCCCGGTGTTGCTGTGGGGAGGGTGTGCTGAGGCCAGGCGCGAGAGAAGGGCGTCTCGGAGCAGTGAGACACGCAGCTTCCTGACTCCTCCATCAGGCCCTTGGGAGTCTGGCCAATGTGAGCCACACCTGCCCAGAGAACCTGATGGAACCGTGTCTGGACAGCCAAAGCCGGCCCAGCTCTGCCCCAGTGAGACAAGCCCTGGGGGATTCCCAGGAGTCTTTGGGTGGGCCAGGACCCCAGAGCCACCCCGTGGTGAATGGCCTGGCTCTGGCATGACACACCCTCTGGGTTCAGCTGGGGCGGCAGCTCCTGAGCCCTGCGACAGGCCAATGGGGAGGCCGTGCAGGGGGAGAAGATGAGGCGTGTGGGCCCCCGGTTACATGTGCTGACACTCAGCGTGTGGTGGCGTGACACCCACCAGCCTCGCCCAGGCACCCCGGGACCTGGACGGACCCCAATCTACGTCTTTATCACGAGTGTGGATGCTCATTTCAGAGAGAACGGCCAGCACGTGCTCACGGACAAACAGCACGTGGCAGGTCGTCGGTTTAGCGACACAACAAGCACCTACGAAGCGGATCCCAGGTCTGGTGGGCCGCGTCTCACCATCCCGCGTCAAACCGGGAAACCCGCACTTGCCTTGAATGCCAGCCGGACGGTGTCCAGGGTCTGGGCGGGCCGGCAGACGACAGACAGGGCCACCACGTACTCCCGCAGGTCCATCTTGCCACCGCCGCTCTGTGGGGAGAGACGCGCTCAGTGTTGCCGGCCGGGCGTGACCAAAGGGCCACCTCCAGCCTCCCTGGACGTGCGTCTGCGCGCAAGGTGAGCTGCGGAGAACATCCGTGACCAGCCGGGTTCTCCAAGATCACCGGGCCGTGTGCTTTTTTGGGCCGTTCTCGAACTCTGTGACTCTGCCAGGTGACGCTTCTCAACAAAGCACACGTCAAGTAATGACTGTCACCTGCTGACACCTACGATTTAGAAAAACAGACCAGCGAACACGAAGGCCTGTTTGGGGCTCTGAGCACTTAGGCTGGTTATGGAGACACCAGACTCAGAACGCAGGTGAGCCCAGAGCCGGCGGCCTCCTGCCAGCCCAGTGCGGCAGCCGTGGACCTCGGCCTGCGCTCCGCTGGCGCTCTCAGGACACGCTCGGCCCCCACAGGGCAGGGCGACGCAGCGCCAGGGCCAGGCCAGGGCTGCTGGGGCGGGGGGCTGCACCTCTGAGGGCACAGGGGACGGTCAGGACACACCTGCAGGGCATACCTGGGCCCAGGAAAGGACCACCTGACCAGAGAGCGCACAGCGTGAAGGAGCACCTGCAGCAGAGGGAGGACTCCCCGGGCAGAGATGAGGAGGTGAGGAGCACCCCGGGGCAGAGGGAGGACTCCCTGGGCAGAGATGAGGAGGTGAGGAGCACCCTGGGGCAGAGGGAGGACTCCCTGGGCAGAGATGAGGAGGTGAGGAGGGGCAGAGGGAGGACTCCCTGGGCAGAGATGAGGAGGTGAGGAGCACCCCGGGGGAGAGGGAGGACTTTGACACAGTCATTGCCCCTCCACCCCTGCGTCAACCACAGGCCGTAGGAGTGGGGTTGGGACACACACAGGTCCCTGGGGCTCTTCTCAGGGGACACGGCCACTTTCCCTGCAGTAGCCCCTCAACCGCCCTCAAGGCCTGGGCACAGGGTGGTGCGGGCAGGGGCTGGGCGCAGGCGGGCGGAGTTAGTGTTGACCCAACCACCGTGAGTCCCAGCTCTGGGGGGCACCTGGCCTCTGGCCCTGAGGTCCCGTGTGTAACACAGAGAATACTTTTATCTCCAAAGATCACTGTGAATTTGAAGCAGCAGAAAGTACAAGTTAACACACGCCCTGTCGTATGTCACCTGGGAATGCTACGCGCTGAATCAGCGTCCACTGTTTGGCGTCTGAAACCCGCGCTGTGCAGCGCCGAGGGGAAAGGCGGCCACAGCTGTGGCTCCCACAGACGCCACCTGCACCGAGGCGCGGCTAAGGCTGCCTTCGTGTCAGGGCCCTGCCGCCAGGACGGCTCTGGTCTGAAGTGGGAGCCGCTGGGCTGCGCCACGGCTGCTTCGTCAGGACAGAAGACACCCGTGACTTACAAGCTGGAATCCCACGGGTGCCTGCTGCCTAAGCCGCATCCTCACTTCCCCGTGGCCTAGAGAAGACCACGCTACGGCGGCTCCTTGTTGGTCCCAAGAACACACCATGTCGTTACACAGGACACACTGTGACGTCAACCGGGACATGCCATATTGTCATACAGGACATGCCATGTTATCACATAGGACATACCATATAACATGGGACACACTGTGATGTCATACAGGACATGCCGTGTTGTCACACGGGAAGTGCCATATAACACGGGACACACTGCGATGTCATACAGGACGTGCCGTGTTGTCACACGGGAAGTGCCATATAACACGGGACACACTGCGATGTCATACAGGACGTGCCGTGTTGTCACACGGGACGTGCCATATAACACGGGACACACTGCGATGTCATACAGGACGTGCCGTTTTGTCACACAGGACGTGCCAGGGCTGAAGGAGCCTCCGCACACACCCCTGACGTGTCACGGCCCCTACAGGACCCACAGCTCGCACGTCAATACCGCAACACAAGCACCTAGGCGAGACCAGGCGTGGCGGGTTTCTGGCGGGTGTGGTGGCGCCTGCCCCACCCTGGGCACCGCCCACACCTTCCCGACCCCCCGAGGCCACACACATTTTCAGAGCCACGATGATGCGATGTGACCATTGACAACTCGTCTGGGGATCACGTGTGACTCGAGGACTCTGTGCGCAGGGTGGGGGAGGGGAGAAGTCCTCACACACTGACAGAGGCCGGCGGGGCACCTGTCACCAGATCGCCAAGGAGGGGGCACAGCATTTAGAAGTTCTGGCTGAGCTGGCCAGCGGTGGCCCAGGGAGGGTCCCGTGGGGACCGCAGCGGGGCACAGCCTTTTGGA
>NW_012155674.1:166947-167799 GCF_000956105.1 Propithecus coquereli | reverse complement strand
AACACGGGACACACTGCGATGTCATACAGGACGTGCCATGTTGTCACACGGGATGTGCCATATAACACGGGACACACTGCGATGTCATACAGGACATGCCGTGTTGTCACACGGGACGTGCCAGGGCTGAAGGAGCCTCCGCACACACCCCCAACGAGTGACGGGCCCCACGGGACCCACAGCTTGCGCGTCAATACCGCAACACAAGCACCTAGGTGAGACCAGGCGTGGCGGGTTTCTGGCGGGCGTGGTGGCACCTGCCCCACCCTGGGCACCGCCCACACCTTCCCGACCCCCCGAGGCCACACACATTTTCAGAGCCACGATAATGCGATGTGACCATTGACAACTCGTCTGGGGATCACGTGTGACTCGAGGACTCTGTGCGCAGGGTGGGGGAGGGGAGACGTCCTCACACGCCGACAGAGGCCGGCGGGGCACCTGTCACCAGATCGCCAGGGAGGGGGCACAGCATTTAGAAGTTCTGGCTGAGCTGGCCAGCGGTGGCCCAGGGAGGGTCCCGTGGGGACCGCAGCGGGGCACAGCCTTTTGGAGTCGTCAGGCCTTTGAGTGATCTGACTAAAACCCCCGAAGTACGGCATGTTTACCAGTAAGGACACCACATGGCAAGAAACACCCACGGTGACCCACAGGGTGGGGCAGGGGTGGCCCCGCAGCTTCCGGAACTAAAGCATGTTCGTGCTGCAGCGAGGACGAGGGACATGTTGGAAGTCAGAGGTCTGCCACGCTGGGGACGGCCCACCTCGTCAAACAGCGAGAACATGTCTTCCAGCACGCCGGACACGGGGACCCCCAGGTACGCCGCGAACTCGGGAACCCCGATCTCCTCTC
>NW_012155674.1:132677-166897 GCF_000956105.1 Propithecus coquereli | reverse complement strand
GCCTTTTGGAGTCGTCAGGCCTTTGAGTGATCCGACAAAAACCCCCGAAGTACGGCATGTTTACCAGTAAGGACACCACACGGGAGGAAACACCCACGGTGACCCACAGGGTGGGGCAGAGGGTGGCCCCCGCAGCTTCCGGAACTAAAGCATGTTCGTGCTGCAGCGAGGACGAGAGACATGTTGGAAGTTGGAGGTCTGCCACGCCGGGGACAGCCCACCTCGTCAAACAGCGAGAACATGTCTTCCAGCACGCCGGACACGGGGACCCCCAGGTACGCCGCGAACTCGGGAACCCCGATCTCCTCTCCTCTCCTCATCTTCGCACTTTCTGAATACTTGTCCAGCTCTTTTTCAAGTTTTTCTGGTTTTAGCCTAGGGAAAAATAAATTGCAGAATGCCAGCCGGAGATTTACTGTTAGTTTCAAGACTCGCCAAAATATTACAATTATTTGTAGCAAGTTAGTTTCCGAGGAAAGGCACTCTGATAACTGGACAGTGTGCAGTGCGTGTTGTCTAAGCGGCTACGAGGTGTCCTGCCCCAGGATCCGAGGACGCGCGGGCAGCTCAGTCGGGACACACGTGGCCTCCTGGGGCGGTGTCCTTGCACAGAGCAGCTGCCAGGCATCAGCTTTAAAGACACTTCCGTGTGCACTGAAGTCGATATTTGGAAACCAAAACCCAGAAGAAGCGCTACCAAGAACTGTTTCCTTAACTGCCTGCCTCTGACTTCCGGCCTCAGCTGGCCTCGCAGCACCGGCCCCAACCCCCACTCGGGGAGGAACAGGACTCACCCCAGGGCCCGCACGAGCCTGGCAAACTCTAAGAGGCAAGTGTCGGCGGGGAGACGGAGCTGTCCTTCTGCCAGGGCCAGCTGGCAGTCCTCAAACGTGTAGTCCGTCACGGAGACGCCCAAGGCCCTGCGAGAGAAGGCGGGGAGCCCTGTCAGCCCGGCCCCGAGACGGCCAGTCCCACGGTCCCCTCGGAGCAGCGGTGCCAAGGGCTCTGCGCCTGGCCCCACGTCCCCAGCACAGGGCGCCCCGCTGGCCACCTGCCCACACCCGAAGGAAAGTTCCAGAGATGGAAGAGGTCAGCAAGGGTGTCAAAATGTAACAGGCACACACTTCACGGGGCACCACGTGGGTGTCTCCCGAATCGGCCCTGAGAACGGAAATCCCTCCGTGGCCCATCTTGCTCTGGGACCAGCACGTATCTGCGCCGTGGCGCTGTCCGTCCACAGACGGCGCACGTTTCTGAAGGTGTCCCCCCCAGTGGACTCCAGACAGAATTAGCTTTACCTGCACGGTAAACGACGCGTCGCTGACGTTTCGGTCTTTTTATTTTGTCCACATAAGACATTATTTTTAAGTTATACATTAAAAAAGAAATTACTAGGAATACAGGTGGGGCCGAGATGAAAGTTGAGAGTCGTGACTGGAACAGGTTTCCCAAGAGTAGAAATCACCTACCTGCTGTCAGAGACTCGGGCCAACTTCCTACAGAAAAGCCCCGGGGCCCGGCGTCAGCCTCCAATCAGGAGGCAAAACACACCTCCCCGCACAAGAAAACCGGCACGAAGACCTTTGAAAACCAGCCTGATGCACGAGACACGTGGAGATACGCTTGACTAACAGCAAATCCTCTTCCGGCCCAGTTTTCAGGGGTTCGCTGTCCCCCTGTAACCACCACTCTCCCCTTTTCCCTTCCCCGCCGGGCCCTTTGGGGGCCTTTCTTGCATTTCCGGCGGAAAAGGTCCCGGGCGTTGGAGGGGGCCCCGTGGAAGTCCACTTTCCTACTCAAATGGCACTGGGGGAAGGCTGGGTGGGAGGGAGCCGCTGAAAGACCCCAGCCCCCCAGCCTCCCGGGGCTGTGGAGGGTTGGCCCCCCGGTTGGGTTGCGGGCCCGGCCCCGGGGGGGGTCTCTGGGCTTCCTTTCGGGGGAAGGGCGGGGCCGGGGGCGGCCCCCGGCCCTTCCTTGGGTTGGGGGCCGGGGGGGGGGGGGGCCGGGCCCCCCGGGGGTTTGGGGCGGGGGCGGCGTAAGAGAACCTGGGGCCCTGCGACCACTCGCTGAGTTTTGTCACACGTGTTCTCTTCCTCCCACGTCCCAAGAGGCAGCCGGTGCCGCAGCAGAAGCTCAGGCACAGGGGCCAGGCCTGTCTGCTCCGGCTAAAGGTTCAGAGCTGCCTGTGGATGGTGGCTGTGTCCCCGCTTCTACCCTCGGGGCGCGTGCTCTGGGAGGGAGAGGGGGAGTCCGCGGGGAAGGATGAGCCGGCTGAGTCTGTGGCGTCAGCTGAGTGTGAACGAAGGGACTCAGACGTAAAGAGGAGGGGTCACCAGGAAGCCCTGAGGGTGTGGCCGGTCAGCACCCCTGGGACCTCCAGGCCGTCCCCAGCCCTGCCCAGACCTGCCCCACCAGCAACTCTGGGGTGCGGCCGGAACTCGGGTCTGAGAGCCCCTGGCGGGGGCAAGACACTGTCAGATGCGCTTTCCTCGTGCTCCGGCTGTTTGTCTGTCTGTGTTTGTCTGTCTGTGTTTGTTTGTTGTTTGTGTCGAGCACACAGCAGAGCCGCAGCGCGCGGGAGACGGCGGTCACTTACTCTGCCATGACGCGCCGCACGTTCCCAGCGTACAGCGCGGGGTTCCTCTTCTCCTCCTCAGAAGGGCTGTAGACGGGGAGGAACTGCGCACAGAGAAGCTGCGTTACTCCCGTGAACACCACCAGACCCGACCTCCACAACGCCACCAAAAACGACAACTGCCAGTCCGACAAAATTAGGGTCTGTCTGTGACGACAGAACGAGTCACGTAAACACCCTAATTCATGGGGACCGCCACCCCCAGACACAGGCAAGGGCCCTTCGGCTCAGCCCTCCGTCACTGGAGGGGCTCGTCTCCCAGGGGCGTGAGCAGCCGGGCTTGTTCGTGCGCTTGGTATCGCTGCAGTATTGACAGGAAGGCAGCAAACTGTCGTATTAAATATTTAAGTTGCCTATGAGTCATCTTTAATTTTCAGAAGTAGGAACAGCATATTAACTTCCCCTTTTAAGAAAAGAAGCTGTTCCTTATCCACTCGGATAAAATTTTACAGGCTGCACCTATGCGACTCCATTTAGCCGAGAGGATCGGCACCGTGATCCGGAGACCCGCAGGCCAGAACCGGGCGCTACACGGAGGACGCGGCCCGACACGGGAGCAGCACGAATTGCGCAGTACCAGCGTGAGGCAAAACCAAACGCTAAAAAACTATTCATGGCGTATGTGCCAATTTGATGTGCTCTGAAGCTACGATAACCATAATGGAAGAGTAAGTTTAGTTTCCTTTGATGTAGAACCTTATCCAAATGGTTCAAAATACAAGAGACACAAAGTAACTGATGCAAAGTGACAGGGAAGCCCTCCAAGGAGCCCTGAGACAGGGGAAGCGACCCAAAGCGGGCAGATGCCTGTGACACTGTGTGACATTGTATCTAGACAGGGTCCAGCACGACACTGTGTCTGCAGAAGTCACAGTAGAGCACCACACATTGTACGCTGTATGACGTAACACCGTGCAACACTGTAGCTGTACACACCTCAATCTCCACTTGATTGTGAAACTGACACAGCGTGAGCCACAGGATTTCCAACCTTAAAAACAACACGAATAGATTTACAAGACAGGTTAAAAGGTATGATTCCTAATTCCTTGTAGTTAAATTACTTCCATGCTTTCTAGACCCGCGGCCTCTAGAGGGCGCTACTGGGTAGGTGACGCCTGGCAGAGCGGGGCACTGAGCCGTCCACGCCACCGGAGTCAAATGGCTACTTTTCTAAAATAGCCGTCTTCGCTTTTCTTAGTAAATACCTGCTTGTATCTTTGGTTCCTCCAGCAAACCACCATCTCCCTGTTTGCCCTGCAGCTCAGGAGACCTTGTCTGTCCCGCCCCTGCCCCTCTGTCCTCCGGACGTCAGCCAGACACAGCCAGCTTCTCCCTCGCTCGTTTGTGTCCATGGGGTTTGAGTCACTGCACGACTGTCTTCAGAATCCGTCCCGGGGGACAGGGACACTGACCGGCAGGCGCTGTCCTCCCCGCCCAGCACCACCCGAGCCCCACACTGCACAGAGGGACCCCCTGGAACACCCCCAATTTCTGCCTTCTTTGCCAGGGGCCACCAGGCAGGTGACAGTGAATGCTGGACTGACAGACTGGAGATGAGAATGGAAGACTTGGTCACCTTCTGCGGGTGCTGAAGACACGAACGAGGTCCCTGCAGGGACGCTCTAGGGAGTTAGGATGAGCCATTGCCCACACTTGGTTTTCGCAATGGGCCGAACCTAACTGCTGCCAGACCACGGCTTCCCCGTGTGCAGCAGTAACTATGGCACGGGGCAGTCCCCGAGCCCGCACAGGAGGGGACAAAGAGGCCACTGGCCCCGACTTACGCTCCAGGCCCCTGCCACGTCCACGTGATGGTGTCCTGGGGAGGAAAGAGCAGAATCCGTCAGGACGGGCCAGGCGCCTGGCGTCCGGGTGCACCCGCCTCCCCCTGTCCACCTCCGACCCCACAGTGCGCTGGGGCGGGGAGGGGGACGGCGCTCGGCCCCCGGTGCCCAGAGCTCCTGAAGGCCCAGATCCCTCCCCCACAGCCCCGAGGTCGCCAATTCCCCCTCCGACCCACCCCCTTTCCTGCCGTCCCTTCTGGCTCCTCCTTGGCCAAGAGCCTGCCCAGGGCTGCCCAGGGGGTGCCCGGCGCCCCAGCCCAGCCCCGGCCGGCTGCCCGGTGACTGGGCCCAGAGGGCAGGTGCCCGCTTTTGCCCACCACGGTGACCGTCACCTCACACGGGAGGACGCCCGGCTTCTCTGCAGCTGAGCTGAGTGCTTGTGCGAGAGGCCAGTTAAAGCCACATTGCTTTGGATAAGTTGAAACAAGCTTAAAAATCTACATTTCTGCACAAGTTGCAGATTCTCTTACTCTCGATTCTTCCACTGCCAGGAGCTGCATCTGGGATGTGGTTTCTGCCGCGGAGGCAGGGAGGGCTGGGGACAGTCCCCGGAGCTTAAGTTAAACGTGGCCAAGGATCCCGCCAGTGCTCCTGGCTGCGGCCCGACTGCCGTTCCACTAGCTGACGGCTCAGAGACCCTTTCCTGGGTGGGTGCACACGCCCACCCCTCCTGGCAGGGATCCACCCGCGGGCACGGGGTCCAGGTGCAGACCCCAGCACCGAGCAGGCCAGGCCCTGCGGAGGATGGGCTCGAAGCCCCTCATCCCCACACCTGTACGTGTGCTGCACTCAGACCGCACTGCGGGGACCTGCGAGGCTCTCAGTAGATCTCCCTTGGCACCACAAAGATGAACCACTGAGCACAGACGCTCACTGCATGAACAAGTTCGCCTCACCGTGCTCCTCCCAAGCTGCTGGTGACTCCGCCAAGAAGTGCCACACAGTGTCCAGTGCCCACGCAGGGCACTGGGGAACTCGCGTCCACGTGAACTTTCTGCCGCGAGAGCCCGTCCGGGGCGAGGACGCCGCTCGGCAGGGTGACGGCAGACGGCAGGAGGCAGCCGCACCCAGTGAGTGCCCCTCGGGGCGGGCTGGGCCTCCGGGCGCCTGGGGGTGGGGGCTGCCCGTACCTGCTGCGACCCGAGCGTCACGGCACCCACGGAAGGTCCCACCACGGCTGCCTTCCCGGTGTGGAGTGGAGCCCAGGGCGGGAGGCTGGGGCCGGCCTCCGGCGGGCAGGGCCAGAATCCGCTCTAAGGCCTCATCTGGGCCCCCCACCCCTGGGAACTCTGAGCCCCCAAAACCCCTTCTTTTCTTTTGTTCTTTTAAAACAAACCCTCTGCACTGATAGAGGCAGATAAAGCCGCATCAACTGTGAAGTCAATTCCTCTCCCTCCTGCTGCCTCTGTCTCCGAGGAACTTAAATGCTCCTAATTTAAAAATTGCCCGGAGGCTGAGCCGGGCTTTGGGAGCTGCTCGGGACATGGGCGGAGGGTTTCTCCCCAAAACGTCAGGATTGGTCTCACAAGGGGAGAGGCTGTCGCTCACGCCCTACGAAAGCAGGATATTTTTTTCGTGTGTGACCACTGAGGACTGTTTTAAAATTATGGGGTTTATCAGAAACACGTTTATAGGACAAGCCACATGTGGGGGCGCCACGCCCAGGACAGGGGCTGGCAAGACGGCTTAGCCCTCACTGTAGCTGCCAGGCTCTGTCCGCTACCGCGGTATAGACGAAAGATGCAGAGACAGGGACGCGGCGCACTGAGACACCTCAAATCCTCCTTCCAGCTAATTCGCCTTCACACTGATCTCTGGAAAACACAACTCACCAGTTTATTTGGGTATCGTAAGACCACAGGCTGGACGGGGACTCCGGGGATGAACGCACCTACCGAGAGAAGGAACAGTTGTTTTGTTCACGCGGCGGCAGGTGACGAGAAAGGCGGGCCTCCGCCTGCGCTTCTCACACCGAGGATGTGCGGAATTCTAGGCGAGTTCGCCACGGAAAGCGAGAACAGTGGGCTTCGCCCCACCCCTACTCCTGTGAGGCTTCCACGGTCAGGTTCGGGCCCCGACCTAGACGCGCAATGCCGTGGGAGAGACCCATGTGCACGGGCACTGGTGTCCCCACGGGGAAGGAGCACCGTCCACCTGGGGCTCTGAGGACGGCTCGGAGCTCTGCCCCTGGGGTTCCCGGGCCTGCCAGGGCGGCTGCAGACGGGCGCAGGGCACAAGGGCCCCTTCCAGACCAGGACCCCCTAACCTGGAGCCCAAAGCAAAGCAAAACCTCTGCCTCACTACACACTTGCTACGTAACTTCTGCCCCCTGTGACACCGTGACCCTGGCCTCAGATAGCGAAACTCACTTTGTGACTTTTCTCAGGGATATTTCTAAGAGCCCCAGCACACGGGAGAAAGCAGACACTTAGCAGACCCCCTACCAGGCTTGAAGGTGATGAGGCAGGTCCGGTTAGTGCAGGTCCCTTCTGGGAAAATCATTATCTGGAAAAGGGGAGAAAAGGGGAGCGTTAAACCACGTGGCGTTACAACCCGCACGCCACGTGCGCCCGTCTTCACAGCACACGCCCTCTGCCGCTGGCGAGACTCGGAAACTCCGACCACACTCAGTCGGGACTGGAAACGCACTACGGTCGCGGCGATTTCCACTCTGCGGGTTTCACTGAAACCCGGAAGCAACGCAGACGTACAAACGGCCGTGTCCGCTTAGACCGCGGCGCCTGGAAGACAGGCATCGTGGTGCCCGCCCCACGGGCGCTGTGAGAAGCAGGTTCAAGTAAATGTTAGCACCCTGAGCGCAAAGCGAGCACCCGCGGACAGCAGCGCCTGCGTGAGGAAGAAAGCGCGGAGAACACAGGCACCCGGCGGGAGCACACCCCCGGCCGGAAGCCAAGGGGCCCCCAGGAGGAGCTGGGATCGGCAGTCGCCGTGGTCCAGACCGACTCGGCTCAAACTTCCCCACACGCTGGACAGAGCGGCCACACGCTGCTCTCAGTCCTGGGCCTGCAGGGAAGACAGTCCCCAGCTGAGCCGGTGGGGTCCGGCCTGAGCACCCAAGGGCCGGGCAGGTAAAGCAGGTGCAGGGTCCAGTGCTTGGGGCAGCAGAGGGCATCCTGGGAGTCACAGACCCCCTGAGGGGCCAGCGGCTCCCTGACCACACGTGGCTGTGGGCCAGCCCTGCCACGTTTCCTGAGTGACCAGACCGAGACGCCTGTGAAACGTCCAGCTTCTGATGACGGCTCGATTAAAAAGAAAAATAGGATGTGAACCAAATGCAGGCGTCTAAGCTGATGCTGCCAGGGCCGTGCTTACAGCGCAGTTGGGCTCCCGGGTGGCCCCTGCACGCGGGCCAGGGAAGGCCACTCGGGACGTTAGCAGCGAGAGCGCGCAGGCTGACGTGGTAGCTCGGAAATCAGACCGCATCCAGAGGGCGGACTGGCCAGAATCCAGCCCAGTGAGAACTTACTTTCAAAAAGGAGGACTCAGGAAACTGACAAGCACTGGAGAATCATTTTCCTTATTTTCACTTTAAAGCCCAGACACCAAAACCAAAAGCACCTGATACTTAGCACACTCTTGGACTCGTACATTCACCAAAACAAACAAGGAAACGAGACTCCGCACCCAGAAACAGAAAGGTCCGGGCCCTCGTTCTGTCTCCCGCCATTCTCAGAGCCCACACCGTGGAGTAACCACCCCGGTGCGCCCGGACTGCGTTACCTGCGGCCACTTTCCGCTGGACTGTGCGCGTCGCTTGATTTCTTCCACTGTTTTCCTGCGAGAATCCGGGTCCGAGCGGGACACGAACACCGGCCGAATGTACCTTATCAGAGCTGGGGAGAGGGGAGAGGGGTCGAGTTGGCATTCGTGGCTTCTGCCACGGTAGGATGGGGCTGCTGCGAGGCCGCCCACGTGCCCAGGAGATGGGAGCCCCCAGGGATCCCTCGTGGGCTGTGCTGCCAGGCGGGTTCTGAGTCCGTGCCTGACCCTGCGGAGATCAGGGAAGCCACCCAGCCTTCCAACGACCCTGCAGGACAGCAGGGAGCCCTGTGACCCGCAGGCCGAAAGTAATAAAACACGGGAGTCTACGAGAGCATGGAGCAGGACCAGGCATGTAGAACGACAGCCTGACCCCACCGGGGTGGCCACCGTGTTAACAGAACAGGGGTCCAAGACCCCTCCCGCCCCCGTGTGGGCGGAGCTGCGTCCCCTAAAAGAGAAGCTGATGTCCTCGCTCCTGGTGCCCGTGGCTAAGACCTAAGAAACGGGGTGCTGCGGACGGTCGGGTCAAGGCGAGGTCATCCGGGATTGGGGGGCCCATCCCATGACCGTGTCCTTGTCAGAGAGGAGGGGAGATGGCGGGGAGAGGGCCACGCGGGGAAGGGGGCGGACGGGAGTGACGTGGCCACAGTCAAGGGTCACCAGCACCTTGGTTCTAGGCTTCCCGAAAGTGAGAACAAATCCCTGTGGTTTAAGCTACCCGGCGGCACTTTGCATGACAGCCCCGGAAACCCCCAGGGCTTCAGCTCCAGCCTGGCCACACGGCCCCCGCGTCAGGGTGGGGCGGGCGCCTGGACCCCGCGCTGCTGTGAGGACGGCGCCCAACCAGCCGCAGCGACGGCAGTGGCCACAGCGCCTGTCCTTTGGCAAGAAGAAAGAAAGTGGAAAGACGCTTCTCAAAAGAGAGGACTGAGCAGACCTCAGAGCTTCGTTCTGGGGAAGTGACGGTGAGCCAGACGCCCTCCTGCCGGGCGTGCGGCACCACCCACTCCGCGAGAGTCAGCCTTCGCCGCGCCCCAGGCAGCGTCGGGTCTCTCTTCCTAGCGTTTTTGCTGCTTGTCAAGATCAGCGTTCATGATTCCGATCCTTTCTTGGGGGCCTTCCAAAGGGCAAGAGAAGATTGCAGAGAAAAGAAGAAAATTCCTGTCTTACAATTCCCCGTTGGTGGGTCCACGGGACCCTTTTGTTACACAGAAGATAAACATGGAGCTGTGGTCTTATTTCTCTGTGTCTTGAGCCATTTTGCTATTTCTCCACGCTCGGAGCTGTTCACCCTTACGGGTCGGTTATTCCCGACTCCGCTCAAGACAGACGGGAAGCAGGAATGAGAGTCGCCCGGAAGGACGGGCACCGGAAGTGGAGTGAGTGGCCCCAACTGCGGGTCCCTCTCTGTTGTGCCCAAAGCCTCGTGCCGTCTTCCCGGGGACCCAGGGTCAGGAGATGCTGCTCCGTGGTCCCGCCAGCTGGTCTGCTTCGCCAAACAGCTGACGTTTCAGATGACGGCGAAGACAAGACGGTGAGGGGGAGGGCGACCCCCACCCTTGCGCGCGTGGCCGGTGGCAGCAGCGGGAGCCCGAGGACGGCGGCAAAACCTCGGGCTGCAGGTCCCCAGAAGGGTCTCCACAGACGCTCTCATGCCTGAGAAGTGGTAACGGAACACGTGTGTCTCGGGACAGAAAGGAGACGCGGCTCCTCGTGGGGAGTCCGGCCATGGGAAGGACCCGGCCCCGTTCCGTGGTGGGATGTGGGACACGCTTTCCTGCCTCTGGCAGTGGGGATCAAAGTTTACTCGACCACGGACCACGGCTCACACGTGGGTGGGCGTGTCCACGACAGCAGCCACAGAAGAATGAAAATAATTCACTGGGTGAGTCACTCCAGTTTGCGCTGATGAGTCTAAAAGCGAAAATATTCTGAGCATTTTCAGCATCCATCTCTTCAACAAGGTTCTGAGCCCTCAGAGGGTCCAAAGTGGACCCAGCGGTTGCGACAAACTGGAGCCCACGGGAGACGCTGAGCCGGGTGGGGATGTGTCCTGCTTAGCGCGTGGCGGGGGAGCCACTGGCCACGTTCCTGGGACAACGGCCCTTTCGGGTGCGCTTGGCCCCAAACCAGGAAAGTAAGGAATAAAATTTGGGAATATTTGAGTTCTAATTAAAATTTCCAGTAAGCTTGCTCGTCGCGGTCCCGTCGCTCTCAGGTCTGTGAGTCCTCTGTAACAGGACAAGACCACAGAAAGGTCCTGACACGTGGACCCCGCCGTGGCCGGTCAGCCGCGGCGGCCTGGGGCCCAGCTCTGACGGAGGAGCCGGCAGATTCGGCCCACAGAGAGCTTGGACACCCCGGGCTCGGGCACAGGTGGGCGGCCGCGTGCTCTGCCTCGCAGCCACGGTGCGCGTGGGTGACGGCCGGTGCCACCCTCCCGGCCCAGAACTTGCCAGAAATGCTGTGCCCACGGCCTGAAGCCTTAATGCTGCGAGGGACAGGACAGCGGCAGCTGTGAGTCCCAAAACCGTCCCCGCCCGCTGCTGGGGGCCACGCACGCATATCTAGGCGTTGGCGATGACTTCTCAGTGTCACTCAAGGGAACTGCAAATCTGCCAATCATCGTGGTCTCAACCTGACTTTCTGAAAACTCTTGGAATTTAATCCGACCTTCCAGGCACGTGGTACGTAATTCTTTACTTGGAAAACCGAGCTCTCAAATGCCCACCTGAGGTGTCCGTGGCCGGCATCCCCCGTCTCTCAAACCTCCCCCGAGGAGGCTCAGTCAGCGGGGGCCGCCCTGCTTGCTGGGCGCCTGGTCTGCGCAGACACAGCTCCTCGCTGTTTCATTTCGTAACCACCGTCCGCAGATTAGCTGCTTTACTGCTACACGGAGGATCCCTGACGTCACTCGCAGGGCCGAGGCTGTGTGTGGTCCCAGCTGTCTGCCTCTGTGCTGGCCCGGCCACGGCGGCCTGACGCAGAGCTGAATCGAAACGCGCTGCATGCAGCCACGGGAGACTCGCTCCGTGCTCAGGACGAACCACACCGGCTCCCCAGTGTCGGCATTCACCACGTCACAGCCGAGGAAGCCCAGCGCCCAGCTTCTGGTGGATGAACAGGTTTATCTTCGCTCTGCCCGGCCCCCGATGCCTCACTCGTGATCTCGGCCATGACACTCCCCACGTCCACCGCACGAGGTGAACACGGCACTTCCACGGAGAAGACCTTGGGGTTTGAACCTTCTAGGCAGAAGCTACGTTTGCGGGTCTGGGCTGAGCTGCGGAAGCATCTGGGAGTTACCGGCGTGGGCTCTGCATTCGGTGGAAGGACTGGGGACGCTGCCACCACCCGTCTGGGTTTCCAGCCCTGGCTGGGCCACCACCCAGGCTGCAGCCGAGGGCCAGCTCCTCGACCTCCAGGTGTGCAGAGGGAAGAGCACCTGTCTCCCAGCGAAGGGGCAGGTCGGGCTAACAAACAGGGAGGTGCTCAGAGTTGTGGTCACCGGGCACTGGAGTGTCCCCTGCGCGGCCGTTACGGATGTTCCCTTGTGGCATGGCAACGTGTCCACGGTAGTATGTGTCATCCCAGAAGTGTTTGTTCATCCCTACGCCAGCCGGGGTCTGCGGAACGTGGGTTTTCCGACCCCGGGTGTGACAGGGGGACCCACCCCATCTCTCCAGCGTCCCTGCACTGGTCTCCGCCGTCTGCTCTGAGGCAGGGAGGGGCCGGAGGGAGCAGCGGGTCGCTGGAGCCTGGGCCCCCTCACAGCCGAGTCAGCCCTGCAGGCCCTGGGACGTCACTCCTGACGGGCGGCGTCCCTCCCCAAGCCCCCCCCGCAGTCTCGGACAGCCCCTCCAGCACAGCTGGCTTCACAAGCAACGTCCCTGACTGGATGAGGAAGGATCAAGGAGCTCCCCAACAGTGGAGGCACCGACATGGCCTCCCGGGTGGGGCGGCAGCTGGGGGACCCGGCGGGACGGGGGATGGGAGCTGGGGCCGCCAGGGCAGGCCGGAGTGCTTGGAGGGCAGAGAACAGCCTGCAAGTTTCAGACAGGGCCCAGAGCCGTCACCTGCGCCGTGCCTGGAGCCCATCGCACGCCCACCACGGGCTCCTGCGGCTCCTCCTCCCACGGCCCGTCTGGGGCAGGGCAGAGTGGCCGGAGCTCACGTCCCAGCAAGGGTGCTGGCCAGCCTGGACGCTGCCGGCTCCTGCGTGCGGACTGCAGCGGCCATGCTGGGGGCTTCCTCCCCACCTCCAGCCCTCCCGTCCCAGCTGTGGCCGGGATCCTCGGGCTCAGCCCTGTAGATCGGATGTGTCCCCCCCCTAATTCGTAGGTTTAAATCCCCAAGGGGGGGCCTCTGGGAGGCAATGAGGTCCTGGGGTTGGGGCCTTGTGATGGGGTCGGTGCCCTGAGGAAGGGACCCCGGAGAGCCCCACCCCTCCCCACGTGAGGACGCACGGAGCAGCCATCCGTGCAGCAGAAGTCAGTTCTCCCCAGACACGGAATCCGCCCCTGGATCGTGGACTTGCAGCCTCCAGAGCTGCGAGAAATAAACTCCTGTTGTTGGAAGCCACCCGGACCATGCTGTTCCGGCGCAGCAGCCCGGGGGGGACGACAACCGGGAGGTGGAAGTCTGTGCTGACAGAACTTGGGAACAAAACGCCGGTTTGATCCAGATGCTCAGTGGTTAGGGAGGGCAGCGGGGGCGGAACGGGAAAGGGAAGGGCGTTCCGGGGAAGACGCGCCGGCCTTTCGCCCACACCGGGAGACCTGGACGCAGAATCCCGGAGTCACTGTTTCATCCTGCGGCGAGGAAAACTGCTCCACGATGCACCAGAAACGTCCAGCCCGTAGTCGAATAAACACTGTTCAGCGTCTATTTTGCAGACGGCACACCATGTGCCAGACCCCCCTCAAAACATTCCCCCTATTAGAAAGAAAAATAAAATCTACGCAGATTCTCCAGGTGACCACCACACGGATGCTCACGCCGTCAGGTGCCGTGTGCAAACTCGGAGAAGGTGCGGCCAAGGGCTCGGGCTCTGAAGATCTGGCTACAGAGACGCCTTTCTGCCTGAGTAGCCACGGCCAGCCCTGCTCTCCGCCCACCCCGGCCGGCCCCACCCCAGAGCCTGCGGAGCTCCAGGTGTGCTGACGGCACCTGGAAGGGACCTCGAGGACAGGGCGCAGGCGGGGCCAGGCTGTTCACGGCGGGCGCTTTCATCCTCGATGTTGAGGGGCTGCGCAGGGTGCCCAGGGCTCCCCAAGACTCTCACAGAGCAACAGTGCCGTGGGTCCAATGGCAGCCCCCCCAGATGTGTCCGTGTCCTGACCCCGGGAACCTGTGACGTGGCCCTATTTGGAGAAAAGGTCTTTGCAGATGTCATTAGCTAAGGATCTCAAGACGGGGTCATCCTGGATGACCCGACGACCAGGCCTGCTAAGAGACACACACAGAGGAGTTCCTGTGACCGCAGAGGCAGAGGCTGGAAGAGCCAGGAAGGGTCCTGGCCCGGAGCCTTCGGAGGGAGCTTAGCCCACACCCGGAAGTGCTTCGGCCTCCAGAATGGCAGAGAACGTGCTTCTGCTCCGTCAGGCGCCCAGCATCGCCGATTTGTTACGGCAGCCCCCGGACACTCAAGCCCCTGGCTCACGGCACCCTCGCGGAGGGGTGGGGACAGCCTCACCCTCACAGGGGAGTGGGGACAGCCTCACCCTCACGGGGGAGTGGGGACAGCCTCACCGAGCTGCCCCTTCTAGAACTGCCGTCTGGTAAAGGGTCCCTGCTAAACAGACTCGAGTAAGCTCTTCGCCTGGAGTGACACCCAGGGTACTTGGCTGCCAATAAAACTGAAAACCGCACGATTAATATCATAGAAAAAAATCACGGCAAAGAAAATGGGATGCAAGGCCGGGTGCCCACCTCGTGTGCGCATGACCCACAGTGGGCACGACCCACATGGATAGGCTGTGTTTCCATGGCAACCGTTCCCACGGTAACCACGGCAAGGCTCACTCCCTGGGGGGGGTCACTCCCTTGTGGGAGGAGAGGTCATTTCTCAGAGGGCTCACTCCCTGGGGGGGTCACTCCCTTGTGGAAGGAGAGGTCACTTCTGGGGTTTCTCACTACCTGGGGGGTCACTCCCTTGCGGGGGGAGAGGTCACTTCTCAGAGGGCTCACTCCCTGGGGTTTCTCACTCCCTGGGGGGGTCACTCCCTATGGGGGGAGAGGTCACTTCTGGGGGGCTCACTCCCTGGGGGCGTCACTCCCTGTAGGGGGAGAGGTCACTTCTGGGGGGCTCACTCCCTGGGGGCGTCACTCCCTGGGGGGTCACTCCCTGTGGAGGCTCGCTCACTCCAGTGGCGGGGGATGGGGGCATGGGGGGGTCACTCCTCCCCAGTGGAGGTGGGGGCGGGGACTCACTCACTTCCCCAGATCGGGATGTCTCTGCTCTCGGCCTTCATCACGATGGAGGACATCGTCATGGTGACGGGGATGGCATCGAAGTAGGAGGAGTGTGGTGCCAGCGTGAGGATGGCCGCCTCGGTGGGCAGTGCCTGCCGCCCCTTCACGGTCACGCGGTGGAAGCCGCCGGCGAACCACATGGTGCGCATGATGGCCTTGAGCAGGAAGTCCACGACCCTGCAAGGGAGGGCGCTGCCGTCAGACGGGTGAACGGGGTGAGGGGCGTGGCCGCGGCCCTGGGGCGCACACGGCGGGCACGTGGCATGTGCAGCTGCAGCCTTTGCCGGGGGCTGTCGGGGCGCAGGCTGGGCCCCGAGACACCTGCATGAGCTGCTGGGACGTTGGTTGAGGGGAGAAAACGACACTGGGTTTTCCTTCCCTCGGCCACACGCGCGGTGCCTTCTCCACGCGTCCTCTGAAGGGAGGTGAGGGGCTCCGCGTGTGGGTCTCGGCCGCGCCGCCCAGCAGCACTGGGGCAGCTCACGACTCCTGACACCAGCAGAAAAGCCACAGGCCAAACCGACAGACCGCTATGCCTCAAACGTCGGCAGTCTGCTTGTCCGCATTCTTAAATGAAAACACACTGAAACCCCTAAAAACACCCAAAATGCACACTGAAATACGGAGAGAAGCCCGGAGGTGAGGACGGAAGTGGAGACCAGCTGGAAACTTCCCCGGTCTGTTTTCCCCCAGGACGCCCAGGGCTCCCAGAACCCAACGTGATGTTATTAAAATGAGCTGTTTCTGGAAGAAATGTGGACAATAAATGTAGAAAATATAGTAAAATCCAGCCTAGACGAACTGAATGTTTCCTATTTATTTATTTTTGAATATGTAGGAACTGAGACACCGAAGTGTACACACTCCCTTTCACGCTAATCTCTGACAAGGCCACACACTGGAGTGTCGTCCGGCACGTCCCTGCAGCGACCCGGGTCGGGGTGGCCCTGGGGACGGAGGATGACAGGCTGCTGAGCCTTCGTCCACAGAATAGGGTCCACCCTGGCCAAGAGCTGAGTCTTACTCAGCCGCTGGGTCAGGCAGGTGACCCGCCTGGGTAAACTCCCTGCACAGAGGAACAGGAGTCTAAAACCTTACGGCGTGGTTTTCCCGAGGGACTGACACCCATCTGCGCGGTGGCTGACCCGGAGCTGCGTGGAAAAGACCTTTGTTTACGGGGACGATGAACAATCACCGCGCAGGTCACACCTGGAGACACTGGGGCCACGCCGCGACGCTCTGCTTCTGGGGCCAGGTGTGACGACACAGGTGTGCACTTTTCTCTGTTTCACAATAACAGATGCACAAAGAAGATAAAAGCCAAAAGACGGCAACTGGTGCCTGAGGAGGGAGAAAACGAGGCCTGGCCGCGTGGGAGCAGGAGCCGGTCCCGGAGGCAGGTTCAGGGCAGGAGGGAGCAGAGAGCTGGGGAAAGGGAGGCTGGAGCCGCAGTCCTGCTCTCAGGGGGACGCCGCAGCCCTCAGCGGAGGTTGGTGCCTGCAGAAACGTGCGGGGCGGGGACAGCATGCGCCTGACTCAGCTCTTCTCTGAGGACCTGCAGGGATTCTGCACCCGTGGGGAAGGGCCAGACTGGGGGTGGGGCCGCAGGGGAAAGCTCTGCTCCCTCTGGGGGGCCCAGCACCCGCTCGCCCCAGGCAAAGGCAGCCGGCGACAAGCCCAGGCCCGAGTCTGGGGCAGCCTTGTTTCTAGGGAAAGAGAATCGGAGAAAGACCCTCCACCAGGAGCAGAGACCTCGCCAGCTCCCCGGAGACCCCGCCCCATCCTACGCTCCCCATGCAGACACCGAGGATCCCGGATGTGCGAGCAGAAGCAGCCGTGTGGTGCGGGAGCAGACTGACCCCGAGGGACAGCGTGGGGACTGGAGGGGGTTAAGGAACCCGCCGCTCTCAGCGGTGTCTCACTGAGGTGCTCTGCGGAGGGTCAGGGAACAAGACGACACGCTTGGAAACCCAACATCTCATTGCAGAGACGATCACCCGCTAGCGGGGCCGGACGGCGGGAAGAAATCTGCCAGAACACGCGGGAAGAAGAGGGGAGACCCACAGGGGACCCGAAGAAAACGGTCTCCTGGAGTCGAAGAAAGACGTGGCCCCTCAGCGCCATGTGAAGGAGTGAGCAGAACTAATGTTTCAAAAAAAACTCATTCTTGGAAGTTTCCTTTGAGAATTCTTTAAGTCTCCTCATTCTTCAGGAAAAGAGAACATTTCCAAACCCTCCCGGAGCGGGGACGCAGGCCACGCCAGCATCGAGCCCGCGGGGGCCGGGCGGCCATGGGACGACGTCCTCGAAGCCCTGAGGACACCGGATTTTGGACTGCGGTTCGAGACCCGTCGCCAGCCGTCCACTGCGAGGGGGGCACAGGGACATTTTCAGGTGCGAAACGAGTCCGAGTTCCTCTCACACATCCTCCTTCTAGAAGAACTCGATACTCCAGAAAATCTTCAATGCAGAAAGGGGGAGCAAGGAGGAAGAGGCCGCAGGCGGGGGCACCGCGGGGAGCAGCGCGGGAGGCAGCGGCAACGGGGCTGGCGGGCCCGGGAGGAGGCGCGGCCCAGCGGCAGCCGCGCACCCGTGAGGCTGCAGCGTTTGGAGGCTGTGCCGTGGGCTTGCTTTTATTTCTGCAATGAGCAAGGGAAGGGTATACTGAAATTCTATTTAAAAAGTACAGGGAGCACAGCCCAAACTCACACAAGCTGACGTGTGCGCTGCTCTGAGAAACCGCAGGGCGCAGGGAAGGAGCGGCCCTGCCTGGGACGTGGCGCGGAGCGTCCTCCCTGAGCACGGGGCTGGGGCACCGGCCACGGGCGGAGAAAGGACCCTCTCGTCCCACCGTCCCGTGCCTGTGGCTGGGTCTGCCCGCCACGGCAGACCAGAGCGCAAGCTCACTGCTCAGGGTTATGGAGGCAACAGCAGAAACTGAAAACCAACCCAGACACCGCGGCGCGGGCCGGGAAGGGGAGGGTCCAGACTTGAGTCCCGCAGCGGCTGTTCTCCACCGCTCAGTTTTACTCTGACCGCGTGCACACGCTACTCTGATAAAAGTAAAACAGGTGCAAGGAAAATCCGTGTGCCCCAGTGTGCACCGAGCACCTCCTCCTGCCAGGCAGAGGGAGATCCCTGCCTGCCTGCAGCTCACCTTCTAGTGGCAGAAACAACTACGAAAGTAAGTGAAATGTGGACCAGGTTAGCAGGAGGCAGCATCCACGAACAGATAAAAATGAGAAGCGGGTGGAGTAAGGAGGGCCTGGTACAGCAGGGAGAAGCAGCCGGGCCGGGCTGGGGCAGGAGCAGGGAGTGGACACAGCCGTGCAAAGGCCCCAGGGCAACGGCACTCGAGTGAGGAGGCCACGTGGCTGGAGTCCAGGGAGGGATGGCAGATCAGGGACTCTGTCGGGGCTGTAAGGGCACAACTTCTATCCTGGTGATGAGAACAAGGGAGCTGCTCAGGGCTGAGGGCAGGGAGGGCTGTACCCTGACTCCTGTCTGTCGGGGTCCCTGTGGCTGCTGGTGCAGAGGGGGCAGCAGGCCAGAGGCACTTCCAGGACCCAGGGGGGCCAGGGAGGAGGGTTACATTCCCGGTGTGGTCTACACGTGGACACGACGTGTCCTGCGGGTGTGGCTGGAAGGCACTGGGGGCGCCGTGACTCCCAGGGCCAGGCCCAGGCCACACGGGGTGACAGAGTCCCCGTCAGCAGAGACGGGAGGCTGCGGCTAGAACAAGTGGAGAGGGATCCTGGGGGCTCCGTCCCGGACATGCTGAGTCTGAGATCGTCTGCAGACAGCCAGGGCCTCGGACGGGGGCTGGAGGAGAGGCTGGGGCGGACGCGGAGGTCTGGCAGTCGCTGGCGTAGAGACGGGTGTCAGGGTGAGCCGAGAGCACCAGGAGAGAACCGACGGAGGAAGGGCGAGACCCGGTGAGCGAGACTGAGAGGGGCCGCCAGGAGGGGAGGGGGCTGCGGGGGAGGGGAGTCCAAGGAGCCCGAAGACAGGCGGCCAGGAGGAGGAAGCAGCAGCACCCAGCACTGCTGGCCAAACAGCCCGAGCCTGACTCTGAACCTGAACCCCGAACCCTGGGCAGGGCTGCCAGGCCCCTCGACAGGCCCGTGTGTGCGGGAGCAGGGCCGAGGAGCCCTGACCGTTAAGAGAGACCCTGACCTGGGCGTTTCAAACGGTTCTGCTGAGAAGGGTGCCAGCACGGGGAGGCAGCCGGCCCTGGGGGAGACACGGCCGCAGCGTGCAACCAGACCGCGGCGCGGCACCGACCAGAGAGGAGGGTCCTGGGATGGCAGGCGGGAAGGCCGAGCCGGGCTGCAGAGCCCGGGCGAGTGTGAGCTGCAGCTCCCAGGGCAGTCCCAGGCTGAAAGCGGAGAAAACAGTCTGAAGTCCCCACCGCAGCCGACCTTCACGGGGCACCTGGAGTCATCACGGGGACAGACTCCGCAAGGCTGGAAACGGAGTCCCCACACACGCACTCGGGAAAGCGGTACCCGCCTGAGCCGTCCGGTCCGCCGAGGGGCTGCCCCCAGACCCCACCACCTGTGCCCGGCCCTGCTCGGGACTCAGTCGGGGCAGAGGGTCAGCCCGCGCGGTGGGCCCTGTGGAAAGGCCACGGGTTTGCACTTTGCGTTTCGAAAGGATCTTGGAACGAGTGCCTTTTCTGAAACTGTGTCATTCTTTCACCGAAAGCCCGAGATTTTATTTTAGGAAGGTCTGAGTGACACCCACTTACATCCAGCAAAAGTCCCCTTTCATCCGGCGTCGGTCACTCAAACCGCACAGCGTGCTCGACGCGAACAACTCAGGTCCCTAACTGTGCGATTATCACTCGGCAAACGCTGCTCCGGGTCCCTTATCTCAAAACCTCCTTTTCCTGCTCCCGTGTCCCTAACCGGGCGCTGTTATTTCTGTTTCCAACTGAGGATCAGGGTTGGGCGTTTGCTGTTTCTTCTGTTTCCCTTCGAGCGCCCGGCCCAGGACTGGGGGGAAGCAGGTTTTCCACAAACGCTGCTCAATGGTGACGCCAGGGCTGCGGGGGTGGGAATTCACTGGCCTGTGGCGTGTGCCGCTCAGGTACACACAAGCAGGCTCACGCTTGCACAGACACACATGCGTTCTCATATACACACACACGTGCATATACATGTACACACAGGTACTCACATGTATACACATACTCTCATGTATACACATAATACATACACATACATGCAAATGCACATTCACATATATGCACACATCAACACCCACACATGTGCACATGTGTACATACTATACATACCCATACATATACACACATGTATACTCCCCACACACGTATATTCCCATATGTATGCACACTTTCTCCTATAAATACACACATACACATACACTCAGACACAGGCATGCATACACATGTACTCTCAGATACTCTCATACACATGCACACGATACACTTATACACATACACACACTCTCACACATACACCCATACCATATCTCACACATGTAAGCGTACACACACCCCTTCATTCACATACATGTAGTCCCACATGCACACTCATGCATGTAACCCATACACGTATGCACACACAGAATGATACACAGTCTCCACAGTCCCTGACGCTCAAAGCTCTCATGAAACTGAGGCCATGAGAAATCCTGATGTTTCACTGCCATGGACACGTCATGTACACGTAACAGCTTCTTTGAGAGGGGCTGTCGGAATGGAAGTCGCCGTGGCCACCTGTCACCCGCGGAGCCCAGGACCTGACTCCGACACAAGAAAAGCCGCCGGGGCTCAGCACAGAGACAACAGCCCGACGCGTCCGTTTTGCGAAGCCGGGGCCTGCGCCTGGAGGACTCCCACGTCACGGGGAGAGTGGAGCGGAAGACGGGAGAGCCGGGGAAGCTTCACGCACCGTCTCTGCGACAACCCAGTGTTCACGCAGGTCTCCAGCGTGCAGCCCAGGGGGCGGGGCTGGGATCGCTGCCCAGAGCTTCCGCTCTGCCGGCCCGGCCAGCAACAGGGCTCTGAGGCCAAATCACTGGACCTTCGCGGCGCGGCAACCTGTTCGCTCAGCCCGCGTTGGCCAAAACCAGGTCGGCAGGCGCCCCCCAGGGGCCGTTCCTATCAGGGCGCCGCCCCTCCCGCTCACAGCACCCGCAAGGTCCAGGCACCCGCGTGGGGGTCGCTGGGGCGGGGCCTCCCCCGCAGAGGCCGGCACCACCGCGGTGCCCAGTGTGCACAGTGTGAGGGCCGTCCGTGCACGGCCTGGGCTGGGAGAGCACCGCTGGCAGAGCCAGAGCTGAGGGCTCGGGGGGGAGGCCACTGCGCCAGGCCCAGGGGGTTTGGACTTTAGCCTACAAGGAGCCAAGGAATGTTCTGGAGCAGAGGGCCACAGGCGGTCTCTGCGCGCGGGATGCTGACACAGCGCCACGCGGCAGGCCGGGCCTGGGAGGGAGCCTCGGAGCAGGACGGCCGGCACGGCCAGGCGGCCAGTTTTAGGGGAGGTGGCCGGGGACAGCGGTGCCCCGCGGGACGCTGGGCTCGGACGGGAAGGTGGACAGGCCCCAGGCGTACGGACAGGGCCACGCGCGGGAGTGGATCCATGGCTGCCGGTGGCGGGACGCCGACCCTGAGCCCCAGTGTGAGCGACTCACCTTCGCCACGAGGCCAGGGGCTGCTCGGGCTCCTTCTCGGCAGATCCCAGTGACGCGGCGAGCGCCAAGGGCCAGGCCAGCAGCATCATGAGGACCGCCAGGAGCAGCCGCACGGGGAAGAGCGTCAGTGTCATCACGGCCACCTGCGAGGACAGAGGGACGTCAGCGGGGCACGTGGCCGGGACGCCGCTCGGTTCCACGCCGGGCGTCCCTGTCCGCACCTCTTGGGGAGGTCAGTGGCGCGGTGGCGGGGAGGAGCCGCAGCCACGCGGCCGACCAGCATCCTGCCCACCCAGAGCCACCGAGGGTGGCTGGAAGCGGCACCCAGCCCCGGCCGCAAACTCGAGGGTGCCCCGCCCTGGGACGCAGAGCCTCACCCAGCACAGACTTCCCTGGAACCCTTCAGGCCGACACAAGGGAGCTTACGCGGCCCGAAGCAGCCGCCTGTGACGCCGGGCGCTGGCTGGTCTGGAGTGTCCAAGGCTGGACCTTGGACCACAGAGAAGACAGGAAACGAAGGTGGGACCGACCGCCCCGGGGAAGACCCAGGCAGGAGAACGGGCTCGGAGGGCCTCGTGCCTAGGACAACGGGGAGCTTGCGCCAGGCCCGCGCCAAGGCTGCAAGACCAGACACGCGCACAGTCCCAGGTGGGAGGTCCCAGGTGGGAGGTCCTGGGTCGGGTGGTCTGTGGAGGGTGCGTGGGGGCTCCGTGGGGGGGGGATGCTCGGGTGAGGGCGGCAGCCAGGGCACGCGGGGGCCAGGACGGACCCCTGGGGAGGAGACCACGGAAGTGGGAGCGTCCCAGGGCAGGGACGCGGCAGCCAAACGCAAGTGCTGCGGTGCGAGTTCTGCGTGGGGGAGCCAGGAAAGGCAGAAGACGCGTAGACGGCAGGTTGGTGGACCGAGCCCGCCGTCCCCCTTTCTGTGGCCCGCAGGGAGTGGTCCCCGCTCCACTCCCTCGGTTCTCTGAGGGTTCTCTCGGGGTCTCCACTGAGAACAGCACGGCCCAGTAGACACACAATGTCAATGCAGAAATACGTAAAATGTAAACGTAGAAACACAAGTAATTGCAACTTTTCCAGTAGCCACACTGAAAGAAATACACAGCTGACAATATTTAATTGAATACGCAGTCTATTTTGCCGATATCTGTGATACCATTTGGCATGTACTCAACATAAAACCAACGAGATATTTTACTCTTTCCTGACGTCTGGGCCACGCAGTGTGTATCTTACACGTACAGCACACGCCAGCCACACTCCGTGCGTCTGAAGTGCTCAGCAGTCCCGTCTGGCCGGCAGTTGCCTGTCGGACGCCGCGGCTCTGGCACTGCTCAGTTTCCCAGCGGGGGTCTCTGGCGTGTCCCCCTCTGTCAGGGGCTGCTCTCATCGCCACGGGACCTCCCGACCCCGCGTGGGGGTCACTCGAGAGCAATGTTAACGGACGTGTTTCCCACTGGCCGACGTCTGCTACCGGGTGTCAGTGAATGTTCTTCCCGGCGAGGAAACACCTTCCCAGGCCTCGTTCTCGAGTTCTGTTTTGCTTTCAATCACCACTGGGTGCCGAATTGCGTCCCACACCTGTCCTGCCTCTGGGATAATGACGTGCTTGTTCTCGATCGGCGAATGGGCTGCGCTGCGTTCGCAGTTTTCCTGATGCTGAACGCTGGCTTTCGGGGCTGTGAGGCCACCAGTCCCGAACTTCTCCTTGGCGAGGATCGCCAGCTTGCTGGCCGACGTGTTGGACGGCTCATCCCCATCTTAGCAAGACTCGCCGGAACCTCCCGGCGGCTTCTTCCTGCGGTCGCCACGATGCACCACCCGCGAGCACCTCTGCCTGCCGGCGGCTTCCCGCTGCATTCCGGTGTCTCCGGCGCTACATGCACCTGGATTTTCTATTTCTTCCTGGGTTAAGTTCAGCGTTTTTGTCAAGAAGGAAACATTTTCTAGAAGCAGCCACAGATTCTTCCCTCCCTCCCACCCTTCTCCTCGGGTCCGAGTGACGTCGCCCGTCCCATTCTCCCAGAACTTACACCAGGGTGACCTGCGGACGCACCCGACACCGTCCGTGCCGGCGACACGCCAGCCTGTGTGACCAGACGCTGTTCCGTGTCACCGATCTGCTCACACGCCAGCTAGGAGCTGTTCATTCTCACGTGACCTTTTAACCAAACGAGTTCTGGCTCCTGCACGTTTCCTCTCTTCTTTTTTGAATTTACTGTAATGTTCTTTTTTAACTTTTTTCTTTGTGACTTCTTGAGGCGAAAGCCTGTGTCCTTTCAGAAAGACCTCATTTCCCAGCCTTCCCACTGAGGACACACAGCTCCTCTCGGCCGCTTCAACGTAACCACACAAACGTCAGAGGGAGCCTTTCCTCTACTTTTGAAACTTGTCTTAAACATGGTGTCCTCTCCCATCCCATGTTACCGTGTCACCAGGAGTTGCAGAAAGCAGCCTGAGAACGACGCACCTTCCTTCTTCCCTCCGCCTCGCGGCCGCCCCCGCTATCCCGGGCTCTGCCGGGGACGCACTGTTCCTGGGGCTCAGGGCACTGGCTTTGCTGTGAGCGTCGACGGCGGCCATCTCGTCCCAGTCTGCAGAGGAATTAAGGGGCTGGATGGGTTTATTTCTCATTCCCATGGATTGTTCTTAGCGCCTGGCACTGCACTGGCGGACACCGGACGGGTGCCCAAGAGCAGGAGTCGCAGCAAGCTCGTTGCACGGGGAAGGCGGGCGCTCGTGGATGTGCTTCCCCACCACACGCCTGCTCTGCGGCCACGGCCGTTTCCACCACAAATAATGGAGCAAAATAGCAGCATCCCGCGGTGTTCCGAAAATAGCACCTGCCGGCCAGGCCGCCCACCGGGAAAGAGGCTCTGAGCAGCTGGGGGGACCCCCACCTCTCCCCGTTCCCAGACAGCAGGGGAGGCGCCTGTCAGTAACCAGGCGAGCTGTTTTGTGCACCTCGTTTAGACCGGATGCCACACCCGAGAGCCGGAACTACCGCTGACGCCCGGGCAGCGTGCGGCCACCATGGCGGCGTCCCGGGAGAGCCACTTACAGACGGGTCGTCCCTAAGGGCCACTCTCCCTTGACGCAGGCAGGAGAAGAAAGAGACGTCTCACTGTATTTTGCTTTTTCCTTTTAAAGAAAAAACGAATTTACAGAGCACAGTGATCCCCACAGGTGCCCGGCCTCTGAGCGCTGTCACCAGAAACCCCGCCCGCCAGAGGCCTTGCGCCGGGGCTGAGACAGCCTCGACGGCGTCGCCCGAGTCCCGCACCGCACAGACACCCGCCGGGCACACCAGCCCCAGAACCCGACTCCTTCTGTTTCCCCGATCACCAATAACCTCATCGCACATAAACTACCCTCTGATCCAAATCAAATGCCCCACTCAAATGGGGAGCAGTCATTTTCATCTTCGCAATTAATTCCAGCCAAAACGCTGAAAGCAAAAATGAAACAAAAAACTGTATCACAGACCGCTGCTGTCAGCCTCGTCCTCGCAACACACGCAGCTGCTCTTCCCTCTGCGCCCAGCCGTGGCCCACGCCCAGCGCCATGGATCCGGAGGCCACGGCCAGGGCAGGCGGGAAGGGCCCCGGGACGGCCCACACGCAGGGGGCGGCTTCAGCGGGAGAACGTCATGTTTACTGGGCATTCGTACTTCGCCCATTTATACAAACGTTGTGCCCAGACTCACAGTGGGCTCGCCTGTCATTTCCCCACTGACCTGGCTGCGACCGTCTGCGTGACCTCAGACGTCAGCCACAGCCCGCTCCGCGGCCGCCTGCGCGACGGCAGGGCGACCCGCGCCTCCCCGCACACAGCCTCCCTCCGGAGCCCGGGCTCGCCGCTGTACGTGAGCTGTTTCTTCTTAGCGCTCCCACTCACGTCTAAAATTAAATATGGCTCTTCTAAAACGGGGCTACTTCTTCTTTCAAACCCTCAACCACCCAACTCATTGCTGTTGTCCTACTCACGGCCCTGACCCGAAGTCTGAGCCACATCACCCAACCTGGAGGCTTCCTGTCTGGAAGACGAGCGTCTTTTAGGGGTTCGCTCAGACCCATGGCTCCGCCCTGCAGCCTGCCGCAGAGCGACCTGCCCAACCTCTGTGTTTACTGCTTTCAACACGCCCCGGTTCGGGGGAGTCTTTCGAGGCTGTGCAGCCCCTTACGGGACTGAAGCCACCCTGGGCCACGGCAACCCTGAACCGTGGAATGTTACCCCAAGACGACAAGAACATTCCCCTCCCGGGGGCCACACGAGCCCCAGAGCCTCACAGACGGGGCCTCCTGGAGCGGGAGGAGGGGATGGGTCAGGTGCCAGGTGAAGCGCCAGGACGGTCTCTGACGGGCGGGGTGCTTTGACCCTGCTGCACAACAGAGAAGGGGAGTAAACGAAGGGGGCTGTGGGGTCAGCAGGGTTGAGAGGGCAGAAGCAGGCAGGGCGCTGGCTCACTCTGCCGTGGGGATCCCACCCGGATTCCTGTCTTGCCCACAGAGCTGCTTCCAGCAGACAGGGTCAGAGAACTGCAGGAGATCTGCACGTGTGGGGTGGGAACCGAGCCCCTCCCCACCCGCCAGCCTGTGGCCCGGCCTCGTGGGCGGCACAGCGAGGCTTGTATCTACCCCTTCCCAGGTGGCCGACGCCGCCTGCCCCTGGGTGAACAAAACCCAGCAAGCTAGGCCCGTCACTCAGGCTGTGTCGTGTTGTGGAAGCACCCCAGGCCCTGCGGCTCGGAGCCGAGCCCAGTTTCCCGCTCTCCGTGTGTGTCCCTGGGGCACCAGGTCCCGCCAAGGCCAGGCGTGGAGGCTCCACCTCGGTGTCACGCAGGAAGACGGCAGGTGGCAGTGGCCACGCCATGCCTGGCGTCCTGCTCACTCGCCAGCAGAGCGAGCCACGCGGCTGCCCACGAGTGCCCTGCTGAGCTCCGTTGCTTGGGGACGGGAGTCCCAGGAGCGCCAGGACGGCCGCACTCCGCACAGTCCGCGCGGGGGGGCCTCGACGCTCGGGGTTGACTCAGGAGGAGATGGAGCCGCCAGGCGGGCGGACAGAGCGAGCGCCACAGCCAACGGGGCCGGAGAGCAAGACACCGTCTCACTTCCTGCCGCCTCGGCACCAGGGCCAACACCCCCAGTGGGGTCGAGGGTCCCGGACCCCCCGAACTCTGGGTCAAGGACTCTGCAGTCACTGGAGAAGACACAGCGCAGTGCCGGCAAACCCTGGCCCGCACGTCGGTGCTGGAAACTGAATGGAGAGGTGCGTGGTGGGAAGTAGGGTCACTCACTCACCCGGCAGCCGTCTCCGTGAGCACCTGAGGGTCCAGGCACTGCCCCGGACACGGGGATGCGGCCAGAACGAGAAAGACCCGGGACCCGCATTGCCGCCCGGCCCAGACCCCGTGGGCAGAGCCGGTGGGAGGACAGCACAGGCAGGTGTCCGGGTGTGGTGCCCGCAGGGAGTGTGAGGGGCCCAGGCGGGCTGCGGGCTCCCGCCAGGAAAGGCCTCCGCATTCCTGGTGGGATTTAAGCAGAGACCGAAGGAACGAGGGGAGCGGGGCTGGGGCTGCTGACGCCTGAGGGGGGAGTCCTGTGCGCAGGAACCGCAGGTGCAAAGGCCCCGCAGCAGCGGCGAAGGCCCAGGCAGGGTAGCCACGCGAGGGTGCCCACAGCAGAGGCCCCGGTCCCCCATGGGCAGAGGGCACACGCAGAGCCGACCCCCGTCCCAGGCTGGCCTCCGGGTCCTGCCCGCACGCTTGCCGGGGCTCTCCTGGCGCCTCCTCCTAACCCGCAGATCTGTACAAATCTCCTTTCCCCAGAGGTTTTGGGAGCCCCCGCAGCTCTGTCCCTATGGTCCCCACGACTCTGACCTGCACCCGCAGCCCCGATGCGAAATTCCGCAGCAGTCCACATCGCCCTTCCTCCCACCCGGTCACCCCGTGGGCACAGCGCCGCAGGCCTGCCCCTCACGGGCGCTCGCGGGAACAGACGAGGGACGGAGCAGAACCCCCAAAGCGCAGGTGTCCGGGCCGGACTCGCCTCACCCCGGGAACGGCCTAGATCCCGGAGCAGACACGGGCGTCGGATCCCCCTGAAGCCGCAGCAACCTGGCCGCACCTGACCTGACCGGGCTGCTCACAGGCGGGGAGGACGCCCTGTAATCGCGTTTCCGCGGAAGGGAGCTCGCCGCACTGAGCCCCACGGGCAGGGGAGACGCTCAGAGGGGAACCCCCAACTGGACCCTCGCCCACGTCCCAGCACCTGTGCCTCCCGGGGCCCGAGGCAGCGCCATGCCCACCCGGCTCAGGCCCTGCGGCCCAAGGAAACGCCTTATCTCCTGGCCCCTCTGCCTCGGAGCGGAAGAATCCTGAAATTCAGGACCTGTGGCATTCCCAGCTGCTTCCACTGGCGGGCAAACACCTGCAGGAAGGTGGCAGGGCTCGGGGCTAGAGCATCCCAGGTCCCCTGCCCCGGGCGTGTCCTGGGCTCCCAGCTTTGGGGAGCCCCCAAGCACATCCCAGGTCATCGGGCCCCTCCAGCTGCAGGCAGCCCCCTGGCCTGTCCCACACCCCACCCCATGCAGATACAGGGGTCACCCCCAGAACACCCCGACCCAACCCACCTGCAACTAAAGGAGCCCCTCCCTCCCCGACCCTGAGTCCACACCACCATCTGTGGGGAGGCCCCAAGGGCTTCTGGCTCTGCCCCCAGCTGTGGGAGTCCCCCTAGGACATCCTGCTCCCCCGGCTGCAGGGACAGGGTGGGAGGGCATGTTGGGGGCAGGGCAGCCAGCTTGGGGGGCAGGAGACAGAAATGGCCCAACCGCTCTGGGGCGAGGGAGAGGCGGGCTCCCGACTTCGGGTGGACTTGGCCACTGGCTGTGGGCACTGGGTGCTCTCGGAGCCGCTGACCAGCAGGACAAAGACAGCCTGGTGTGGAGGGGACGGGACAGGTCCGGTTTGGGATGTGCTGAGCTTCTGGACAGATGGGACCCCGAGGCGATGTCACAGTGACAATTTGCACAGCACAAAGTGACCAACCCCCTCCCTATCGGTGAGAAAGGCGCTGCTACGAACAGGTGCATTCTGTGCCTTGCCTTGTACTCGGGGACAGTCACCCCCTCCTGGGGACAGTGGCCAGGGAGAGCACATGGGTTTGACTATAAAAGACGACCCCCTCCCCTGGGTGGGCATTCGGTGCCTGATCCGAACTGCGCCCAACCCACGGGCATCCTGCTGTCTCCGAGGCACCAAGGTCACCTCCGCGCTCCGGCCGGGTACGAGCCTCCTGGGCCTTGGGGTGCTACCCGAGACAGCTCTGCCCAGCTTCGTGTCTGCCCTAAGGGTTCGAGATATTTAAAATCGTAAGAGGTTTTGTTTCACTTTGTAAAAAGGCTTGCATGTGGCAAATAACTTTTTAGGAAAAATAACTCACTCATTTGGCTCTCAGAAGGACATGTGACTTTCAGGGGTAAAGTCCAGGTCTGGGAAAGGACATCACACCCAGGCACCAGCCCCCCACCCTGCGGCATGTCCCCATGTCCCCCCGCATGGCACAAGGTGGGGCCACGGCCAGGCCTCCCCCAGATGGTCCCTGGAAGCAACTTGGGGCCACCAAATACCACGGAGAGAGGGCCGCTGAGGTGAGGGAAGTCGGAGCAGACACAGCGAGTGTAAGAACAGCGCTTACATTTAAAACATCTGAGCTCCCGAAGCTGGAACGTGGCTGAAAAAGCTAAGAAACGCCTTAATTATTTTCATTACAGTAAAAAGAAGCACCAAGGGTTGCGCAGTAACTTAGGTTTTAGCAGGACAAACACCGGTCACATTATAAAATAACGTTACTTCCAAACAAGCCTAGCACTGTGCTTTTCCCTCCGGGCTCATTTTCAAAACATGAATAATTCACAACTAGATTATAGGCTTATGGAGTGACAGAAACATCAGAAACGCTGACTTGGGGATGGTGAGGGGCCTCCGCACCACAGAAGACCCACGAGAACTGGGTGGGGGGCGGTCGCTGTCTCTGGCCACTCTGGGGACAGTAGCGTGGGGACACTTTTGTCCTGGGGTGTGTCTGGGTCAAGGGCCTGGAAACAGGAAAACGAAGGAGAAGCTGCCGGAAGCTCTTCCCAGGGTCTGTGAGTCAGGCGGGGCCAGGACTCGGCTTGGTGAGACACAGGACTCCGGAGTCTCACGTGGACTCTCCCAGACAGATACGCCCAAGCATAAGCCCAGGGCACCTTCGCAGACGCAAGCCGGGCAAGGGCGTGGCACCTCCACCGTCCGGGCGCACCCTCCCAGTGCCTGAGGGTGCTCTGCCCGCGTGGAGACAGCGGCGGTGGGCACGGGCCGGATGCCCGGCGAGTGTGGCGGGGTGAGCCCTGCACCTGCTCCCGCGGTGGGCTCCTGAGTGGCCGCTGTCTCGGGCACAGAATCGCTGAATTTTTATATGAGAAACAGATAATGAAATTGCAAAAAATACCCATGTTAGGCAGAAAATATTTAAATGAAAAGGAAGCAGGTGGTGATAAAATTCAGCACAAGGTCAGCATTGACAACTTAAGGTAAACTCTTTCTCATGATAGAACACAGTGCGAGGACATTGAGATGAGCACTTTCAATAATTTAATTCCAAAAACCCAAAGCTAGCTTAAGACATGCTTTGGGCCATAATCACAGGTTTCTGCATAAAACTGATTGTGCTTTGCTCAATCAGTTGTAAAACAAAACACACACACACACTCATGTTAAAAATTCACAATTTCAGGACAGGAGGCTATGAAAAATGAAAAATATAGTCTTTTCCAACCTTGAATCCCCCTTCCCACTTTCCAGAGTTAACCACGACTAAGTTTTACGTGTGCACCCTTGCAGAAATCAGAAAGGACTGAGGAACACTCGGGATTACTCAGAGGAGAAGACCAGGCCCCTGAGGTCCGGGGCTGCTGGTGAGGTCGGGCAGACATGCACCCCGGGCTAGCCTGCACTTCCCAAGGCACCAGGGACGGGACAGCACCTGGCCTCAGCACCCGCATGCTCATCTGCACCACGGCAACGCCACACCTGCCTCCCTCCAGCCTCCCAGGGCTGCACCAACAGTGACCAGGGCAAGGATGCTGGGGAGATGACCCCGGGCCTCTCCTGGGCAACAAATACCAGGATGTCAGAAGGTGGCTGGGGCCGTGGGCATGGTGCCTGCTCCAGGGCCTCCCAGGTGTCTAGAGGGGCCCAGACCCTGTGAAGCCCCACCCTCCTCCATCTCCCCAAGGGACCTGTGCTCCCCTGCAGGTCCTCCACTGGGGCACGATGGCTCCAGGCCCACTCTGGGGTTTGCTGCCCACAATCCCTTGGGGCCACCCCGTATCCCCCCACGCCCGCTGCACGGTGCCGATAAAGAGCTGCTCCTTGTTAAGTCTCACGGTGGAGCATCCAGACACCCGACGGCAGCGCAAGGAACCAGCATCCCTTAGTGTGCACCGGGGTTGGGAGACTGAGCGCCCAGGTCACGTTGCAAACACAGCCACCCGCGAGAGGGGCCGGGGAAGCGTGCAGGGCGTGGGACTCCCTGCTCCAGAATGACTGTGCCTGACGCAGGGCGAGGCAGGGAGAGTGGAGTCCTGCTCTCGACTTTCTTTTTTTTCATCACAACTCAGGCGTTTGGATAAAAACTTGGAGAAAACGATGGCCCACTTTTGGGTGAATTCCAGGCAGGGCCACCGTGCAGGGAGGGGAAGACTCTGTCCCTTGGAAGCAGATCTCATAATCCTCTCTGCGGATTAGCCCGGCTGGGCAGGGTGCTCAGCAGCCGCCCCCGCTGCATGCTAACCAGCAACGTGCCCGAGCACTCGGCTCCCAGGAGCACTGGAAGCAGCTCCGCTTTCCAGGAAGTCCATCCCACTGACCCTGACTCTGAGCTGCGGGGACTTCGGAAACGGGGAAAACGCGTCACGGCTGGGGTGGGTGTGCTCACACCCGCGGGTTCCAGGGGAAGTACCGCAAAACCCTGGGTGACAGAAAACCACCTCATGACTCCAAAACCAACACATTCCCCTGTGACTATGAAGAACTCTGGCTGACATCACCAACACCCAGTGTCTCGCTATGCACAGTTCTGCACTTAAATCTGTGTCCTTGCTCTAGCCAGGGGGTAAAAGATTGTATGTTCACAAAGACGATTCTGACACTTCTCAGATCTTAGCGTGCTGTTTTCTGTCCAAAGAGATGCTTAAGCTCCTCACTAAATCTGTAGCTAAATGACAGATGGACTGGCCGGAGGAGGTGACCCCGCGGGGCGTTAATCCCGAGACACACGGCGGCCCCTCCCAGGCGGTGAATGCTCACAGGTAATGCAGGTGCTCACCGTTTATCTCAGCTTGGAATTTAGGTAGGTGAGTGTTTCAGTCCCTACAGGATCCATTTCTTTCTTTCTTTCTTTCTTTCTTTGGAGAAGCAAGTTTTCTTTGAAAGACAGGCTACTTCACTCTGGGGAAACTTTTGATAATATATTACATAAAAGTAAAAGCTTTGCGAAGCAATGCTTGGTGAAAAGCAAAACATTTCTGCAAAGGGGAACTCTGAGAGCATTTACAAACTCTATCCCTGGCCACACACTGAAAACATCTGAGCAGTAACGTTTTTGTCACAAATATACTTAATTACTCCCACTGCCACGGGCCTGTGGAGTGTGGCAACAAGGTGCAAAGTATCCCTCCCTTTCCAGCAGCCTCCACATCCCCACTAAAGCCAGCATCTCCCCTGCAGGCCCTCCCGAGAGAGGCCTCAGGAAGAATCGCTCCCCCAAGCCCCCAGCCCTGCGACCCCTGCCGGAGAGCATCTGGGAACAGTCCCCGCCCGAGCCCTTGGAGCGGAAAGAGGCCCGGGGCTGGGCATCTCTGGCCTGCACCGACATCTGCACCCAGGCGTGTGAGTCTCTGCCCTGCTTCCTGCCAGGGCAGTGGGCTCAGGCTTTTGGGCAGAACAGACTGGGCCCTGTGGGCCTGTGCTAACCAGAGGCCCAACACTGGCCTCCAGGGACCTCAAGGGAGGAAGGACCCTGGCGTCTCACCCAAGACCTCAGGGAGGGTCAGGGAGGCTGGGAAAGTGCCAGACCAGGGAGTGAGGCTGAGGCAGCCGGAGCCGGGTGGGGACGGGGGACCCGCCTGGGGGTGGGGGCTGGGCAGGGAAAGTCCTCAGGAACCATACAGAGGGGTCAGGACTGCAACCCGGGGTGCCCCTGGAGGAGGGAGCACCCTGACCCCCACGCCGGCAATGGGCGCAGCGCCCAGCAGGTGACGAGTGCTGGTCTGCGTGCAGACGGATGCCGCAGACGGGGCTCCAGGCAGAGCCGGGGGCAGGGGCCAGTGCTGCTCCCACTGAGTCATCCCCACACAGCAGAGACAGGGGACAAGGACCGGGTGCCAGTTTGGGGACAGCCCTGAACGTCACCAGGAGGGATGGCACCCTGGTGTTCCCAATCTGCTCACCCTTCCCTTCCCACGGACGATGACCAAGTCCATCAAGGGCTTTGAGCAAGAGCTTTACAGTTACAAATCCTCGACCCCAAAAGAAGTTCTCTCGCAGCTAGAAATGCGCTCCCATGAACTGGTCGACCGCAGGAGTCCCCAAACTGTTGCTTCTGTGCACAGTTTTGGTGTCCAGAGTGAGGCCCCTTGTCCGAATCTCACAGCACCGCACACACGAAGCAGGGACGTCACCGCTGAGCCAACAGAGCCAGCGATGAGTGTTCCACCGGCGACAAGCCCCATGAAGCCGCAGCGTCGCAAGTGCCGGCGCCGTCTCCCTGCACCCCACACCCACACCCACACCCAGGGCAGCGGACACAGGTCTCCACTCGCCGCTCCCAACCTGGAGTCTCGGCACCAGCGCGCTGTTCCCTCCCGCGGGGACCTCGCCCGTATGGAGTGGAATCTGGTCACAGACTCACCCCGAAGGGCCCATCCCTCAAAGCAGGAAAAACGTTCACGGCCCAGAAAACCAGTCGCAAATAGGTGGAAACCTCCCTGTCCCCAAGGGACCCCCGCCCGCCCCCCGCTGTCCCTGGCACCGACTCGAACCCTCAAGTCCCCACACGCGAGCTCATCAATGACAGAGGCGGCCTCCCGGAGCCCGCCAGCCGCGCGAGGGGAAGCCGGCTCCGCTGGTCCCCGCGGCCTGCGACCGGCGGAGTGCGCCTCGGACGGGCGCGGGCCGGGGCAGCTCCGGCTCCGGTGCGGGGTCGAGACCCAGGTGCGGGGCCGCAGGTGAAGGGTGTGGGGCCGAGTTTGGGGTGTATGGTGGGGGAGGGTCACAGGAAAGGACACTTGGGGCGGGCTCAGGGTGCGTGATCGCGGTGCGGGGATCTGCGGAGAGGAGCTGCGGGCCGGGTCAGGATGCGGGACCGGACAGAGGCGGCGAGGAGCGGGCATCCGGCGCGGGCGGCGGGCCGCGGAGAAGTGTGGGGACCCGGCCGCGGCGGGCTGCGGGGTGGCCGCAGGGAAGGGACCGCTGCTCGCAGGGCCGGCCGGGCCCCCTCCGGCGCCCTCCCCAGCCGCGCATCCCGCCCGGGCCGCGAGCGCCGAGCGCCGGAGCGCACCCACCTGGGCCTTGCGCAGGGCGCTGAGGCGCAGCTCGTGCACGAAGGGGTTCCGCCCCGGGGGCGCCAGCCGCCGAGCGTCGCCGGCCCCTGCGCTGGAGGCGGGGGCGGCCCGGGGACCGCAACCCCGCAGCCTCATGGCCGCGCGGCCCAGCCCAAGGGAGCGGCGGCCGGGCGCGAAGCGGGACGCGGAGCGGAGCCCGGGCCGGGGGCGCG
>NW_012155674.1:130286-132522 GCF_000956105.1 Propithecus coquereli | reverse complement strand
TCCCCATTCGCCCCGCCTCCCGCCCGCCGAGCCAGGCCCCCGCCCGGCGCACCCCGCTTCCCTGCAGGCTGGTGGGGACCCGGCCGGGGCCCCCAGTCCCGGGGCGCAGGGGCGCTGGTGCGGGGGCGCCTCCCGCAGTCGCAGGGCCACGGGGACCCCGCCGGGCCGGCTGCCCGGAGAAGGGGAGGTGCCCGCGGTCCGTGAGGCCCGCCACGTCGCCCCTTCCGCCGCTCGGCCCGCCAAGGCGCGGAGGGATGGCCGGCGCAGGCCCAGGCGGGACAGAGGAAGGGGCGGGCACGCGGCCAGCACACGGTCCCCGGGGCTGTGGGTGCCGAGTCCCAGACATTGCGGGCCAGGGAGCCGGGCCCCGCCTAACCCCGAGGGCCCAGGGGCAGGGCCAGGCCTGGACGCACCTGTGAGAGGCCAGTGCGGTCTAGCCGAGGTCTTCCCTGAGACCACGGGTCCACTCTGACCACACGCTCCACTCTGAACACAGGGGTCCACTCGGACTTCAGGGTGCACTCAGACCACCGGGTCCATTAGGACCTCAGGGCCCACTCGGACCATAGGGCTGGAACCCAGGCCCCAGGCAGGAGGCGTGCCCCAGGGCATTCTCCGACTTGGAGCCGGTGGTTCTGGAGGGAGTGATGTGAGTGGGATGATTCTCTCTCCCGGACTACTCATGGAAGCAGGTCCTCAGAAGAAGGAGGCATTTGGAGAGCTCTACTTTGTGGCACCTTATTGACTAGGGCAAAAGCTCAATAGCCCCCTGGCCAGCATTTATGAATTTAAGAAATTCACAAGTCTTGAGACAATAAGGCCAAATGTCTCCCTTCTCCTTGGGGCCCGACCGGCGACCGGCGGCAGGTGGTGGGTGTGGAGCATTGAGACACGCTCAGCCCTGTGAGCTCACACGGACACCTGAAGTCACCAGGAAGGTGCCCCCCCCAGCTCCTGGGGACGTCACTGCCCTGAGGCTCCCCGGCCTGCTCCTTCCCTCCGCAGAGGGTCAGGGAGTGACCGGCCCCTCTGGTAACCTGGCCTAGGCTCGCGGGACAGCACAGTGAGGTGTGGCCGTGCTGAGGCCCTTCTGTGTCTGAGGCCTGGGTGGGGGGAGAGACGGGAGGGGATGAAGGGTCAGGGGCAGGGTGTCCACGGCACCCACACTGCTGACACTGCTTCACGGGCAGTCCACGCCGCTTCACAGCCGCCTTCTTGACCGTGGCCAGCACCTTGCCTGGGCCCCCGTGACGGGCCCCCGTGTTCTGATGTGTGCAGGGGATGTTTCCAATCCGCTAATCAGCACGGACCTGCAGCGCTCCCGGACCAGACCAGGGCTTCCCCTGGCACCGCTGGTTGCGGGGGGTGGAAATGCTCTCTGGGAAGTCCAGGTCTGAGACGAGCTTTGGGGAGAAGCAAGGACTGGATAGGTGAATCCTTCAAGGAATGAGGAGACCGCCCTGCAGCGTGCTGTGGCGGGGACGGGCTGGGGAGACCGAGAGGTACGGGGGCCCCTCTCCCACTGGCCGATGGAGAGAGGATGATCAGGGGCTCTCAGGGGAGGGCACACTCAGGACGGGACTCAGGAGTGTGCCGTTTGGCCACAGGCAGCCAGCCCCACGGGAGGAGCTGAAACCCTGTGAGGGGCGTGACAGGCCCCCTCAGGCAGGAGGAACCCAGAACTCCGGGGAAGGGGGCCTGGGTCCAGGAGTGGGGTGCCCTCCTCTGCTGCAGCTGGGAAGAGGGAGGGATGGCTCCCAGGGCAGTGTCACCCACGGGTGACGCTGTGGGCACCCACTGTGGGGTGCCCTGTGGGTGGCAGCCGGCTTTCTCCTGGGGACTCTGAGGGGTGGGTCGTGGAGAGATGCTCCTGGCTTGGAGGAGTGGCTGGGAAGTTCCTGGCTCACAGCAGTGTTCACACTTAGGCTTCGAGTTAAATATGTGATGGAATGTTCTAGAATATCTGGAGGGTTCTGAAAGCTTGATTAGGAGAAGCTGGTCTTGGGCAAGGGAGTAGCCAGTGCCGGCAGCGCTCTGGGGAGGTGAAGCCGCAGGCCTGGGGCGTCTCGCTCTTGCTGTGTTTGTTTTACGGAGAAGTGTTTCCTGTACTCCACACGCATTGAGAACACAAGGTACCTGCGCATTCCTGTGAGGCTATTTTTGGTTTGTTTGTTTGTTTTTTGAATTTTAGAGTTATTTATAGGAGAGAAATAGATGTTTTCCTTCATTTTCTTCT
>NW_012155674.1:117728-120975 GCF_000956105.1 Propithecus coquereli | reverse complement strand
TTCAATTTTGCTTTTTAAAAATGAATCATGTTTTTGATGTTGTATCTAAAAAAATCTTTACATAACTGAAAGTCACAAATATTTTTTCCTGTGTTTTCCATAAGAAGCTTCATAGTTTATTTAGCTCTATAGTTCATTGTGGGCTAATTTTTATAGGACAGTACAAGTACAGATACAAGTTTTTAATTTTTAGTTTCTTTGCATGTGGATATACGATTGTTCCACACCATTTGTTGGAAAGACTATCCTTTCTCTACCGAATTGCCGTTGCACCTTGGTGAAAATGATTGACCACGTAAGTGTGCTTCTGCTTCTGAACTCTCCGTTCTGCCTTGTTGACCTGTTTATCCATTTGGAGGTGAATCTCGATGACTACAGTTTTAGAAGATGTTCTGAGATCAGACAGCATCAGTCCTCAAACTTAGTTTTTCTTTTCGGAAGTTATTGCAGCTGTCTTAGATCCTTTCCATTTCCATGTAAATCTTAGAATCTTATAGATAATAAATCTTAGAATCATTCTCCACAGACAAGTCCTGCAATTTTGATTGCGATTATGTGGACTCTATACATAAATTTTGGGAGAAATAACATCTTAACAGCGTTGAGTCTTTGGATCCATTAGCGTGGTACGTCTCTCCGTTCGTTTCGGTTTTCTTTAATTTCTCTCAGATGTTTTGCAGTTTCCAGTGTGCAAACCTTATGCCTCTGTTATCAGATTTATCACTGAGTATTTACCATTTTGTTTTACTGTAAATGCTACTTTAAAAACATTTCAATTTTGATTGTTTATTGCTAGTATCTAGAAATACAATTTATTCTTATATATTGATTTTTGTGTCCTGCAATCTTACTAGATTCACTCGTAAGTTCTAGTAGCTTTCTCATTGGTTCTGTATTTTCTATATAGAAACTTATGTTGTCTGCATATAAAAATAGTTTTGCTTATTCCTTTCTAGTCTGAACACCTTTTATTTCTTTTTCTTGCCTGATTTTACTGGTTAGAATGTCCAGTAAACTTTCAAGTAGAAGTGGTGAGAGTAAACATCCTTAGCTTTTTCCACTTGGGCATGATGTATTATCCTTTTTTTTTGTTTTTACATTGTTGGGCTCTATTTGCAAACATGTTCTTAAGAACATTTGCATCTGTATTCATGAGATACATTGTTACAATGTCTGCATCTTGTTTTAGAAGCAGAGTAATGTTTGCCTCCTAGAATAATCTGGGGCGTACTCCCTGCTGTTTACATTTGTTGAAGAGTTGGTGCAGGGTTGGTATTATTTTTTCTTTAAATGTTTGGTAGAATTTCTCAGTGAAGCCATCTGGGCATGCAGTTTTCTTTGTAGGAATGTTTTAAATTCAAATTCAAATTCTTTAATAGATACAGGGCTATTCAGGGTATCTGTTTCTCCTTGAGTGAGCCGTGGTTTTTGTGTGTTTCCAGGAATGTGTCCATCTGATGTAAGCCGTCAAATACATTGGCATGTTGGCACCAAGTTGTTCAGAATTTCTGTTATTAATTTAAAAGAATGTCTATAGAATATGTATAAACTCTCCTTTCTGATATTGGCAATTTGTGATCTCTTCTCTGATCTTTGTCATTTCCTTTTTTATGGTCAAAATTTGAGTTTAATTTACCCTTCTTCCTGTAGTTTCTTAAGGTGGAAGCTGAAGTCATTTATTTGAGAACTTTCTTCTTTTTATCCTTTAGGTGTGTAGTGCTATAAATTTCCTCCACATACTGATTTAGCTGCATCTCACAGATCGTGATATGTTCATGGTGCCTCCTAGTTTCTCATTTAATGTACTGTTTGGCCCCTGGGTTGTTTAGATGAGTGTTTTTTAGTGTTAAAATACTTGGAAATTTTCCAGATCTTGTATTTGTTATTGATTGTGAATTCAGTTCCACCATGGTCAGGAGCATATTTTATATTATCCAAACTTCCAAATTATTGAGATTTGTTTTATGACACAGCATATGATCTGTCTTAATAACTCTTCTTTGTGAACTTGTGCAGAATGCGTATTCTGCTCTTGCTGGGTGTGGTGCTCTATCATATCAGTTAGCTCAAGCTCGTGATAATGATGACATAGCTTTTATTTTTACTGACATTTTTGTCTTTCCTGATGTGTTGTCCACATTGTGATATTGTTTATTGTTCCTGTTAATTTTGCTTTATGTAGTTTGAAGCTCTGTTATTAGGCAGATACATATGTATAGTTAGGATATTTTTCTGATGAGTCAAACCTTTTAGCGTAATGAAATGTCTTTACTTCTGGCTATATACTTTGTTTTGAAGTTAATTTTTTCCTGATATTAATTAACGCACTCTAGCCTTCTTAATCTTGCATGGTACATTTACTATCAACCTATTGGTGTCTTTACACTTAATGTGAGTCTTTTGTAGACAGCATGTAGTTGGTCCTTGAATTTTCATTCTTTTTCTAGTTGTCCTTCCTTCTGCCCCTCATCCCTTATCGTACAATTTTCATAGGCACCATATCTACATTTATTTTTTATCCTACAAGAGAATATAATCATTTCTGCTTTTAACAATCTTATGCGTTTTAAAGACATTAATAGTGAATTAATAATCTGTACACTTACTGCTTCTGAAGGTCTTTATTCCTGCCTGAAGTTCCCGGTTTCCACAAGGTGTAATATCTGCTCATCCTGAGGAGCTTCCTTTAACATTTCTCGCAGTATTAACACGTCTGCTGTAAATGAATTCTTAGTTTTTTAAAAAAAACTTTGTTGTGCTTTCATCACTGAAGAATATTTTCATGGTTTTAGAAATCTAGGTCGGCAATTATTTTCTTTCAGCTCTTTGAAATGTGGCGCCGTCTCCCGCGTCTGCACAGAGACGAGAAGGCGCAGTGGTTGGGTCCCTGTCCCGGTGTGTGTGTCGTTTTACCTGGTTCTGCTCCATTTTTCTCTTTATCCTCGGTCTTCAGCAGTTTGACATTAATCTTCCTGACTGTGGTTTTCCTAGCGCGTATCCTGCACGTGTGTTTCCTGAGCTGCTGGGTCTGGGAACGTGGGTCTCCCTCTGCATTCCCGGGACTGTCGCCTACTGCGTCTTCCGATACTGTTTCCGCTCCGTTTTCTCTCGTTCCCTCCTCCGGAGCTCCCCCCATGCGTATGTTACGCCTGTTGCTGTTGTCCCACAGGTTCCTGAGGGGCTCTTCATTTTTGTCAATGTTTTCCCTCTTTATTCTTCACAGTGGACGATTTCTAATGATCTACTT
>NW_012155674.1:116250-117678 GCF_000956105.1 Propithecus coquereli | reverse complement strand
TTAATTTTTTTAAAAACGGTTTCTGTATTTATTCATATGTTTGCCAGTTTAAGCACTTTCATTGCTCTTTTTAGATCTGAGTTTCCTTCTTGTATCATTTTTCTTCCTCCTGAAGAAATTTTCTACTATTATTTTTTGAAGTACAAAAATGCTTGCAACTAATCTTTCAGATTTGGGTTGTCTAAAATTGTTTTTTATTTTACCTTCATTTTTGTAGGATTTTTTCCCTGATACAGAATTTTGCCTCAACAAGTGTTTATTTTGTTTGTATTTTTGTTTGCTTTTAAGATTTTGTCTTTATCACTGGTTTTCAGTAAATCAGATATGATGTACCTATGTGAGTGAAAAATCATCAGCTTCCTGGATTTATGGTTTATACTTTTAATAAAATTTAGAAAATTTATGTTCATTATTTCCTTTTTATCATGACTTATTGAATTGTAATTGACATGCAATAAACTACATAAATTTAAAGTGTATGCACACACACACATATATATGAGATCATCCTCACATTCAAGATGGGGAACGTATTTATCATTCCCAAAAGTTACTTCCTCCCTTTTGTGATTCCTGCATCCCAGCCCTGCCCCACGACACTGGTCTACACTGTGTCGCTATGGATCAGTTTGCATTTTCTGAAATTTTATATAAATGAAACCATACAGCTTTTTCTTTTTGTCTCAATTATTTCACTCAGTATAAGTATTTGAGATTCACCCCTTTCTGTGTTTATCATTCACTTATTTTTATTGCTGAATGGAGTTCCATTGTACACATATACCGCAATTTGTGTACCTATTCTCCCGTTGATAGATATTTGGATCGTTTTCAGTTTGGGGCTATTACTAATAATAATATGCATTTGCTATGTGCATTTGGGTACAAGTCTTGTATAGAAATGCATGCTTTCATTTATCTTGGGAAAATATTTATGAGTGGGATGGTGGAATGATAATTTTTAAAGAAACTGTCAAACTCTTTCCCATAGTCATTGGACCATTTTACATCCCCTCCCAACTGTGCACCAGAGTTTCAGTCTTTACGTATCCTTGCCAACATTTGGGATGATCAGACTTTTTAAACATTCTAATACATAGTGGTATTTCTTTGTGATTTAAATTTGCATTCTCTAATGAATAATGATGTAGAGCATCTTTTCATATGCTCATTTGCTATCCATAAATCTTTGATGATCTTTTCAGATATTTTGCTCATTAAAATATTAAAATATTGTTTTATTAATGAGTCTAGACAGTTTTTACATATTCTGAATATAATTCCTTTATTTTATTTTTTTTGGGGGGGACAGAGTCTCGCCTGTTGCCTGGGCTAGAGTGCCGTGGCATCAGCCTAGCTCACAGCAACCTCAAATTCCTGGGCTCAAGCAATCCTCCTGCCTCAGCCTCCTGAGGAGCTGGGACTACA
>NW_012155674.1:114760-116200 GCF_000956105.1 Propithecus coquereli | reverse complement strand
GCAGCCCACAGCGAGGGACCCCAGAATGCGCAGCAGACGGACGCACAGCGCCACGAGAAACAGCCAGGGGTCGTGGTTCTCAGTCACTGGGGCTGAGCCGGCGTCAAGCGTTGAGAGCGTCTTTCAAAGAGCAGATGTTTTAAATTTTGGTGAAGCCCAGCCTCTCAGTATTTTTCTTTTAATGGATCTCGCTTTTGGTATCCTCTTTTGGAAATATTTCCTATGCCAAGGCCATTAAGGTTTTCTCGCTCTGGAAGTTCTGTAGTTTCAGCTGTGACGTTTAGGTTCAGCTTAGCTGGTATTTGTAGACGGCATTTCATGAAGGCAGAGACAGGGGCCTTTTCATGGTTTTATTTTTTGGTCTGACTATTCGGCTGTTTCAGCGCATGGTCGAAGAGAATATTGAATCACCTTGGCGATTTTTTTTCATTAGTGGCCGTGTACTTAGGGGTCTTTTTCTGGACTCTGCCGTGTTCCGTTGCCATGCACACCTGCCAGGTGCCGAAGTCACGCTCTCTCGATTACTGACGCCGTATATCGTCTTGAAATCAGGTAACGGAAGGCCTCCGACTTCGTTCCGCTTTTCCAGATTTTTTCTGGTTCTTCTGGGTTGTTCAATTTCTCATATGAGTTTTAGAATCAGTTTGCAAACAAAACGTCTGCTGGGATTTTTAATGAGATTGTGTTGAATCTGAGGATCGCTGTGACAATCGCCGTCTTAGCAATACCGAGTCGCCCACCGTGGGCTTGGGACGTGTCTCGTCTATTCAGGTCTTCGTTAATTTCTCTCAGCGATGTTCTATAGCTCCCACCGTATGGCTCTGACGTAGGTTTTTCTGATCCTGTCCCTAAGTAGTTCACGTCTTGATGCTGTTGTAAATGATGCTGTTTTTACATTTTCCAGAAGTTTGCTGCCAGTATGTAGAAATACAACTGAAGTTGATGCGTTTACTTCATGTGCTTTAACCTTGCTAAATTAGTTTATCAGTTCTGGTAGCCTTTTTCTAGATTCCTTCGGATTTTCCCTGTTCACAGTGACGCCGCGTGTGAATAAAGAGCTTCATTCTTCCTTCGCCGACGTGTGTGCTGGCGTTCTCTCCCGTCCCCGCTATGGCATCTGCAGGAGGTCGAGCAGCGTGGCGCGGGCGTGCCGTTGGTTAATGGGCTTCGGGAAGAGTCCTCAGGCTTGGTGTCCAACATGGGTTCCTCACGGACGCCCGGAATAGGTTAAGGAAGTTTCCTTCTATTCCTAGTTTGCTGAGTGGTTTCGTCATTTTTGTCAAAAATCTTTCTTGCATCTGTTGAGATTACCATATAGTTTTTCTTCTTAATCTTGTGAATATGGTGAACCGAACTGGTTGATATTCCAATTTTAAACCAACCTTATTTTTCTGGATAAGGCTTACCTGATCATAAACCACTGTCAATTTATATGTTACT
>NW_012155674.1:114024-114710 GCF_000956105.1 Propithecus coquereli | reverse complement strand
TACATAAATCCCCATATTAAGTAATGCTAACCCACGTCGTACCACACTGTACCACGTGGAAGTGAGGCCAAACGTGTGAGGCTGTGCCCTCTCTCTCTCTGTCTCGGGGACATGGTAGGACATGATCAGGGGTGTGGCTCTTGGTGGGGCCTGTCACCCAGTTGGATGGTGTCACATCCATCCCCCACCCACCCCTGGAAGTGACTGGGCACAGAAAGTGTGGATGAGGTGGGTAGCGAAGCCATGAGTGCTCCTGCACCCACCTGCACCTGCACACCCATGCCGACACACACCTGCCTGCACACCTGCTCCTGCACACCCACGCCGACACACACCTGCCTGCACACCTGCACCTGCACACCCACGCCGACACACACCTGGCTGCACACCTGCTCCTGCACCCACACCTGCACACCCACGCCGACACACACCTGGCTGCACACCTGCTCCTGCACCCACACCTGCACACCCACGCCGACACACACCTGCCTGCACACCCTCCTGCTCCTGCACCCACACCTGCACCTGCACACCCACCTGCTCCTGCACCCACACCTGTCCAGTTTGCATCACAGCACAGGTGCACTGATGCCCAAGCTGGAGCAGCGCAGAGAGCCTGCTTGTGCGAGAAGTCCTTGCTTTAGCAAACCGGGAAGTCATCTTGAGCAGAAGCACTTGGTCTCTGA
>NW_012155674.1:93612-113974 GCF_000956105.1 Propithecus coquereli | reverse complement strand
GGGTCTCGCTCTTGCTCGGGCTGGTTTCGAACTCCTGAGCTCAAACAATCTGCCCGCCTGGCCTCCTAGAGTGCTAGGATTACACTTTTGCTCCATTTTAATGCTAGAAATCACAGCCCGGGGTGGAGATCGGAGGTGGTAATGAGACATGGCGACGTACGAAGAAGCATGATTGACAGATGGGCGGCTGCCAACAAAACGCCGCCTGCACATGCCAGGACTTCAGTGCTGGCATCAAGCTCTCTCTCTGCCCTTCAGAAGTTCCCCAGCCCTGTGTTCGCAGAGCCGGTCTGGTCCTCAGCAGCACTGTCTCCCTTTTGCTTGTGCAACCCCCAGGCCCCCGCCCCCATGAAGCCTTGCCTGTATAAATTCCTTTTTCGGTCTCGTGCCAATTTCTATCGTCTCGGGGACCAGGAGACAGTCCCAGCCCGGCAAGTGTGCTCTGGCCTCAAGGCTCTCGCCCCTGCTGTTCCCACTGCTGTTCCCGCTGCCACTTCCCGTGCTCTGGACCCCAAAGCCTGGCAGATGAGCCCTGGGCCTGCTGCTGCCCTCCATGCTGTGCACACAGCTCTCCGTGCCTGTGCATGCCACACGCATTTTACGGAAAGTTTCATCTACTTGGTGTAGTACAGTTTCCAAGGCGCCTTGAATGGGAGAGGGAGAACCATTTTATAGATGGGGAAATTGAGGCACAAGGGACTGTGACCATGTCACAGCCAGGAGGGGGAGGGAAGGCAGTGGCCTGGCTACATCTTGTCCCCTCCGTCCAGGGTCTTTCGGCCACTGGTCAGGATTCCCAGGTGGACACTGCCCTGCGGTCATCACCTCTGCAGCCGCCTTCCCGAGCGAGCCCCCGACCGTACCACTCTTGGCATCCAGAGAAAATCATTTTCCTCAACTACCGGACATTGGATGTGGAATAAGGGCCTAGATACTTGACATCGTTTTTACATTTATTTGGCAGCTTTGACTTCATTTGATATTCACATAAGCATTTCAGACACGCAGAGTCATGTCAACACCGTCTGAGGCCACGTCCGTGGAAATGCAGGCTCGCTGGTCCCGGGCGGTGCAGGGAACACCGCATGCCCCGTGGCGGCTGTGCCTGACCCGTCTTCCCTGACGTTGAGCGGATGATCCTCAGCATAAAACGGTCCCTGCAGTGACGTTCTCCTCGCCGGCCTTTACGAAAATGAAGACGACCGGAATCCCGCGGCACGGGCTGCTCTGAGTGTTCGATGCATCCTTCTTCACACGTTGGGTTTGCAGAACAAATGTTTGTGTGCAATTTTGCTTCCCAAAATGTCGAAAATAGCACAAATATGAAAACAAGTATTCTCAAAGAGTGCTCTTTCAGGAAAAGATTCCTTGCAGTAAGTCTTTCCAGCTGGCTTTGAAACGCTGTGTCAATTTTTTTCCCACACTTGGGAGCAGGGAGGCGCCGGCCACCGGCCTTGCTGTCGTGGGGGCTGTCGCGGGGGCACTTGGAGGCCAGGCGTCTCCTTTCCTGACTGGCACAAGCCCCAGTGTCTGTCGGTCGAATGAGGAAGTCGTGTCTCCTCTTTTAAAAGCAGGTTTAGTCCTATATTTTCTAAAAGCTAAGCATGGTTAATTATAGCATCTCTGCCATTTGTAAGGGATTCGGTGTGAGAAATATTTCCTCGAAGTTGCAAAGGCAGAGCCGTGCCTTGGCTGGGAAGGAGGAAATTCCCTGTGGGGAGGAGTCGGGTCACGGCGGAGCCTGCAGGCATCTCCCAACATCCGTCCTCACCTCACCTGCACTTGTGAGCTGGAGGTACAGCCACCCGGGAGAAGACTGCGCGTCCCAGCCCACCTGGCCTCGAGGTGAGGTTATGCCACAGAGTCCTGCCAGCAAGTTGGACAGAAGCACAAGGTTGTGGGGCTTTGGGAAGTGCCGAAAAGGGAGAGTAACTTCCTGCTGGTTGGATGGTGGATGTAATGGCTGGAGCTGTGGCATCAGTGTTAGGCTGTAAAACAACCTTGGGAAGAAAATGATGCCACAGAGCTCCCAGGGAGGAGGTGTCGGGGCCTGGACCCCGTGGAGGGCCCTCTTGGCCCGTCATTGGCCGCCCCTGGCCTTCGCGAATGTGAGGGGAGCAAAGTTCTGTCTTGTTCAGGTTATTCTTGTTTTGGACATTCTGCTGCATGCGAGTGAACCTGACCCTAATGGGTGTGCACAGCTGGCGGTGCCTGGACTGGCCGCGCGGTGTTTGCCTCTCATGTCGTGTACCTGCACGAGGACTAGGAAGCCTGTCCAGCCCTCTGGGCACGCTGGCCTGCTGCCCCCCAGCCCCAGGGTTGTTCCTCATCCCACTTTCTGGGGGACCTTCCCGCCTGGCCCCTTGCCCTGCCCCCACACCGCGGGGTCGTCACTCTCCTCTGGGGCCCCAGGATGCCTGGTGTCCAGCCCCGTGGCTGCAGCCTCCCCGCAGTCCCCCTGCTTGGCCCCCATGCCTTGCTGTCTGCTGATGGTGGGGGCTGTGGCATGGCCCGAAGCCCACCCAGCTCCTCCTTCAGGAGGCCCTCTGCCCCCTCGGTGGTCTGACGCCCCCAGAACCTTCTCTCAGGGCATCCAGGGCCCAGCACAACCCCAGGAGATCCGTGGATGTTTCTTAAGGATGCTGCTTTGGCTCTAAACTCCCAGGACAGTTTGGTTGCATAATATCCATGGTCTGAGAAAACAGACTCATTTGGAGAATCAAAAAATTTATTCTAGAAAGATTTAGTTACATAAATCCCCATATTAAGTAATGCTAACCCACGTCGTACCACACTGTACCACGTGGAAGTGAGGCCAAACGTGTGAGGCTGTGCCCTCTCTCCCTCTGTCTCGGGGACATGGTGGGACATGATCAGGGGTGTAGCTCTTGGTGGGGCCTGTCACCCAGTTGGATGGTGTCACATCCATCCCCCATCCACCCCTGGAAGTGACTGGGCACAGAAAGTATGGATGAGGTGGGTAGCGAAGCCATGAGTGCTCCTGCACCCACCTGCACCTGCACACCCACACCGACACGCACCTGCCTGCACACCTGCACACACCTGCACCTGCACACCCACGCCGACACACACCTGCCTGCACACCTGCACACACCTGTACCTGCACACCCATGCTGACACACACCTGCCTGCACACCTGCTCCTGCACACACCTGCACCTGCACACCCACGCCGACACACACCTGCCTGCACACCTGCACCTGCACACACCTGCACCTGCACACCCACGCCGACACCACACCCACGCCGACACACACCTGGCTGCACACCTGCTCCTGCACCCACACCTGCACACCCACGCCGACACACACCTGCCTGCACACCCTCCTGCTCCTGCACCCACACCTGCACCTGCACACCCACCTGCTCCTGCACCCACACCTGTCCAGTTTGCATCACAGCACAGGTGCACTGATGCCCAAGCTGGAGCAGCGCAGAGAGCCTGCTTGTGCGAGAAGTCCTTGCTTTAGCAAACCGGGAAGTCATCTTGAGCAGAAGCACTTGGTCTCTGATAACGGACCAAGAACCACCTGATCTCACACCCCTCGTGCCAATCTCAGTGAGAGTCGATGAGGCCCGGAACTCTCATGTGATCAGAGGCCGTTTCATAAGCCACTTGGTTTTAAAGACTCCACAAAGAGGACATGGCCCTTCCGACACTGAGGAAGACATTGGCACTTGTGCTTGAGGGAGGACGTTCGGGCTGGATTTTGTGAGAACAGCTGGGTGCAGCCCCTGACTCCTTGGGATGTTTGTGTCAGTTGGGGTGGAAACAGCACACGGTTCAGTATGTTGGTGTTTTTAGAATGATCACTTAGAAAGTACATTGTTAACCTAGAACGAACCCAATTTTTTTGCAGTGGTATTTTTCAAGCTGAAAATGAAATATTTACCTACATACCATTTAATTGTGCTGGTCTGCTTTGATTTAGCAGAGTTTTGCTCTAAGTTGTTCTTTTAGACAGACTTTTATCCAGGCAACGTTGCTGCACAATAACGTCTCAGCGATTCAGAACTGAAGGCTTGTCCAAGACCCCTGCTTGTAGCCAACAGTGATTCTGAAGCTGGGACAAGTGGACGCAGTCAGGCTCTTCTTACCATGCAAGTCACACTCTGTGACACAGGCAGGCGAGAAGCAGGCAGTCGGGACCGTGGGCTCCTCCTGTGACCTGGGAAGGTGACTTGGCTTTTCTCTGCTCTGCTTCCCTTCGTCCTGTGAAATAGGGACGAGCTGGAACTTATCTGAAGGGTTTCTGTGAAGTTCAGAGAGCGGACGCAGTTCCCAGAAGCAGCCTGGCACACAGCAAGTGCTTCTCGCCTGTGGACTACCTTATCAGCGCTTATCTAGTGCCTTGTGTTTGCTTCCTGGCGTCAATGGTCTTTCCCGGAACGAGTGGGAATTCCGGCGGGCAGGAGCACCCTGCATCCTCGGTGGAGCTTGAGGGGATGCAGTGAGCTGCAGAGCTCTGATTCTTGTATGAAAGTTGGAGGATTAGTCACACTGTGTTTAAGCATTGGATCTTGGATCGCAAATGGGTTATATGAAAAGTTGGATATTTCAGCCGCCAACTGAACTGCCACAAAAGGCACTGCCGATTTAACGTATTTCAGTAGAACTGCAGGTTGGAGTATTCCTGATTCCTGGAGGAAGAGACAGCATGTGCTGTCTGGGACGACTGAGCCCCTTCTCTCTGAACTGATTGTTTCTTCCGCATCCACAGACTGTCTGGAATGACGTGGGCCCACAGTGATGCGTCTTCAACTCTTCCTTTGGACGTTTGAGTTTATAAGTACTCAAGACACGCACGTGTTTCTCCGTGCAGAGGAGATACTTCCCCAGTACACGTGCGTGGCAGCCGGACTTCAGACAAGGCTGTGCTCTGCTCTGCGGCTGTGCTGAGCCGCCCCCGGAGCCCGCGTGTGGGGTGTGGGGCAGGCGTCAGGACGCAGAGCCGTGGGGCTGAGCGTGTGGACTGGAGCCGCCACACTGGAGGCCAGGGCGCGAGTCCCTGCACTGTCGTTTAGCGCTAGGGTGACTTTGGACGAGTTATTTCCACTCCGAGCCCTGGTTTCTCAGCTACAAAAGGGGTTAATTACGAGACCCGTGTCGAGGGTAGCTGCGGATTGCCCTGGTGTCAGCCCTGGGCACAGGGGTAGCCTGTGGGATGCTCTCAGTGCAGGGCAGCTGTGACTATCAGCACGGGGCGTGTGCGTCCTTTTCTCAGCTCAGCGTGAAGTTCTGGTGCGGATTGCACCAGGGGTGACCTTCTGCTGGGCGGGCTCCTGTCTCCTCCCCCAGACCTGGGGCCAGCTGCCCACCTGCCACGTGCTCTCTCGGCCCCCGAGGAGGAAGCACCAGGAGTCGTGCTCTCTGCTGCCTTCGTGAGGGACACTGGGCCTGTCTGGGGGGCTCGGAGGCTGAGGCGGGGCTGGAGGGAGCTGCGCCAGGTGAGGTCCGGGGCAGGACTTCTCCAGGGCAGCAAAGCCCCCGTGGAAGATGTGTCAGCCATGAGGGCAGCGAGCTGCAAAGCAGAAGAAAACGTTCTCAAACGGTCGGTGCCCGCAAACCCACGTTGCACGACCTGCCGGAGGGCGGCTGAGTTGTCCTCCTCTAAGTGTGGCGCGGACGGTGAGAATCGCAGCACAAGCCGGCCAGGACGAGACGTCGGCGGGGACGAGCTCCGTCCCCTGAAAAGCCGCCTGTTCTTGCGCAGCGCCGCGTCCTCCGTTCACTTGTCTGTTGCGTTCACGGCGCCGTTGGCCCCAGCAGGGCAGGGACACCCCCGGCCCCGGGGAGGTGGGTCACCAAGTGAACGAGCTGTTCGCTGTGGGCTTTGGAGACACATGGAGGTGATGGGCGCACAACACTGTGGACGTAGCTATTGCCACTGATTTGTACACCTAAAAATGCTTAAAATGGCAAATTTTATATTCATTTTCTTTACTGCAGTTAAAAAAAACCCCAGATCAATGAGCAGTAAAATGTGAAAAATGTAACCTCAAAGTTAAAACATAGGAGATTATCTTAGTGACTTTGGGACAGAAAAGCCCACAAATGCACAAGTCATGGAGGGAAAGGTTGATACATTTAAATAAGGTAACGATGTAGAAGTCACCGCAAACCAGCTGAAAATGAAACCCATGAACTGGGCAACAACATAGTTACAGTGAATATAAGCGGGAAAGAATTAGCATAACTCGCAGAGGAATTCCGCGTAGCCGCAGGAAAGCGGCACGACCAGACCAGGCAAAGCCACGGGCAGGAACGCGCAGACGAGAAACACGCAGACTGGGAGGGCGGGGGGACGCGCTGGCCGAGGAGCGAGGGTCTGACCAGGCCACGTGCGGGGGACGCAGAGCCGCGGGGGCTGAGCGCGTGGATGGGAGCCGCCACGCCCGAGGTCAGACAAATAGGCGCAGGCAGGTCACGCACCTCGAGATCCAGGAACCGCCCTCCCAGGAGCACCCAGGGAACCCACACCCGAGGAGAATTTTTATTTTGGAATTGCGAGAAACCGGAAATGCCCGTCTGCGAGGGGAGAAAGTGATAAAATCTTTGTGCAATAATATATCAGATACTGAGCTGAGTCAGATTAATAACCAAGAGCTGCAGGCACCGCCGTCATTGGTGGCGTTGGGGTGCGGCCACCGCTGCAGCTGGCCGGGGCGGGCTTTGGAAGTGCCCAAAGGGGGGAGTCCAGGGAATTCCAAGGCAGCGGCTCCGGTTGGGACCCCCGGACCTCTGTGAGCGACGGGGCGGATTCTGATGAGTGGAGGAGGCGGACGATGAGGCGTCCCTTGGAAAGTTGAAGCGACAGCAGATAAGCTGCGTGGCCGGGGTGGGGACAGAGAGGAAGCAGCGTGGCCTGGCGGTGGTGGGGGGTCGGGGGGGGGCAAGCCGGACAGAAGCAGTGCGGCCTGGATCCGGCCGGAGTCTCGCGGGCCGGGAGGGGGCCAGGAAAGTGAGAGTGTTTAGTCGTGAATTTATGTTTTTAGTTTTATTTTATTTGACAGTGAAACCGCGGTTTTATATTATTTTAATTTCAGTTTTTCAATTTTACTGTAAAATGGAAAGTGCAGCTGTTTTCCTAACAACAGGTCATTTTCGGCAACAGCGTTTCTCTGCGCCTGACCTTGGCTTCAGCCCGCAGCCGGTCCCGGCCGCGCGTCTGGCGGCGTCAGCGCCTCTGTGAGCGGCGGCCTTCCGCGGGCTCAGGCTGTCAGCAGAGGGATTATTTCAGGCCGACGCTGGTGCAGACGGTTCTCAGCCAAATGCATTTCTGAAGAGTGGGATTTGGTCTCGGTCGTCCCACTCGGCTTTGTTCGGGGAGAGCGAGGGAAAGGTGTTTGCGACTCTGCCAACGTCGCGTTTTCAGTTTAACCCCGACTGCGCCGGGCGGGGGCTGGTGTCTCAGCGACTTTGGGAAAAGCAAACCCCGTTCGGACGAGCCAGAGCTTGGTGAATGGCCGCCCCACGTTCCCGCCGACGCTGTGCTGTGATGTCTGCCCAGCACGGCACACAGGTCCCCTCTGTCCCCGGCTGGACGCCGGCCAGGCCCCCGGCCTTCAGCGCGCGAAGCCAGCGCAGCCCTGGAAACCGCAGCGCAACAAAAAGCCTCTGTTCCATTCACGCAGGCTTGGGCAGGAAAGGCCGGCCCCGCCGCGGCCGCAGGGTGATGGACCGGCCGATGGGCGCCTGGAGAACGCGCTTTAATTAGCGCCCGTGGTGGGGAGGGACAGAGGCCCCCGCTCCGGGCACCCCGAGCTGGGGGAACGTCCCGTTGCCTGTGCGACGCCCCGTCCTTCATTCTGGGCTCTGGCCCAAGTCGGCGCTCCGGTGCCGGGGCGGGGTGCTGGGGGCCCCCGCGACTTAGAGCTCCATTCATGTCCGTTTTGTGGAATTGTCTATTCAGGTCCCATCGTTGCTGTGTTTTTTCAGCTTTGAAATCTGAGCTGTTTGGACGGTTCCTCGACAGGGAAGGGAAGCCCGGTGGGTTTTCCCAGTGGCCCCGTGACGGGGAAGCCCGTGTCCGGTGTGGCGCTCTGGCCCCTCTCGCCTCTTCACCGCATTGGTGCGGGAGAAGCCCTGCCCGCAGGAGCACGAGGGGCCAGTGCCCACCCCGGCGCTGGATGATGAGACCCACGGCTGAGCCCATGGTCACCCCTGTGGGTGGGGGACAGACACGCCACGCCGGGGACCGTGGGGGAAGCCTGCAAGTGACAAGGGTGCGAGGTGCCCCTGGCTGCCCTGGGAGGGTGGGATCGGCCTGTGGGGGTAGTTCTGTGGGCTGGCAGGGACCTGAGACCCGCAGGCCGAGGACGGGGTGGGCTGCAGCTGGTCCTGCCGGGAGAAAAGGGGGCCCGTCCCGGGGGGGACACACCTGGGAACAGGGGGCTCACGGCAGGCCCATCTGTAGGGGTCTTACTGGCCATGGTGTGATCTTTTCACTTTGGCCTGTTGTTCACTCAGACCCACCGAGGCTCCTACTGGGTGGCGGTGCTGGTCTCCGCGGTGGGAGCTGCTGTGCTTCACTTCCAGAAACCCCAGAGCTCCCGGTTCCTGGGCGAGTCCTCCAGCGGCTTGGCCGGGCCCAGAGTTGAAGCGTCTGGAATCACGCTGGTCCTCAGCCCCCGAGGCAGGAGGGGCCCATGAGAGCGCAGGTGGCCCATGGAGGGGTCTTGCTCCCAACGGACCCTCCTCCCCCTCTCTGCTCTCTGCCACAGTGCCGAGGGTGTCGTTTCTCAGGCTTTCCTGCCTCTGGCCCCCGGAGAGGGGTGTCCTGGGGTGGCCGTGAGCCCCGGCGCATCTCTGTCTATTGAACACGATGTCCTCTCTCCGTCCCAGCACCGGCCCCTCTCGATGGGCAGAACAGAGGGCACAGAAAGGATGGGGTGTGGCAGGCCCATTGGGTGGTGCTGGGGAGAAGGGGCGCTGTCCCGAGGTCACCGCCGTGTGTGCCCCAGTCCCAGGCCCAATCCTGCTCTTCGTGGCCCCAGATGTTCAGTGCGTGGGTGTCCGGAGGCCGTGAGGGGGTGTCTGACCTCAGCAGTGGGAGGCAGGGTGGAGGGCAGGGCATTTTGGGGGTGAGCTGACCGAAGCCAGCACGAGTGCCAAACAGACTCTACAGGCCCCGCATGGCGTGATGCCGGCACAAGGTGGAGGAGGCCAGGGGACCCAGGCCCGGCCCAGCCCTGCGTGTCCTTGATCAAGGCTCGGGGCGCTCGAGCCTCCGCCTGCTGCTCTGCGAAGCGAGGGGCTTGGTGCCCCCAAACCCACCCTGTTTGCGGACTTTAACTGTTTTACGAGACAACAGTAAACACGTGCATCTAAGCCGCAGCCCGGTCGGAGGTCCTGGCCAGAGCGGCCATGCCACTGAGCGGCGGGAACCCGCCCAGGGCGCGGGGTGGCGGGTGCAGGCTCCCCCTCTGTGCCGTGCCCATCGGCGCGGCTTGGCGCTGGCGCGCCTCACTCCCAGATGTTCCCTCTGTAAAGATTTTCAATGATAAGACAGATTAATTTGGAAAATGACTTTTCTACTAAAGTGAGAATTATTCAGCCTCGCAGAAATGATCCCTCAGTTTAAAAATCTGTCTTTTAATCAAGCGCCCCTTCTGAGCACTGGGCCACATCGGCATCGCAAACGCTCCTCAGCTGTGCTGCGGGAAGCCCACGGCTGCCAAACGCCTGCCCTTGCAAACCTGTTCCAGCGTGAGCAGGGAGGGAAGGGGCAGCGTCTGGGGTTCCTGGCGGGGCTGAGGGCAGGCTCCGGGGCAGGCTCAGCCAGGGGAGCCGGAACCTCCGAATGTCCTGTGGATGCACAGTCCTGCCGCCAGCCGGGACCCGGTGTCAGTGTCCTCGGGAGGACCCCAGAGGGAGGGTCGCGTCGGGCAGCACTGGGGCAGGTGTCCTCCGACACCGGAAGGGCAGCTGACTGGCGGAGCCTGGTCTGCACGCAGCGCCCGGAGTGTCACGTGCCGAGCTAATGTTTGCTGAGCCATCGAATCGGAGATTCCTTCCTGAAAACGTCTCTCAGGTGTTTGCCCGAGTAAGGACTCGTCAAGATTGCCCCTCCACTCCCGCCTCTCTCCCTCTGCAAACACCATTCAGTTTCCAGTGATGCCTTTGATTTTCCACAAAATTTCACCGACTCCAAACACGACTTTGCAGCTCTCGTCATCTTCTCGCAGGCGCAAAAGGGCCGGCCTGGGCTTTTCAGACGTGGGAGGAGTGGGACGCCCCGTCAGGCACCGAGAGCTGCGGCCACGATCACAGCGCTGGAAAGCGATTGTGCGAAAGCGCGACGCGGTTAATTGGCAAGAAGTGGGTGAGCTCCCCGTGTGCGGGCTCTGAGCTCGGCCGTGTCGGCCGGGTCCGGGTGCTGGTCACACTCAGCCTGAGCTGTGTGTCTCTGGGCCATGGAAGCGCATTTCTTCCCCGGGCAGTGACTCTGGAGATGCTGCTTTCCTCTGGGGACCCCTTGAGTCTCTGGGGGTCCCAGCATCCCCCTGTGGACAGTGGGGCTGGGGAGGCCGGGGCACTGGTGGGAGGGGGCCCCGAGGGGCAGGGCCACTGCCCCCAGCGGCGTGGTAGGCGTGGGAAATGGCGCGGTCGTGACTGAGACGTTTCCAGTGTGGGCATTTGCTCTGCCCGGGAATAAACCGCTCTATAGCAACAAAAAACAAAAAGGCCAAACCGCATGCCAGGGGCTTCAGCAGTAGTGGTCTCACACTTCCTTCCTGAGAGCGGCTGGGATGCTCGGGCTTTTGGTTCCCGTCCCCAGGTTGCCCGGCGGCTCCTTCGGCACGTCCGGCTGAAGAGCGGTGACGACGTGGAATTGTTTGAGGCCCCTACCGAGAAGCAACATCAGAAACACATCGTGGGGTCCCACAAACACGGGGCGGCTGAAGTCGGATTGCAGGTCGAGCTGGAACGAGGGAAATGGCATTTATGTGGTTTGTGGCACATTTACCTTCGCTCTCCTCTGCTCGAGGGATAACTCTGGAGCGTGGAAACATGAGGAGCACCACGGCCACCCGACAGGTCCTGGCGTGGAAGACAGCCTGGCCCGGGTCGGACAAATGTCACCAATAGCATGTTCACAGGACGCTGGGCTGGGCTGTGCAGACAGACGGGCCCAGTGCGGAAGGAAGTGACGTCACCCCGGCCCAAGGGTCCCCGTGGCCCTTCCCTGCAGAGCCACTGTGGGGCGGGCACCAGCTGAGGCGGGTGCAGAAATCCCCTTCAGTGGCCGGATAGGTAACCGGGGTGGTGGGGACGGGGCAGACCGGAGGAGGCACTCCAGCCAGCAGGGGGACACGGGGTCCATGGCCACCGCAGGGATGGCACAGAGGACTGGAACAGAGGTCCGGGGACAGAGGTCCAGGGACAGAGGTCCTTGTCTCAGAGTCCTCACCCGGCGCAGGTGAGCTCCCCAGGAGGGGCCTGCACAATCTGGCGCAGGGCCAGGCTCCCTGGGGAAGGTGTGCTCAGGGCTGCATTTCGCGGGCGAGAGTGGGTTTCACCGCCCTCACTGCAAACTGCACTTTCAAAAGGCCCCTCCTGGCAAGAAGTGAGTCTCAGCCGCCCTCCTGCTCTGACATTGCAGGTCTGGGGTTTGCAAGCCCCCGCCCCAAATGCATCAGGTACCCTGGCTCTCACACCTTCCCATGCACTTTTGTACCTTTCCTTCCCTCCTGGGAACTCCTACTTGTCCGTCAGAACCCTGTGCAAATGTCCTCGTTCTAGGAATCCTTTCTGACCTCCCCACCCCACTGCCGTGACAAAGGGCACTACATGTAAATATGCTTAATATTTTTCTGAACTACACTTGAAATTTTAGCAAAGAAGAGAATTTGCCTGTGTTTGTAGAGAGCCGACTTGACATCCCCTCAAAGGTCTGGGCTCGGCAGGGACGAGAGGGAAAAGCTCCCCGAGGCCGTCGGGAGGCAGCTGCAGCAGCTTACGCGCGGCGTGAGAGGGCGCCCCGCGTGGGTCCCAGTGGGGGAGGCCCAGCCCCACCCGACCCCCAGCTGGGGGCGCAGAGGGAGTGAGGGACACCCCAGAGGTGGCTCCGGGGCCCTGGGACTCTCTATACGGCGGCAGCCCCTCTCCAGGACGAGAATCCGTCTTTGTCCTTCAGACCCCGAGAGCCCACCCGCGGCCGCACAGCGTCTGTGCGGGGCAGACGCCGCGCTGAGTTCCTCGGGTGCCAATGGGAGGCGCATCCTCCGTCCCCGCTGCGTGTGGGACCTGTGAGCTGGCCACTGAGGCACGCGGGAGTCCTCGTAAGCACCTCTCGGTGGTCGTGGGCTCCCAAGCGGCCCACAGCGCCTGGAGGGTCCCCCACGCCCGGGAGGACCAGGCTGGCCTTTGTCAGTGGCAGCCAAGCGGAAGGGCAGTGAGGGGCTTGGAGAGCCGTCGCGCGGCCGGGCGGCAGGCGCAGGCAGCAGGCGGAAGAGGCAGGTCGCGGGAACGCGTGGGGAGCCTGGGACTCGCTGGCGTTTCTGGCGAGAAGTGGAAGGGGGACTCCGGAACTTCCGTGGGCTGCCCTGCCCCGGAGGGGAGCGCGGAGCCCTGGCACCCCCTTCTGAGGCTGGGGGGGCGGGGGCAGTGCCCGCCATTCAGGGAGAGCCAGTGGGTGCCCCGGCGTCGGAGTCAGCAGAATCAGTGCCCAGTGGGCGGCTCCTTCACTTCATCTGGGGGGACCTGAAGCGCCTGGGGGCGGTCCTTACGCCACTCTCACGCGCAGCTTTGTCTGCGGGCCTTGCGGCTCACGCACCCTGGATGGCATCTCCGGGCGGTGAGTCCCGGGCTGCACGGACGGGAGCCCCTGAGGAGCCTGTGCCCCACCCCAGGCCCACGGGGGATGTGGGTGCCCTGCACTGTGCGGGCCGAGGGGCTCATCGCCCAGAGACCCCCCTCGCACATCGCCTCGTGGGGAGGGCACATCCGCACCTTCCGCTGCCTCCCGAGGTCGTCCTGCCCCAGGCAGAGCCCAGGACCCTAGGAGTCTCTAACGACCCCGCACGGCCCCGGCTGCTCCCTCTGTGCCTGGGGCCCCCGGGGTGGAGTTTGGACGAGGGGGTGAACGCGGCCCCCGAGTGGGGCTGTTTGAACAGGAGGGTCTGGGGCCCTCGGGTGGGGACGGACCCCGTCATGGGTGAGGGGCTCTGGGGGCTTCCAGCCCTGCCTGTGCAGCGGCCCTTTCTCCAGCAGCGGGTTGTTGTCCCGTAAGGCAGGTCCCAACGCACAAGCGGGACAGATGTCTGGAGCTGTGGACTTTCTGTCTCCTGGGTTCACTGGTTTCCGGCATGTTCTGCCTGGCCACTCACACCTGCTGCAGGCGCCGGCCCAGGACAAGCCAAGTCTAGGGCTTTCTTCCCCTGAGCTCACCCGGCAGCTCTGCTCTCCGTGCGGGGCGCCCCAGCCGTCTGCCCTCCCAGGCTGCGTCTCCCGTCACCCTCGGGGCAGGTAGATCGGGCGTGGCGTCCCCACACTCGGGGACGTCGTGGGAGCCCATGGCCGGGGGTGTGCACAGTCCTGCTGCCCCCACGGCCCCGGCTAGACCAAGCCAGCTGCGTGCACGACCTCGGCCGGCGCATTGGGATAGCTCCACCCCCTGCGGAAACCCCCGCCAGCTGACACCTCTGAGCCGGGAGTCACCTCTGATGTCCCCGTCACTCAGAGCCTTGAGGGAGCAAAGTGCTCAGGAACCGAGAGGCGCCTGGCGTCACCCTCGCCCGCCAGCTCTCGCCCTCCTAGAGGCCCTTCCTTCCTTCCTCCCCTCGCGGGGAGGGGCGGGGACGGCCACAGAGACTCTCGGAAATCGCCTGCTCATTTCAGTTCCTCTCCCAGAGCCAGCGCCTGACGTCACGGGGGCCTCAGAGTGTCACTGAGCCTGCCTGGCTGGAGCTGACCGGCCTGTGTCCCCGACAGCTGGGGGGTGTCCCAGTCTCAGCCCACTCTCTGCCCACCCCGCTGTCTGCACAAAGAGGACAGTGGCCGCTGGCCCAGAGTCCCAGGGCCTGTCTCCGGTTCTGGAGGCCCCTGTGGTTCGGGGAGGAGGTGCCACCCTGACCACAGCAAGGGGGGTGCGGGGCACAGAGCTGGCCACCACAGATCCAGGCCGGCCAGCATCAGGAGGCTGTGGCTATTTGTTTTGTTCATTCCAGAAGATTCCTCAAGCCAATCTCCCCATAAGGTGACTCACAAAACCAAATAGTGCTTGGGATAGCTCAGCCTTTGAAGGAATCCCCTAAGGAGAGGCTACGACAGCGATGAGGTGTATTAAACGTTTTACTCAATTAGCCTCAAATAGTAACAGATGGAGGACGGAGGCCAGACCTTAACACGGCCTTCCCAGCGGATCGCGGGGCACGATCTGAAGAAGGGTGACGAGTCTCAGGAGAGCCGTGCCTGGGCGGGTCTCCTGGGCGCAGGGAGGGGCGGTGCTCTCGACGGGGGTTCTCGTCCGTCCATCCCCGTGACCTTCTCACCTTCCCCGAGCACGGCAGGTGCTTCCTGGCATCACTCCTCTGCCTCCCGACTTTGTCCCACCTCTGGTCTCCGTGGGGGTCTCGCCCGGCCCCCAGCCCGGCCCCCAGGCCCTGAGGGAGGACCGCAGGGAGGAGCCTGTTTCTCCTCCCCTCTCCCAGGGCTCTGGCTCCGCTCGGATGGGGCCTCCCTGCAGCCTCTGCCTCCCCAGCCTGTGGGTGGTCGGGGGACGCCCTCGTCCCTCTCAGTCCTTTTTAGTAAACTGGGCGACCGCTTTGTTAAATGACATGGCGCGAAAGCCGTCCTCAGACTCCCAGTGTTACCTCCTGTGCGTGGTGCCAGATGTGCCCAACACGCCCGGACGAGTGACCTTTCCGAGTGCGTCCCGGATTAACCGCAACGGCACAGCAAATCCGATTGTGAGGTTTAGAGGCCAGAGGAGCCTCGCCGGGTTGCGGTTGGCCTGGGGCAGGGCTCGGCGTCCGCTCGCTGGCGTTCGTGGGGACTTCGTGGAACATAATTACAGTGAGTAACGACAGTCAGCTGCGCTTGGGCAGGAGCAGAGATTTGTAAAAAGGAACAGTAACCCACCCCCCCCACCACCAAGCCCTGAATGGCAGGAGAATATCGTCCTCAGAAAAGCAGTGTCACTTACCAAGAGCCACCACGAAGAAAAGGTGTCACTGAGCAGCATCTCAGTAAACAGTCTATATACTAACAAGCTAATGGGGGTGAACTAAAATGATAAAAAGTATTTGATTAATCAAAGAGAGGGCAAGAGAAAATGAAGAAAGCGTGCAAGTATAAAAGGAAAACAAAGCAAAAGAAGAGATTTAACCTGAATTATATCACTAATTATATTAAACATTAATGTACCTCGAATTAATAGTGCAGGTATCAGACTTGAAAAGGTTACAAAACCCAGCTATCTGCGGTTTATCGGAATTTGGAAGGACAAAGTAAGAGGATGAGAAAATATGTACCATGTAGACTTTGACCAAGGAAAGCAGGCGTAACTGTGACGTTAGACCAGCCAGAAATCGTGGCAAGAAACCTAACAGCAGACAAAGAACAATTCACGGTGAGGAATCAATCTGCGGATGACATGGTTTAAAATTTGATGCATCTAATAACTCAACCTCAAATGCATATAAAGCAAAAGTTGACAAAACTAAACTGAATGGATAAGTCCACAAACACATTTGTATGTTTTAACACACTTTTCTAAGTAACTGAGAGAATAACTCGGTTACAAAATATGCCGGAATGTTCCGCGTGGGACGTGGCTCCCCAGGTGCCGAACATCCACTATTTTTCAAGCGTTCTTTGGACGCTTACTAATGCTGATCAGATGCTGCTCATAAAGTAAGTTTCAATATATTTTAAAAAACTGAAATCATAAAGAAAATGTTTTGTGACTATAATAGAATTAAGCTATTACTCAATAGAAACAAACAAACAAAAACCTTCAAATGTCTGGAAATCAAGCAACACTCTTTTAAACAACCTACGGGTCAGGAAAGAAATCAGAATTGAAACGTAAAACTACCTGAAACTGAATACAATGAAAACAGTAACAAAGTTATGGGATTCACCTAAAGCCGTAGTTGGAAAATCAATAATCCGAGTGTCCGTTTGAAGAAGTTAGAGAAGAAAAAAGCAAATTAAATTCAGAGAAAGTAGAAGGAAGTCGGTAATAAAGTCGAGTGCAGAAATCATTAAAATAAAAAACACAGGCACAACGAAGTCCCGTCAACGCTGAAATAGAGTAAGAGGATTTTGACTTAAAAATATGGATAAAATGGACGAATATTAGAAAAACACAAGTAACCAAAACTGACACAAGAGGAAAGAGAAAACATGGATGGTCCTGCATCTATGGAAGACGGGGGTCTGTATTCAGAAGGAAACTCCACGCTCATTGAGTTCACAGGTGCGATTGACCAAACATCTAAGGAAGAAACGGCGCGAATATTACACGAGCTTTTCCAGAGAACAGGAGAGAAGAAACAACGTCCCAGATCCTTCTCTTTGACAGCGAAGCCTGATGAAACAATATAAGAGGAAAATTTCGGACCAATTTCTCTCGTGAGCAAAGATGCAAAAGCCCAGTCCCTGCAAACCGAATGCAGCAATACATAACAAAGAATGACACGTCATAAGCAAGTGATGTTTATTCACAAAAAGCAAGATTGGAATAAATAAATCAATGTAAGGCATCATATTAAGAGAAAAAAAAGAAAAGTCATGTCATCTTAATAAATGCTGAAACATAATTAGATAAATTTAACTACCCTTCATGATAAAAGGAAAGAAATGAAAACCTGTGGAAAATTAGGAAGAGAAAAGGAATTCCTTAATCAGATAAGGTTATCTTCAAGACAGTTCCGTGCTCTGTACTCAGTGACGACGCAGCGAGAGCTCCCAGCTGACACTCTGCCAAAGGCAAGGACGCCGCGATCGCCATTCCTACGCAGCATTGCTCCAGAGCCTCGTCCGTGCAATAAGGAAAGACACAGAAGAAACAGTTAAAAGAATTAGGAAGAAACGAAATGCTCATCGGTGGATAATATAATTGTGTAAGAAAGAAATTCCAAAGAACTTAGAAATTCAGCAGATACAAAGTTAGTATAAAAAAATCAACTGTAACCACACACCTACTAGAATGGTCCAAATCTCCAACTTTGACAACACTAGATTCTGGTAAGATGACACGATTTAAAATTCGATGCATCTAATGGCTTGGCCTCAAATGCATCTAAAGCAAAAGTTGACAGAACGAAACGAGCTGCAGGAACTTGCATTCGTCGCTGGGGGGGGGATGGGAATGGCCACTCCCCGACGACCTGGCATGGGGGTAACACGACAGGCTCCGACCAGGCAACCTGTGCTCGGCCGCAAGTGCCCACGGCACAGGTGAGACCCAGGCACGGGCTCCAGGATCGTCCCACACGGTGCCACTGCGTGGAAGTCAGGCCGGGCGAGGACAGCGACGGGGCCGAAGGCCGACAGCGGTCCCTGCGGGGAGGCCGCCAGCATCCTCTGCGCTGGCCGCAGCTGTGTTCACAAGACTCACCACGTGTGTGCTGTTGGGCTGTCCCACATCATGAAAGTTCTCTTAAAACACAACAGTGTTATAAAAAACCATCCCCCTTAAACGCACTCATGACCCCTAACTAAGCAGTTTAAAACCAACTGCCATTTTGAAATCACTGCGGCACGCGGACAGCTCGGCGAGAGAGCCCGTCCCGAGCGACTGCGTTGCTTGCTGAGCTGAGTCAGTGTCTTCTCTTCGCTCAGACAAGTTGCCTGTGCGTCAAAAGGCAGACGGCTGATGAGGCTGCGCTTGGCACACGCTCTCGCACGCACAGCCGGACGGCGTGTGCCCGTCGGGGGCTCCGCCCAGCTGTGGAGCAGGCGGGAAGGCCGGGCAGCCTCCTCCCAGTTTTGTGAGCTTCATCCCCATTTTCTGCAGAGCACGGAAGTGCCACAGTTCCTCAGAAATCAGCAGTTAGCGCACTTCCTCCTCTCCTTCCCCCGCACACGCTCTCACGCCAACCGGCTGCCAGACGGTCTTGCGCCGTCCAGGCGGAGCGTGGGGCAGCAGCACCGGGTGGCCGTGGTCCTGGACCGGCCCGTGCACCGGGCGGGCCGGTGCGCAGGCGGGGCTTTCCTCCTGCAAGGCTGTGTTTCGGACACACAGACCCGCGAGGCAGAGAGCCCACGGCAAACCGCCCCGGCTGCCCGGCGGGCGCTGTCCCGTGGCACGCGCGGCCCATCCCTCACCCTCGTCACACACCCGAGCACACAGGAGCTGCATCGAGCCACTGTCCTGGGCTGTGGCCAACATTTCCACGTTTTCTCTGCTATAGTTTCCAGTATTCCTTAACACTCGGCAGGGAATACGCCCTTTCCACCATTCCCACCGACAGTGCGAGAGAGTTCCAGCTGTGTTTTTTCTGTGCAGTATGAGACAGAAGAACTGAATTCCAAGACAAAGGAAATAGGTCAGTCACTGGAGAGAAATACCACGTTCTTAAACGTGATGTGTCGCGTCTATAATTTCATTGTAATCCTAATCAAAAGTCCGACAGAACCAGGCTTCTAAAATTCGCATAGAAGAATAAACTCCGACAGGAACCAAGGAATACTCAACAGAGTATTCGGTTGCAGGGGGGATTCCTGGACCCCCAGCTCCACCAACTTCACCTGCTTTTACCCGAAATCCGAGTGCTGAAAGGTGGCCCGGCCCGGGCAGGCTCCGGAGGGTGGACGGGCCCCGCGGCGCACGGCCCCAGCTCCCGCGAGGACCTGCCCTGCGTGTGCCGGCGAAGCGGGGCCGGGCGGCTCCGCAGCCTGGAGCAGAGGCCGGAAGAGGCCCAGGTGCAGGCAGGGCCACCCTGGGGGCAGCGGCTTCCCGGCGGCCTGTGGTCCGGACGGCTGGACCCACTGTACCTGCCAGCCCCGTCTCCACGTGGCTCTCGCGCACAGTATGGGTCGGTCGGGCTGCAACACAGGGGACACAGTTCGGCCAGGGCACAGGTTGTGCGAAAACAGGAGGAGGCTCTTCGGGTCGGCCGTGGGAGGCAGGGCTGTGGGCGGAGGGTCGCGGGCCCAGTGGGCCTTGGGGAAGCCGGGCTTCCAGGTAACACTGTGGTGGCCGAGGACTGTGCCTCTCCCCACCCCAGCACCCAGGTCCCCACAGGCAACTTTCTCCAAGCCTGGGAGGGGGCGTCACATCTTCCGCGTCCCTGGGTGGTGCCCGCTTGGCAGTGCGAGCTCACGCCTCTTTCAGGGGCTGGGGGGACAGGTGACAGGTGGGGGGCTGAGGCCCTGTCCACGGGGGTGAGGGGCGGTGTCATTTGCACCTGCGGCAGGTGCTCCAGCCCCAGACAGAGGCGCCGCCTCCCTGGACGCCACGTGGCCCTGCCTCTGCAGACCACCAGAGTGACTCGGGGGTGTGGGGGCCCAGGTGGCTTTTCTCACGGCTCCCAGGGCAAAGCTGAGTTGCTCACAGCTCAGGAGCCGGGACCTGGGGCTTGTCACGGTCAAGATGCTCCTCCGCGACTCGGGGCCATGGGTCAGGGCCTGGGGAGTCACCAGGAGTGGGGGGCAGACCTGAGACCTGATGGCCTCCACTGACGTTCCTCAGAGGGGGGACCCTGGGGAGGGGACGTCAGGGAGGGGACGTCGGGGAGGGAGGCCGTCCCCCCACCCCCAGTGGGCCACTTTGGACTCTGGCCTGGCGAAGGGACATTCCCTGGGGACGTCCTCCCAGCCCATCCAGGGTGTCCAGGTGTTTAGGGGACATTCCGGTCTCCAGCGACATTCAGAGCATAGTGGTTTGTCGACGTTACACACATGTGCAGAAGTAGGGAAACGGACTCATCCATATTGGTTTACGGTGCTCCAGGAGGTACCAGCTTTTACCGTTTTTTGATGTTCCCAATTTAAGTGGGATCTGCTGTTCCCGCTGTTTAGGAGCTTTCGGTTTTCTCTCAAGGACGTGTTAGAGCATCTTTTCGTGCCCTAAATGCACATCCGACGCCATTTTGGTGGGGTCGCAACGAGACGCTGGAAGTGGCGTTTGGGGCGTGAAGCAGGCTCTCGTGTGGCTGGCGCTGCCGCTTCTCGCTTTTCCTCGTCGCAGGGCTTAACGTGCGCTCGCCGAGCTCAGCTCGAAATCCTCTCTGGGAAAAGAATCCCAGGGATCAACGTGAAACGCTGCGGAAAACGCTGCGCACAGCACCACCGTGTGGTCGCCAGGGGCGCGGGCGGGGAGCGGCGGGTTCCGGAACACCGGCCCGCCTCAGCCTGTCCCCTGCTGCGGCCGGCGAGGTTACGTTG